>NC_046286.1:18268738-18574809 GCF_004115265.2 Rhinolophus ferrumequinum | reverse complement strand
GGAAGCTCTTTATCTGTCCTTTAATTCTAAATGATAGCTGCGCTGGGTAATCTTGGTTGTAGGTCCCTGCTTTTCATCACTTTGAATATTCCTGCCAATCTCTTCTGGCGTGCAAAGTTTCTGTTGAGAAACCAGCTGATAGTCTTATGGGAGCTCCCTTGTAGGTAACTAACTTCTTTTGTCTTGCTGCTTTTAAGATTCTCTTCTTTGTCTTTAACCTCTGGCATTTTACTTATGATGTATCTTGGTTTTTGCCTCTTTGGGTTCATCTTGTTTGAACCCAAGTACAAGTTCATCTTGTACTCTGTGCATCCTGGGCTTGTATGTCTATTTCCTTCACCAGGCTAGGGAAGTTTTCTGTCATTATTTTTTCAGATAGGTTTTCAGTTCCTTGCTCTCGTTCTTCTTCTGGTACCATTTTGTGAATACTTAATATGAGCTAGGTACTATAAAATGTATGTGTGTATGTGTGTGTATATGTTTTTATCAACAATGTGTCTAACGACAATGTCCTAAGGAAGGTATTATTACTCTCATTTTGCATTTAAAGGAACTGCACATCAAAGGAATTACATAACTTGCATATAGTTAGTTATACAGCTGGTAAGTGCTAGAGCTGGGCTTTCCAGAAAGCATCTTTTTTTGGATGGAGTCAATCCTATATGAAACAAAACCTAGTTCACTTTTAGCTCCATCTGCTCAAAACAAAGCCAGCCAATAGCAAAATTCAACATGATTCTTTTTGAAGATAGCTTGAGATGAGCGTCTTTAATTTCCTTTAGTAATCCATTACTGTATTATATCAATCATTGTCAAGGAATATATTTGGGGCAACCTCAAACCATTTTTCTTTAATGTGAATGACTACTCCTTTGGAACGCTCTAAAAACATGAAATAGTTCATCCCTCATTAAAAACAAACAAGCAAACAAAAATCCACGAGAACTTCATTTATTTGAAGTCACTGATAAAGTTACACACAAACCTTCATTTTCCCAGTAATTCAAAAGCCATTATTGTTTAATCTTTATTCCAGATTCTATACTCCATTCCATTAATTATTTTGGTCCCCTTCTGTGAAACTTCTGTTTTCGCTTGTTGGTTTTTTTTTTTTACAAGCTTCCCAAGCATTGGCACTGACTATGCTTGCCTGAAATACATTCTACTAAGCAGATAATAAAAGAAAGCCCTTGAATAAAATTTTTCATACATATTAGAATCACTTTGGGATTGTTCTACAACCCTTTTGACTCTAATAATTATGACTCAAGAATTAATGTTTATTGAATTCTTGTCAATGATTTAATTTAATTGCCATTACACTACTTGACAAAACAAAGCTCTTTCTTTATAAATAAGGACACTCAGTGTTCATAACCTGTATGACTAACTTCAACAAAATTATAGAACTATTAAGTAGTAGACAGAATATTTGAATATCCCTTTGTCAGACTAAAATTATTTGATATTGATCATTACTCTATGCAACAGTAAGTGCAGAAGTTATAAGTAAAATAATGGTCATTTCTATTTATTCAGTGCCAACTACATGATAGGACGTTGTGCTGATTTTTTTTAATTTTAAAGACTTTGTTAACAGTAATTATAAGCCTCCATATAAATATGATACTAAATAAGTCCATGAATTTATTGGGTGTATGCTTCATAAAATAACTTTTATAATATCAACTTACAATTATGTTAGTAATTTAAAAATGATCTGTTTTCTGTTGATCCCTTTATCCTATACCACTTTATTCATAGTCTCTCTATTGTAACTTCCCTGGAGCTAAACAACTGGAGAAATAAATATAATCGGTATTTATTATTCTATGTCTGGTATGTAAAAATCTATTCCCTAGGATTTGAGGGATAATTAAAATGACAATGAAATATGATGACGATCATTAGGAATTAAAGATGCTACTATAAAAAATTAGCTTTTTCTTAGAGCTCTAAACTTTAATTATTGTATTTCCGATACATAAATTAGACATTTTATTTTCAGAATAAAGTTTCACAACAACACTGTATTTACAACAAATATATCTTATCAGTGCATTATCATTATCATCAATATCAATCAAATTTATCTTGTATACTGAATGTAAAAAATGCTAAAGACATTATACTAGTTTTCATACCTTATAAGACACTGCATAAAGTTGTGAATAAAGCAAAAATTTGGATTTAGATCTGAAATTGAGACTTAGTAATTTCATTTGTTTTCTGCTTCACAAAATTTTTGTAAATATTGACTGGGATAACCTATACGAAAGTTACTAATTCAGTGAAAGGAAATTTTGTAGATATTCAAAATAATTTCCTTTCTTTTTCAATTCCTATTTTCTTTTCCCTTTTTTCTTTTCTTTTTTTTTTTTATCTTTTCCCATCCTCTTCTCTTTTCCCTATTTTTCCCCCTGTTCTTTATCCTTATCATTTCTTTTTTCTCTCAGATTAGCCTTCTCTGTCTTTTGTTCTTAAGCTCTATGTAACTCCTTTGAGAGCTTCAAGTTCATATTCTTCAAGGTTTAAGTCCAGTAGATAAGAGTGTATCTCTGTAGAGGTTCCTTCCACAAGTTTAAGGATGTACTCTGGTAGGACTTCATTGGTGTCTACTCCTAAATCAATCAGTGTTTCCAAGAGATTTGGTATACTGACTGATATGAGCTGGGTCTTCTAGATCAGAGGTGGAAATGTATGAAAAGAAAATGGGATATGGTGTTTCCCTAAAGGAAAATCTGGGTACTTGTCCCAGAAGAAAAATGATTGGAAGCTGGGTAATCAAAACCCAGAAAACAACCATGATATTTTCTTCCTTTATGGAACCCATAATTTAGTTGAAGAGATAAAATACATATACATATGTACATAGCGAATTTAAAAATCTCAAGTAGAATTGATAACAGATAAGTAATTTGTTTTAATGGTGATTTCTATAGAGAGGCAGTATCTATCTACAGCGGTGAAGAACACAATCTGAGAGCAGAGACCCTGGGTTTTATTCCAGAGCTACTGTTCGACACACTTAACTTAAATTCTCTATTCCACAGTTTTCCCATTCATTCTAGTAATACCATCTATCATATATAGTTTTTAAAGAATTTATGAATGTTAATGCATGTAAAGAACATAGAGCCTTGCTGCCATATAATAAGCAAATATAAGTGTTAGCTATTATTATTGAAGAAATTTGGTAGGACCTCTGTTTCAACTTGAGTAAGACTAATACCTAACTAAGAGAAGTGGGAAGATCATTCCAAGTAGAAACAACCAGGTGGCGGAAGTGTGAGGAAAGGAGCACTAATGTCGAAAGGACAAACTTCACAGAGATTACAATTAAAAAAACATAAAAATTCACCTTCCAGACTTTGTAAATTGACTTAGTAGGCTTTCTCTCACTGTTCCCTTTCTTTGATATCTTTTCACTTTATACTCCCCTTTAGATTACTTCCTTCCTGGTCTTTTAACACCCAGCCTACATCTTACCTCTTCATAGGGATGGATGTCTTATGTAAGAGAGGTAACCATCTAAACTTGTTGCCAACCTGGTTACCCAAATTTTGAATTGAAGATGTAAGTCAACACAAGCCAAGTTAGATCCTTTTACTACTTCATTAGTTCTGTCTTCCCAAGGGCCCAGATGACTTTGTTTTTAGGTCTAATCGATATTCCTGAGTATCCAACTTGTTTGACTTTTTTGAATTATTTTATTCTGCTGACTATCCATTCTGTCAATTTTCATCTAGAAATGTTCCTTTCTCAGTGTTGTGGTGATATGACATATGGAGGCTTTCCTCCTCTATTAGTGGTCATTTCTTCACAATCTACTTTTCAGGCTCCCCCTCTTCTGCTCTTGATGTTAGTGATCTTCAAATTCTTTCCACTTTTTTCTGGGCCACTTCTTCCCCCCCCCCCGCCCACTCTACATAGTTCCTCATCTTCTCCTGGGACCCCAGACATATTACATGGGCTAATGGCTTCCAGATCTGTATTTCCAAAACAATTCTTCTCCTGAGACAAAAATCTGCAGGCACATTTGCCAACATCACTAGTCAGATGTCTAAAGGGAATTAACATTTTCAACATACCAAAAATGGAACGATTTATCTTTCCAACAATCCTCTCTCGCCTCCTATATCCATTAGCATTTCCCCAGATGCCCGATCCCAAATCGGGTTTTCATTGTTACCTCCTCTGTAACCCTAACCTACTAAGTGTCTTTTAACTACCCCAATGCTACAGCCTTGTCCTGGCTAATATCATTTCCCCCTTTTGATTCCTGTAATTGCCTCCCAACAGTCATTCTGACTCCAGACTTGTTCCACGCTAATCTATTAGCCAGTTTTTTTTATTTTTAATTGTCTTCCTAATGACCAAGTTTGATTAGCCCACACCCCTGTCTGAGGTTATTCAATAGCCCCTACTGCCCTTGAACAGAGTAAACAAAATATTACAGACTCTTCATTATGTGCTTTTTACTTTTATCTTTAGTCCCATTTTATATTGCTTCCTCTATCTTGCCCTGGTTTTAGCCACCAAATCCCTATCTGTCTTCCAGACTTCTATGCATGTTGTTCCCTCTCTCTAGATAATTTTTCTCCTTCTTTTTGCTGTATTTGACACCATTAATCATTCTCTCTTTGACCCCCTGTAATATTTTGTTTCCAGTTCACTAAACTCACTAGATTTTCCCTATGTTTCTGGTAACAATTCATTTTTGTTTTCTTCAAGAACTTTTTATCTGCTAAGACCAAGCACATTGTTGACCTGCCCTGGAATAATCAATGCGGACTCTTGACAAAGGATTTCCCAACTAGATGTCTTCATCATCTTCCTTATTCAATGTTCATCTTTGGTACTCTCTATTTCAATTGACATTTTATCCACTCAGCTGTCCATGTTAAATTCTGGGAATTATCCTTGATTTATCTACATTTGTTGCACACATACCCAATAAATCTCCACATTTTCCTAATTTTACTACCTAAGTATTTCTCAAACATCCTTATAATTCCCTCCTTTGCTATGGGTCTCCATCATCTCTGATAACAACAACAAAAATAATTAAGATTCATTGTTACGGAACAGTGCTCTTTGAAGTGTTTTCCATACGTTATATTAGTTAATTGTCACAGAAAATTTCTTTGAAATAGTAGGCTATTTTTGTCTTTATATCGATGAGTAATGGGAGGGCCAGAGAATTTTGATAACTTGTCTAAACTCACACAGATATTACAGGATATATATATATATATATATATATATATATATATATATATCCTCCAAAAAAGTATACACATTTTAAGAAAGAAAAAAACTATTAATTGTAGTACTCAGTATATACTGATAACAAAAGATGAATACAAGTCACGTTTGCCTTCTGCAATTATACGAGGTGCTCAGAGTGGTTACCATCAGCATAATTTTAATACAGTTTTTTCCTTTCTTAAAATGTGTATACATTTTTTTGGCTATATGTATATATATTCATATATATATGAATTCATATATAAAATTCATGTATATATATGAATTTTTTTAGGGGATCTAAACTACAATGGCTTTAGAGTCCTTGATCTTGTAATGGTTAGTCTTAAAAACAGATACTTCTTTTTAAACTCTTTCCTGAACTTCTGTCAAAATATGTCACATGGCCTACCTAAAATTCTGTTCTATATTGAAATCATTAAACACATTTTTTTTGTGACTCTTTACTGGTGTCATTGATACAGCCTTTCAAAGTAAATTTGGGTCAGAAGAGTAGTAATCAGAAACAGCCCCGGAAGGCGGAATATTCTCTTCTCTCTCTTTCTTTTCGATAGTGCCATAAGCTTCCTTAGAGCTTTTAATCCCCAAACTCTGGAACGGCTTTGGCAGGCTTAGTATTTTGTTTTTCAGCCTACCTAAAGGAAAACTCAAGCAGTGCTTCCACTACAGAACCATGCTCTCATTTTGCACCTTATCCTTGCTAGCTCATTAGATGTCCACCCTCTCCTCCCAAGCAGCTTTCCTAATTACATTGGTGGTGCACAGCTTGCCTTCTTAAGGACTATGTTTTTCACTCTGTTCATGCCATTTCACTGGAGAGGAAATCTGCATCCACGCTCCAATGGAAGCCATAAGGTCACCACGTGAAAACTTGGAGGGCAAAAAACGTTGTCAGTAATGAGATCTCAGGCATTTGGAAAGTTCACAGGGTCCTTTGTACAACACTGAAGAATCCCTCTGTTTCCTCTGGTGCTGTTTCATGCTAATTTCAGAATATCAGCCAGTATAAGGCATCTCAACTGAAACTTCAGTTCACAGTGGAGTTTCTTTCATCCTTTTTTGCAGCTAGGCAGTTAGATTCATCTTGTTGATCTGTGGGAAAAAAAGGAAAAAAAAAGAAAAAAAAAGAAACACAGTCACGTGAATATAACAGATGGAACAAATTGAGGGGTTTGCTCCTACTACTTTTCTCCTTATTCAAACGAAGAGAAAATTGTTTTTCAATGGGGCACGCATTATGATTATTTAGTATTTGAAAATTATGTGACATTCTAAAACTAAGCATTGCTGATATACACTAAATAACAACAAATAGATTATGTCACAGTTACAGGATTTTTGTCACCACTTTGCCATTGATTTTGCCTTGTGAACGCTGTGATTATGTCCAGTGAGAGCAGAAAACCAAATTCACCACAGAGGAAAGACAGGGGGATGGTGTAAAGAAAATAATTGACTGTCTGAGCCCATTCTGTGTACTATGTTGCTACTGCATTATTTTTAAACTGTGAGATTTGATTTGAATAGAGATATGCCTGGGAAATTCTGGAATTGCATTCCCAAAGAGTCACTTCAATATATATTCCCTATTGTCCTGGTTCTAATACCGTACAATCACACCTCGAGGCAACATTCCTTCACAGTACAGGAAAGAAAGAACACATGTAAACTTAATTGAAGAATGGATTCTAACCCCCCAGCCCTATGTGTTTGACTTGTGGAATCAAAAAATTTCTAGCAAAGTTATCTAGTCTAGTCCCCCACCTTTAGGCTAGAGAATAAGAATTTTGCTTGGCCTCTTTCTTCATTAGTCTTTTTTTAAAAGTGTTTTTCTATTGAGAAATGAGTCATAGCCTTAATTTGCCAGTCTTACAAGTGGGGAGTGAACACTAGAAGCATTATGCGTCCCTGACTCTTAATATAAGGCAGTTAGTTAGTGAAAGGTCCTTTGAGGTTTGAGAAATTATTTTCTATAGCACGGACCACTGAGTCCACTGTGCTATGTTATACTCAGCAGTTATCTTGGTTTAAAACACCAGATCATCCATTTTCCCACCTTGTTGGTGTCATTCTCTAGAAAAAGCCCTAGTATAATATCATTTGTGGAATTTTCACATATAAAGGGTATTATAAATGGTAGCTGAAATAGTTTTTTTTAATTTTTACTTAAGGATCATAATTTTGTCCAATTTCTCACTTAATTATGTCATTCACTACCATTGGAAAAGGTTAAATGGTATAGATCTTCTCGCTTTCTCCTCCTCTTACCTGACTATCTGCCTAACTTCTCATGTTTCAAGTGCAGCGTTACATATTATTTCCTCGGGGAAGCTTTCTCTGACTTTGTCCCCTGATCCCCTTCCTGTCCTACTCACACCATTTTATACTCAGATGCAATTGTGCTTTTCTTTGTAGCCCTGATAAAAAATGTAATTATATACAAACTTGCAAATTTCCTAGTTGATATCGTGCACTTCCAGGAAACTGAGCCTAACCAGGGTGGAGCTGTGTTTATCTTGTTCAATATTCTATCCCTTAGTGTTGAGCAAACAATATGTACATCTAAACAGTTGTTGAACCTATAAATGCTTTCCAAAGATATACTTAACATTTGACCCAATGCTCTAAGAAGAATTTATAACAACAAACTTTCATTCAATTCTAAAAATTTGGAAGGAAAATCACAAAGGCACTCTCTCTTAGAGATAAAAGAAATCCACAAAGGAACAAGAAACAAAGGTGAAGTTAACAGTAGATTTATTAATGGACACTCAAGATACTAGAAATAAATAAACAATATTATGAAAATTCTGCAGAAAAGATATTTTAAACCTAGAATCCTATACCTAGCCAAAATTACATTCAGGTTTGAGAGTAAAAAAGACTTATTTTGGATATTGATGAATTCAGAAAGCTTATCATTTGTGCACTTTTCCAACAAAGACTACTGAAGGATATACTTATTAAAGTAACTATGTACACACACACACACACGCCCTATGCTTTCGCCCAGGCTAACACATTCATCGAAAAATCAAAAGTAAAATGGGAGAATAAAATCCAATATCTAGCAAAAAAATCTAAGATCTGGAAGGTGCTTGGGACAGACATGTGCAGCTATCAGCATACTTTGGGATGAGGGAAGAGGAAGGTTGGTAGAGTGTGGGAAGGAACAATAAGAAAGTCTAAGATAAAAGGTGGCAGGATAAATTCAAGTATAGTGGTAATTAAAATATTTAAAAGGGAAGGTAAAGAATGTGCTCAAGATCCAGCTATACAATGTTAACAAGAGACACACCAACCTGAAAATAAACTTTAGACATAGAGGTGCATAAGGGAACGTATCAGGCAATGTTAAGAAAAGAAAGCACATGTAACACCTTTAATATTGAACATAGAAACTAATACAAAAAAATACACCTGAAATCTTATAAGGTGAAGGGTATGTCATAAATGATATAATTCACCATGATGCAAATCTTGATTCTTTATATTAATGATTGAATATATTAACATAACCTTTATATTAATCACTTAATTAATATCTTTATAGTAATAGTATAATCTCTATATAAATAATTTCGGTGTGCTTTATTTGCTTATTTATAATATTTTATATAAAAAATAAAGAGCTTGGTGAAAGCGTGCAGGAATGGCAGACATGTGGCCAGAGGGGTGACCTGAGCCCAAATCTTCCAGATTATCTTCCTCCCTATTCAATGGGCTACAGGATAGGGTGGTCACATTTTTTCCAGTATCAATATCATTCTTTAATGATGAGGAAACAAGTTAGGAATTGACTCCAATACACTTGAATCTCTTCACTGCTTTTTCTCCTTTCCCCCACGACTAGCCTATTATTCTAATCAAAGAATTATTGATGCCATCAAGATATGCTTTCGAAAACCAAAACCAAATCACCCTTCCTGATTATGATTTAGCCCTTCCCTTAGAAAGGCCTGGGCAGCTTTTATGGTGTGTTTTTTTTCCTCTGGATATTTACTTATAATAATGATAACAATAAATCATTACCTTACCGTACTGATTGTTTAATATGACAGGGCCCATAGTCATACAGAACTAAATCCAAATAAAGATGAAGACCATGACTTAGATGTTGATTACCACCGTACGTCAGTAGGCTATAGTTAAAAAAAAAAAAAATGAGCCACAGCTGTCCACATCTTTGACTGTATAAATAAATGAGAAATTTCAGAAGTGGAAAGAATTATGATCAGAGTGATGAGAGAGACGCATGATCCTGAGATCAGTATTTTGAAAGAATATAAAGTTAAAAGACATAAGAAAAAAATGGTTAGGAAGCCTGACTTTGAGATTTTTTAATACTTTCTTAATGAAATTGTTAATGAAATAATTTTTTGAGCCTCAGTTCCAAGATAATTTTCGAATTTAGTTTTTGAGTTTATGAGAAATAAATACATATTGATTTCTGCTTCATCTCTTCCTTTGCCCTTCTGATCCATACAAGCACACATAAACAGTATTAAACACTACACTTTTTAAAAAATTATGAGATATTTCTATAACTTTTGAAAATACTAATTATGAAATGCTTCTTTCCAATTCCTTTTGTCTTTGCATTACTGTATGAAATTTTTAGATTTTGCCAAATTAGTCAGCTGAAAAAGGAAGGCTAATTTATTTGAATGGACATGTAGCAACATTGGTCTGTAAACGGTGCTGATACATGAGAGTTAAAACAATAAGAAACTTTCTGAAGAGCTCTGTATCGGCAAATTGAATGAAGTACTGAACTTAGTTACCGTTGGGATGATTTAAATATTTAGTTTTCACACTCCTTGTTCCCTGCCTGTTTTATAGTAAATCTGCTACTTTTCTATTAAAAAAAAAAAAAAAAAGAATGGGACAGTGTTAGTCTTAGTATATTTCTAGTTCAGTGTTATTCTTAGTATATTCGAGCTGGTTTCCTCCCTTAAATAAGCCCACCAGGTAAAACTTGATACACACGGAGAACCAGGTTATAATTACCATCAACAGCATTGCCTTCTCTACTTTGCGAAACACTGCGTGTTTCCGGCAGGCCACTCGAAGATTCTTCTCCTGGAGGCCTGCTTCTGCCTAAATCAGTGTGCATTCCCTTTGATATTCCCACAGCGTGCACAGTATACCCTGGAACACACACTGCTCAGGGTAACATGTCTCTAATGTGATGAAATCAATGGGAACACAGCCTTTTTTGCCTGACAGTATTGTCAGGGTGTATTATCTGGTTTAGGCTGTGGCTTCAGTTCATAGCAGTCGTCAGTTAAATTTCCCTTTCTGAAGCTGAGCAAAGTGTGGTAATGTCACAGCCACAGGCGACTGCCGTTCGTAGGATGGTTACTGGAGAAGCATAGCCTCCTGGCTTGTCACACTGTATATATCTCAGGGTCTTCTCTTCCTTCCTAGTCAGAGGTTTCCAAGAATGTTGCCTGGAGCAGTCATGGGATGCAAAAGAGAGAGATTTTTGTTCTGCACTTAGCAACATTACCACACTTCATACTTAGTTTCTGATAAGAGAAAATTTAACTGACTTGCTCTGAACTCAATCTATCAGATAATACACTCTGACAGAGCTGTGGATAAAGGCTAGAAAACCTACTAATTTATATTTCATTATCTCTGCACTTGGCTTAATCTGTTATCTTTTGCTAAGTGTTACAAAGATAACAAGGAGAGCTGAACTGAAAGGGGAAAGGGGAACCCGGACCCCACAGGGGATGCCGAAAAGCACACTGGATAATTCAGCCTCCCGTCCTAAGAAGCTATATGCCAGATGATAACTTCGGAGCCTGTGTCTAAGCTTAGAAGAGGCAGGACCATCTTGCACAGGTGAGGAATGGAGGGGTCATTTCTAACATCTGCTGCTTCTTACTGTACATCCCTAAAAACAAAAATGGATAATGGAATTGTGAAATAGCACATGTTGATGCCCAGGGACCTCCTACCCCATAACTCAGGCGGTACTCTCAAGAGTCAGGGTGAAATTACCTTCCCAGTACTTAGCCATTGTTACCGAGAAGGACACTCCGACGCACTGCCATAGGTTCACTGGAACTCATCAACTAATTGGGGGACGTAAGGCTTAGGGATAACTGTGCTCTCCTTCAGGGGAGAGAGAGGATGGCCAGTTATCATACACAACCCTGGAGGTGGAGGGGTGGGGCTTAATGTCCAATTCCTAAACACGAAAGCAGTAGTACACTGGGACAGTTCCTTATAATATGGATAGACCTGCATTAGAATTCTCCAGTCTTTCCAAAGGAATTATAAAATACAGATAATGAATTCAAGGTACTCTGTAGAGATGCTGAAGCATATTCTATCCATTCATTAATATTTATTTTTCAGGCACTAGGTTAGACTTTGGGAATCCAAACATCTACAAACCCTTCTCGGAGTCTTTCCTTTTCTCATCAAAAGAGAACTATACAGATATCTCTCAGAGAAGGTCACCTGATCCTCTTTTTGGTCTATGTTGACAAGAAATGTACAGATAGTAGGGTAGGTGCATGAGTGCAGACTTCAGTTCAAGGTTAGCTCTCTCTGTAAATTATTCTAAGCTCTCTTGGGAGGCGTATGCAGAGTAAAGGGTTAGGAACTGGATATCTGTGTTCTCAGAATGACCAGCTGTATATCTCATATATGGCAAATGATTCCTGCGTCCACATCTGTAAAGTGGAGTGGTAGGGAGAAGTGGGAATATCCTGTTCTAACTACATTTTAGGGATGAAAAGCGCCACAGAGGAAGTCATTATAATCTCAGAATTTTGGAGCTGTAAGGAACCACAGAGGTTATTTAGAGAAAAAGAATCAAACTAGGAGTGAGATTATCTGGAATCTAATCCTAGCTCTGCCATTGACTCACTGTGTGTCTTCAAAAAAACACTTTCCCCTTAAGTCTTAGGGACATCTTCTGTAAAATTAAAGTATGTGAATAATTTATCTCTTTAAGAGTCCTTTCTACTTTAATTCCTTACAATGGTATCTAAATAAATGGAAATCTACAGGGTTACACAGACAGTTGATAAGGTAACCACTACTAGAATCTCTGACTCACATTCTGACATCTTTCCTTTCCTTTTTCTTGTCTTTTTATAACGTGCTACCTTTGTGTTTTTGTGTTTTAAGTTCATTCAGATCCTTTGAAAATTACCTTAAAGTTTCAGCATTGGGTTAATTGTTATAATAAACAAATACTAATTGTTATTATAGAGAAGCTTCTCATAGATTCTCTATTAATCCTTATAGTTATGAAGCAGCTACTGAAATAAATAACCTGTATAAATTTGAAAGTATGGTACTGAAGTGCTCATTTAAAATCCAAGAATAACTATGTTATCTTTAAAATATGCTTTTCCCTAATGATGCACTCCAAATATCTGTGTAAAGATAATGTCAGCTCCCAAATTTTTCTGTTTACACAGGATGTGGTGTCCTGATTTTAGGCCTCACTAGAAAGCTCCTAGATCAGCTCTCAAAATTCTCCCAAACTACTTTTGACGTAAGCCGGCTGAGATGTACTCAATTGCTTTGGAAATTTCTCCAGGGAACTCCTACATTCACCCCAAGGGAGGCAACAAGAAGGACTTCATCATTTTGATTTCTCTCCACCTCCCACACACAAACAACTTTGGTTCCAGGTTGTGTGTGTGTGTGTGTGTGTGTGTGTGTGTGTGTGTGTGTCCTGAAATGCAAACTGGGAAATGGCCTTCTTGCTCTTTCTCAGTGATCTTTCTATTAAGTGTTGCTGCTTAGCTGTGCTCAACTTTCTCTTCTGGGGAATTGTCTGTCAACATTAGTAAACAAAGTAAATCCTGAAATTCATCATTTAACTTACAAGCTAACACTCAATTTTGATGTATTAAGGAAAGCCATATAATATTATTTGGGAACATGTCTCCATTCCTGACGTGTTTATTTTGTTTTATTTTATTTTTTTTCTTCTGTGAAGGAAGCTTTAACAGTGTATCTCCAAGTCTCTCTGCATCTCTATTTATTTCATCCTTGGGGAGATGAAGAGAATTAGTTGATGAGTAATATTAGGAGTAATAACTGGGCACGTGAGGCCTAGCTTCACTTTTCTTTTCTCTGTTGGCTACTGTTCCTCTAATATCTCTATCCCCAGAGGACAAATCAAATCATGTGAAGTCAGCTTGGGCCCAATCTTGTCTGGGGGTTACTAATTCTGCTCAATTCTGGGACTCAGTTATGAAGCCCACTGTATTCTCACATTAAAGTTCATCCTCCAACCCTGTCTTTTTCTATAATAATTGTGTCATTATCTTTCATATTGTTCAGACCTTAGATAGGAAAGAGGGGACTTAGCTGTTGAAACCCCCTCAGAGAAGCTACCTCCAACCCAGAGAAGGATTGAAATGATAAATTATCTTAATTAGGGAAAGAAACCGTTAGTGATCATCTCCTACGTGCTAGGCATATTGTTAGGTGTTGAGAAAATAAACAAGAATTAGAT
The DNA here is from genome assembly GCF_004115265.2 of Rhinolophus ferrumequinum. NCBI lineage: Eukaryota > Metazoa > Chordata > Mammalia > Chiroptera > Rhinolophidae > Rhinolophus > Rhinolophus ferrumequinum. Next base: position 18,561,041 of record NC_046286.1, on the reverse strand, counting down.
ATAGTTTCTTTCTTTAAAGAGCTCAAAGTTCAATGGAGTAGGTTTGTAGGGAAGACTAGAAACAGCCAAAGGAAGGGGACCTATTAACAAACACACACACACGTTTATCCCTAGCAGTCCTATACTATCTAGGAGTGTGGGATGGAAGCAGGGAAAGGAAAGAAAGCAAAAGATAAAATACAGATTTGTAAGTGGATTTCAATGATAATTCATTTAGCCAATTATTTCATTTTTCCCTGTAGTCATCTTTTAAAAAATTATTTCAAAAAACACAACTCTTTGTAAAAATATGACCTCTTCTGTGGACCAGAAATCTTGGGTCTAAAGGCATAGCAAATAGGCAAATGAAAGTTGAAAATTTTTAAATGTAATTTTTAATTACATGTGAGAAATTGAATGATTTAAAGGCTAATAAGTGTTTTTCTATGGGCAAACAAATTAGCCTCATTTTCCTAATTTATAAAGTAGGAGCCACAGCAGCCACGTTGTGGGGTTTTTGTAATGATTAGAGTTAATAAAAGGCCTTGCATGAAGTACATGAGTAATTAAGTAATGGTAAAGATTATTATATATATTGTGGCAAACATCTAGTTTGGATTTGAATAATTTCTTGAATCTGAAACTTATAAATATCTGTGTTTCTGTCACATGGGGAAATAATGCATAACACCTCTTAACCCTTTTATTAGATGTTTTTGATATTTTGTAATTACAGCTGAACATGATTAAAGTTTAGATAGGATTAGATTATATTGGGGCTGGGGTCAGGAGATTAAGTAAAATCAATTGAAAAAAAGGCAGAAAAAATAGAGAATGTTAATTTATAGATAATTGACAGTCAATTACGTTGTGACATTTAAGAGTAAGCTATTTAACAGAACTTTATTATTTAAATGACTATATTGACTTGAAATAAATTATCTTTGCTTCTGAAATTTTTAGCAAATATTGTTGACCTTCTTTATTTCTATTTGATATATTTCATAAATACTAGGAGTTATAGAAACAAGTATTAGCATGTAATATTGCTATTAAACAAAATTTTCTCTATTCTGTGGATCTGAATGAAGTTTTGTTCCCTGATTGACACAGTTCAGTATCAGAAAAAATAAATATAAATTACTAACCCCTACTTAGAAGATTTAATTCATTGGCCAAAATTCATTGTAAAGGTATATGCTATATGGAAAGAATACTATGTTTTTATGTTCCTAGTTTTTAGTATTGGACTAGATTGGGGGGGGGGGGAGGTGACTGAAAAGAGAGAGAGAGAGAGAGGAAATATAAATAACATTTTTACTCCGAAGGAGCTGTCACAATACTGTTTCTGTCTGCTTTCTTCCTCATCTGCTCTGTTTTGGAGATTGATGTGTGCTGCAATTTTCAGCCATATGAATGATTAAGATAATGCCTCTTAGCAAGTGTCCAGTCCCAAGGAATACCTATGTGCTTTATTCTGGGTCAGCGAAATACATAAGATGTGTTGCATTTTTAATCATTGTCTCCTTGCTTCCCATCTCTGAATTTCTAGAGAAGATTTGGAAGCATGGGTCACCCCTACTATGTGAAGTCAAAAGTATACTCCTCGAGGAGCCTGCTGCCTTAAACCCCCGAAAGTTCATAATTCAAAGGATATAACACTCTATAGAAAGAAAAAATGATTGAAGCACTAGAAAAGCTGGATGCATTTAATTCAGGGTTTCAATTTCTGGTGTGTGCATGCACACACACATGTAGAATACGTCCTGCCCTGTCACACTTTAGATCTGCTGTTAGCCATTCCTGTGCAATCTATCTAATCATGTTGCAAACATGCTTGTGCATGTGTGTGTGCCCCTCCTCCCACAGACATTCCTCCACTCTCCTCTTCTCAGTATGGAAGAGTCACAATTTCTGCAGCCTTCACTATGCACTGGTTTTAAGTGTTTTTGTTTATCTTACTGTAGTTTGGCAAGGCAAGTTTTACAGGCAGCATATGTCTATATTGCAAAAACAAGCAATCCTCAAATCTCAATGGTTTAACCAACAGAAATTAATTTTTTTGTATTCTTGCTTATTATACGTCACTGGGGGGGGGTTGCCATTTATGTATTCAGGAGACACACTGATGATAGTAGCATGAGTTCAGCAATCACTGTGGAGGGGGAAGAATGTGAGTGCATGGAGGTTTCATTTCACTACTCTGTTTCACCTTCTAAGTGATTCATATTAGAAGTTCCACTCACTGCCATTGGCCAAAACTAATCACTTGACCCCAACCAACTGCAAAAGAGCTAGAAAGTGTGATCTGTGTGACCAGGAGAGGGAATCCAGATATTGGTGAACACTGAGAATGTCTTCCATACAAGACAGACTAAGTAGCTAGCAACCTTTGGTGGAGCTTCAAAGGACAAAGCTACTTTAGTGACATCTTCATCATCTTTGAAACTGTAGGATATGACTCTTATCAGGTTTCCTATGCCTGGTCAGATTTAGAGAAATTGACCCAAATTGGCCAAAGTCAAAAGAGACTGAAATAACTACCAATTGTACTTCTTACATGGGGATATAAAGTACAGCACAGGGAATATAGTCAATAATATTGTAATAATTATTTGTTGTTCCAGGTGGGTACTATTGGGGAGATCACTTTGTAAACTATGTAAATGTCTAACCATGTTGCTGTACACCTGCACTAATATAAAATGATATTGAATGTCAAAAAAATTAAAAATTAAAAAAAGTAAAATACACAAACCAAGTTTTTCTAAAAAGTATGTCTAAAAGCTGAAAAAATTGACTGAAGTGTAAATTATCTTTATTACATATTAGCAAAACAAAAACAAAAAACACTAATGTGTTTTAGACACTTGCTGTTAAATCTCATGACCTCTTCATATAGTAGATGCTAATATTTAGAGGTGTGGAAACTGTGGCTTAGTTAGACTAAGGAATTTTCTCAAGTCTTCCCAACAGTTTGGGTCACTTTTTTGGGGGTCAAACCATTTTTGCCTGCTTTTAAAGCCATCCTTTTCTAATATTTGGGTAGCTAGAAACTGAGTTAACAAACAGAAAATTATTTCTCTAGCAAGAATAGAATAAGAGCAATAGAAGGTGAAAAACCCATGAACTCACCACCCCACTGTGATGAGTTCTGATGAATCATTTATAAGCCATAGCAGAATATACATATCTTTCAAACAAATGATTGTATTCATGGCAGCTGTACACAGCATTCCTCTCTCTCTCTCTCTCTCTTTCAATGTTGAATTACTATGGTCACATGGTCACATTTTTTTCTCTCCTTTGGATGTGTTCTTTTATGTTTCATGCTAGTGATAAGACAATTACAAGCAGTTGATTCAATTTAGACTTGTAACTTTACTATTACATTCTAGTTCTTTCTTCTTAGATACTTCTATTAGAGTTCAGGGTACTCACCTAAGATCTTCACAGACCAGACTGGTAAAGATATCCACACATGATAGACCGATAAACATCCAGGAATTTATTCAAGAACTATTGACTGGAGCACATATGTGTCTGGCATTGTTTTAAGTGCTGTTCATATATCAGTTGGAGAAAAAGAAATACACAGTTCACACTAACACAGATCTAAAACTCTAATAGTGGCACGACACACAAGAAACACAATAAATGAATGAATGAATAAAATAGTATGGCGAATGTTGATGAACAAAGCAGGTATGGAGGGGCAGATGGTGTGAGAGAAGGGTTCCCTGAGAATGTGATGTTTGAGCCCAACATGATGGATGTGAAGAAACAGGTCGTAGGAAAAAAGGGAAAACCTTCTTGTGCAGAGGGAACAGCAAATGGAAAGGCCTTCAGATAGAACCTGAACTCTCATAAGGAAAATAGTGTTCCTCAGAGGGGTTTAAGTTTCAAATAGAGCAGAGTTTCTCAGTCTTAGCCCTAATTTACATTTTAAGCCAAATAATTGTTTGTATGGGGGACTGCGCTATTCACTGTAATATGTTTAGCAGCATCCTTGGACTCTACCCACCAGAAGCTAGTGGCATCTCTGCAACGATGAGAATCAAACATGTCTCAGACATTGCCAAACATTCCCTGGAAGACAAAATTGCCCCTGGTTAAGAATTACTGAGTTTGAATGAAGGGTGGTGTGCGGAGCTCTACCTGTCTATCTGTCTGTCTATCTATCTATCTATCTATCTATCTATCTATCTATCTATCTATCTATCTATCTATATCATCTATCTAATAATCTATTAATATATATCCCTACAGCTACCTAACTACCTAACTAAAAAAATGAAAAATGCTGCCTAGTAAAGAAGCTTCCATGTTGCCCTGTTTCTCATGACCAGTCATGAAGTGGAATGATGACGGCTTTCTTTCAGATCATCAGTTGCTGAAAATTGGAGGCTTGATGCACTCAATCATCTCTAGATTGACTTTCTTGTTGTTAGGCTGTTGAGACTTTCCAAAGAAAGATTACAATGTCTCCCATATGAGAAACTCTGGAATTTTCTCCTTTTGAGGTATCTCTAGCATGTCTTCCAGTCACCAAAGTGGCTTGTAGTTCATAACACAGTTCTTCAGGTCAGAAATCCCTTCTATATTAGATGTGTTAGCTGTTAGAGACTGGGCATATGTCCTGCATTTTCAACCTCATAATTGCCTCCTTGGACTCACTACATTTTACTGCCCAAAACAATACTGCAGAAAGTTTTCAACTGGCTGGTCTTCACGCACTATTCACCATTTTAGCAAGATCATAACAGGAGCAACTGTTATCGATTTGCCTTTAGATCAGCATGTTCTAAAGAGACAGGCTGATTAGGTATCCAGTGATTCATTGATTGTCAAACTCAGGGTTGGTTCTCAGCTTTGGATGTTGTTTGATTCATCTTCCCAGTGTATCAATCTACCCTGTCCTTCTTGAGATATTAGCTTCTTTGATTGGGTTTGAATATAGCTTTATGTTTGCTTGGTTTTTATGTTCTTTTCTAAAATCATTTTACTTTATTTATAAAGAAAATTCTTAGAAAGACCAAATAAATTGGTAATGCCATGTAGCTTCATCCTCTTGTGTGCTTAATGCTTTCTTCATCTTTCCCATTAAGAAATCATAGAGATTTGCAGATTTATTTTTCCATCAAACACACTTTCAAGTGACATGGACAGAAATATTAAGTTGTAACTACTGACTTTCATTCAAAAAGTGTTTTCAAATGTTTTCCCTGCTTTCTTGAGGAAATATATACTTGATTTATATTTCGTTCACCTTATGTCTATAAGTAGTGAAACTTTGTTTGAATCTTGATTTGTATGAAGCATATTTAGCATGGTTCCATTACTCTCTCCTCTGATAAAAAGTGATTATAGATCCCTGCACATTATCATGTAACGTGTGTGGGAAAAATATATGTCCTGGCCGCACTGACTTTGCGCTTGGCCACATAATGTATAGGTATATGTTTCACTCAGTGGCCATGTATGAGAAGAAGATTTAAGAGCCATCTGCAGTTTTCTCCCAACTCTTTTGGCCCTTTCCCTCTGACACAAAAATGGACATATCACAAAATGTTGCAACTTTAGCTTAGAAGCCCAGAATAAAGAAGAATCTGGTACAGTTCTGAATTGTTATCCTGGAGCAGAACCACAGCTGTGGTTCCACATCTACTGACTTATAACATGAAAAGAAATATTTGTTTTTGGAAGTCACTTAGCATCATTTGGTGTAGGCATCACATAATGAGAGTTGAATAATTTACACTAACTTACGACAGAATAAAGAAAAATCTCACAGGTCTAATAAAACAATTTTGAAGGTCTTGTATTGTGTCAGGCCAGTACACCACATCATAAGCTAGTATGGAGTAGTCAAATGGATTAACTTTATATCTTAATTATTTGTAATATTGATTATTTTACTTAAACATTAATAACTATAGCACTTGGTTTTGTAGAAGATATCCAGCTATCATTATATGTTGATTATGTACCATTTGCGAATAGCCACATGTGTATGGAAATAAATTGGTTTATGTGTTAATATTATTTTTTAATATCTCCTATTTTTATTTTATTCTAATTATTAGATTCAGGTGTACAAAATAACATACTGATTAGACATTTACATACCTCACGAACAGATAACCCCTATAAGTCTAGTACCCATCTGACACCATACATAGCTATTACAACACCATTGACTATATTCCCTATACTGTAATTTACATTCTGTGAATATATATATATATATATACATATTTATATTTGACATTCAATATTATTTTATATTACTTTCAAGTGTACAGTATAGTGGTTAGGCATTTATATAATTTATGAAGTAATCCCCCTGGTAAGTCTAGTACCCATCTGACACTACACATAGTTTTCACAATATTATTGACGATATTTCCCATAATATATTTCACATCCCCATGAATATTTTGTAATTACCAATTTGTAGTTCCTAATTCTTTCACCTTACACCCATTCCCCAAACACTGCTCCATTCTAGCAACTATCAGTTTGTTCTCTGTATCCATGAATCTATTTCTGTTTTGCTTGTTCATATCTTTTTCCATCTTTTTACTTTCAGTCTATTTGTGTCTTTGGCTCTGAGGGGAGTCTCTTGTAGACAGCATATGCATGGGTCTTATTTTCTTATCCATTCAGCTACCCTGTCTTTTGATTGGAGCATTTAATCCATTTACATTTAAAGTGATTATTGATAGATACATAGTTACTGCCATTTTATTATTCATATTTTTGATCTTCATTTGTTGTTTTTCTCTTTTCTTCTGCTTAAAGAAGTCCCTTTAGCATATCTTGTAATAATGGCTCGGTGGAAATGAATTCTTGTCTGGGAAGCTCTTATCTTTCCTTCAAGTTTTGATGATATCCTTGCTGGTTAGGGTAGTCTTGGTTGGAATATTTCCTGCCACTGCCTTTTGGCCTGCAAAGTTTCTGTTGAGAAATCAGCTGACTATCTCATGGTAGCTCCCTTGTAGTTGTCTTTCTCTTGCTGCTTTTAGGATTCTCTCTTTGTCTTTAATCTTTGCCATTTTAACTATAATGTGGCTTGGTGTGGGCCCATTTGGGTTCATTTTGTTTGGGACTCTCTGTGTTTTCCGGAGAGAGGTTAGGGATGTCTATTTCCTTCACAAGGTTAGGGATGTATCCAGTCATCATTTCCTCAAATAGGTTCTTGATCCTTTGCTCCTTCTCTTTTTTTTTGGTACTCCTGTGATGCAAATATTGTTATGTTTGATGTTGTCCCAGAGGTCCCTTAAACTATATATTTTTTTTAATTCTTTTTTCATTTTGTTGTTCTGATGGTGTTTTCTGTTACCTTGTCTGCCAAATCACTGATTCAGTCTTCTGTTTCATCTAATTTGCTGTTGAATTCTTCTAGTGTGTTCTTCATTTCAGTTATTGTAGTCTTTTTTCTGACTGGTTCTTTTTTATGATTTTATGTTCTTTATGCTTACCATCTCTTTGTTGAAGTTCTTACTAAGTTTCTTAAGCATTCTTATAGCCAGTGTTTTAAACTGTGTCTCTGTAGATTGGTTGCCTCTATTTCATTTAGTTCTTTTTCTGGAGTTTTCTACTGTTCTTTTATTTGGGACATGTTTCTTCATTCTGGCTGCCTCTCTGTGTTTGCTTCTATGTATTAGGTAGGTCTTCTATGTCTCTCAGTCTTTGCTGGGTGACCTTATGTAGTATGTGTCCTCTGTGGTCCAGGATCACCTGTGCATGTGTTCTGGGATTGTCCCTTGTGTGTATTCTCCTGTTGTAGTTGAGCCTTTATTGCTTTTGGCATGTCAGTGGGTGGGGTTGACTCCCAGGCTGATTGGCTGTATGGATTGACTACTCGCACAGCGTAAGAACTTCTGGGGACAGACCTCTCTGAAGGGGATTTACCCTAGTGGGCTGCTGTGCCTGTTGAGACCACTGTTTGGATTTGCCACTTGTGGGGCTAACTGGGTAGTCCTCTGGTATTGTCTGAAGCTGGCCTCTGGGTACGTTGTTTCTGGTGTCTCTTGGGAGGGGCTTCTGTGCAGGCCAATTTCAGCCTTGTCTCTGACCAGCCTGGGGCTACCTGGTAGGAATCACAAAGATACACGTGGTTGGTTGCTGCCAGTACAAGACCTGGAGGCATACGGTGGTGACCTCACTGTGAACTAGTTTGCTGCTACTAGTATTGGGCCTGGGGCAGCTTAGCAAAAGGCCCAGGTCCCCCCTAGGCCTGTTGTCACCTGCTGTCTTCCCTTAAGGCTCAGCCATTGAAAGAACCTCCTTAGGTTTGTGGGCCAGGCTAGTTAATCCAGTGTTGAGTGTATCCCCAGTGATGCAGCACTAGCTGGGTACGGTGGGGTTCCAGGGAGTCATAAGTGCATGATGTAACTTTTTTACAAGTTAATGCAAATTTGGTTCTTGCACCTTTGCTAGGTCTATGACCACCTTGCAAAATACCCTGAGAACACCTTCAGCAGCCACTGCTTGCCTCAGGCCTGCAGCTCCCCAGGAGCTCCTCAAGGGAGACTGGAGCTTAAGTTTTGGCAAACTGCCCACCATCAAAAGTTCCCCAGGCCAACGCAGGCCATCCGCTGCTGTAAAAGTCTTCAACAGCTTGTGGGGTGGGGCCAGCTGCCCAGCTTCTCAGAGTCCCTGGGGTGATGCAGTGCTGACTGGGTAGGGTGGGGTTCCAGGGAGTCACCAAGGTGGTGTGCACATGTGGATTTTTCCAGACTAATGAGGTCTTGGATTTGGCCCTGGAGGGAGGTTCAACATAGAAAAGATGGGGCCCTCCTGGGGGCTACACCTGAGACAGACTCCACACAGTCACAATGGTACTGACCCCCAGCCCTTGCACCGAATCCACACAAGTGTTTCCCCATATGTCTATGGTACTTCTGGAGTGCTGCCTCTCCACCAGAGCCCAAGTGAGTGTTTGCAACTGAGTGAGTCTATGCGTGGGCCCTGTAAGACTATGTCTGGATTTCCAGCTGCTTTCCATGTCAAAGAGACAGATGGATAGAGTCCTCACTACTTTTCACTGCCAGATTTTGTGGGGACTCCTCTTTCTGGCATAGGACCCTTAGGCTGAGAAGCCCAACCCAATGTGGGGCTGGGACCCCTCCCTCTTTAGTGGGGACCTCCACTACTGAGGTGTCCCTCCTGGTGTTCAACCACTATCTGTGATTTTGGGGTTAGCCTGTTTCATGTCTCTGTCCCTCCTCCCAGTCTCGATGTGGTCTCTTCTTTATAACCCTATTTATAGGGGTTCTGTTTAGCTAGTCTTTAGATGATTTTTGAGGTTGAGTCTTCCACAATTTAGATATAATTTTGAAGTGATTCTGGCAAGCAGCAGGCATAGTGTTTACCTAATCTGCCATCTTGGATCCCCTCTTCCTATTATGTGTTATTTAAGACTTAAAAAAAACACCAAAAAACTCTCTTTGGATGTGAAAACTGCAGACTCACACAAATGACCTAGAAAACATGGGATAGATATGGTTTGCTTGTTGGCTCATTTCTTTGTTTTACTAGATGACCATTTGTTGAGCACTTACTATAACTGGGGTACATTACCAAGGTCATGTGTCTTACCTTGTTACATCTTCAAAATCACTGTGAAAGATAGCTCTATTATTTTATACATTTTTTTTGGGGAAAAAAAAAACAACAACTGACTTTGTAAGGTCAAACATCTTGCTTGCTTTTATAAAACTAGTCAATAAGCCAGAAATGACTCATAGATTTTTCTCAGATTTTAGAGCTTGAACGTTAACGATTACTGCACTATTTTAATTGTGAGGTGGTAGCCAAGACAAAATCTAAGAAGAGCTTTTGACTTAGGATTCACATTGCATATTGAGAATATTAAAGTATACATCTCTATGACCTCCTCTCTCTTCAGACATAATCTAATATGAGGTAGACATTTTTTCCAGTGGTTAGGGGACACAAATATCTGGAGAAACTACCTTCAAGAAAGGAATTCTGGTGGACATTCAATAAATATTAGAGAAAAGTTCACACTGCTTTGCAATGTACTGAATTTATTAAAATAGAAGCATCAGTTTTTTGCACTTGAAATTCTTTTCGTGCATTAATATCTTCTGTAATATACAGCAGGACATCTCACTGTGTAATTTCAGGTTGAAATGCTTTATTCAGTCTAACAAAGGAAGAAAATAGAAAGCTATGATTCTCCCCCTGTGTCTGAAACTATGTGCCCAGCCTTGGCCCCTGTTAGCAGGCTAGATAACTATTTCCTGCTATGTATGGCACCCCTCTCATCCTGATCTATTCTCAAGTCCATTTACAAACAATGGGGCAGTATTATGGCGTCTTAAGATGTCTTAAGATCTTAGCCTTTATAAGAGTCCTTGGTCCTCCCATTTTTCCCTTCTTATATTACATAATATTGCATTTTTCATTAAAGAAGAAACCTAACGGTTCTACATTTGAGGTTTTTATTCGCTGTACAAGTCTTTTTCTGTTCACATCTTGAGGAATATTCATTCATTTTTAAAAAAGAAAATGTGTGTGTGAACATTCTCCACATCCAATGGAAGGTTCATACTGCTTTAGTAATGCTGATCCTTTACTAACAGCCTCCCTGAAAATAAGCCATTTCTTCTATATAGTAATTTCTTCTATATAGTAAAACTACATAGTAATCTGGTAAATTGAGGAATTAAATAGTCTTAAACATTTTGTTTTCTTAGGACAATTACACTGCCTTCAATAAATGTTAATATGAATCTAAAATTTAAACAAAACAGTATTTAAAGTGATAGAAAGACAACTAGGTTATTTCTTTTTAAAATGCTAACTAACTCAATAAAGCATCATTAATAGGCTTTTGCTTCAAATTTTTACATTGAAACTGTTTGAAGACTTTTTTTCACAGTACAGTGACTTGGAAGAGTAGAATCTCACTTTGGGATTGTAACAGGAAATATAATATTAGATAGTTCCTGAAAGATAACTTTAAGTTAATAAATTGAGCTGGATCTAATAGACTTTCAGTTTGGGAAATATGTTTTCTTTGGAGTTTTGAGAGACTTTTATCTTTCGATTTTTGCCTTTAATATAATCTCTTTGTGTAAATAAACCAGTGGGATTTTTTTTTTTTTCTGGGTCCAACAACTTCTAAGTTCTTTGACACTGCAGTCTATAGGCAATTGTATTTAACAAATCTTCAGTCAGTCTAATTGGTCTTAGTTTACATATGCCGGGAAAACAAACAAACAAACATGGAATTTAAATAGAATTAGAAAAATCAGTAAGAATATACTTATTGAGTACCAATGTGAGGACTCAGATGAAACTATGCACGCTCTAATTATAAATGCTTCAATTGCATCTCAGAGATAAAGTGGTCCAATAAAATGAAAAAAATATTTTAAAAATTGCTTTTGAGAAGTTATTTATAGGTGAGAAGATCCTGGAGTAAGTCAAGATCTATAAGAAGTTTTTGGTTTGAGATAATCCAGAAGTCATTTACATTTCACAATTGGTTTAAGGATACTTAGTATTTTAACAGGAGCTATGCCTTCTGAATTGTCTGCCTCAGGCACATATTAAAGTTAATCATCATTTCCTAACCATCAGCTAACTGGAAGGAGAGTGAGCTAGAAGAGCATGTAGCTGCTAAAAGGTAGTTTACAGATAATCTGGAAGGTGGTTAATCCACAAGCAGGAATCCAATAACTTGGGTTCCATGTAGTGCTATCTGAGATCTTATAAAACTAGGATTCTTCTCCCCAAATAACAATAAGGGTTCAAAAATATAATTCAGTGTATGTTTATCTGCCTATTTTCCCATGAAGAACTCAAACTGAAACACATCCTCATTTTTACTAGTTGAGAATCTTCTTTTCCTTAATTCAGGCCCCAATTCAGGCACAGCACTTTTGGTGTTAAACCATTTCCCAATTGTCTCAAACTTTCTGTGACAGCCTTTAGCTAATAGGCATATTTTAATTGTTTATGTTGCAACAAATGCTGACTCCTGTATTGCACTACAGTGTTCTTTTTTTTTTTTTTTTTTTTTTTTTTTTTTTTTTTTTTTAAATAGTCTAACAGAAAAACGTTCAGTTTGATAGCTGGTTTTCAGAGGGAACGCCAACTTCCACCAATGGACTCCATTTTAAAGATAATTCCATAAAGAATGAAAAATGTCCAGGAACCAAATATAGTATATTATTTTGTACTACTATTAATGTTAGAAACACAATTACTTTAAGTTTATCTAAGGTTCTCTCATATTCCAGAAAAACATTAATAAATTTGATTGAAACCCAACATTCTTTAATTAAATTCATTTATAATTGTTAAGTACTCAACATATACCTGTGTTTTTTTTTCCTTAATAAAAAGCTTCGTAGGATTCACTAACCCTTCTCACAACTGTGTCATAATGAGGGCAGCTCTCAGGACAGTAATTACAGTGGTCTGGCTGCCATTTAAATATTTAGTATACATCTTAATTCACATTATTTGGCTTTATTCATTTTATCCTTTAGAACTTCAGCTATTTTTCTCCATCTGAGTAGCTGTAAATAAGAACCTGACAGATAAACTCAAAGCATCATGAGATTTATGTTATCACAGCCTACAAAGCTTTGCGTGATTTGGTGTTTCCCTAATGTTTCAGCATCTTCTTAGACTATCTTTTTTGGCTCCCTACTCCTTGCTACACTAGCCTACTTTCTATTCCTAGGACCAATTAACTCTTCACTGTTTTAGGTACTTTTCACTAGCTATTTCCTCTAAATGGAATAATCTTCTCATTAGCTTTTCTCATGTCAGGTTTATTATCATCCTTGGTAGTTTAAATGTCATCTTTTCTGAGAGAACATTCTGCTTACTCTACCTAAATGAATTCCCTATCTTTGCTCTCCCTATTAACCTATTTGTGTTCCTCTTTTAACTCTTAAGGGTCACTGATTATATTCCCATCTTATTTGTGTGTTTGTTGTCTGTACATCTTCTAGATTAAAAAATCAGCATCCAAAAGCTGCAGGAATGTGAACTTTGGAAGGATAGTTGTAACAGTCATTTATGTTTAGTAATCATGGGTAATGGATTCAATTGAACAATATAGGGCGAAGGATTAATTAGATGGTAGAGGAGGCCTGGCTGCCCAGTGCCCGTTTTACCCCTCCTACAGCCAGGTTCATCAAGTCAGCAGAGGACTGAGTCTTCTCATTCTAGACTTTATCCTCTAATAGCCCAGGTGGCCTAATTATAAACAACTTAATCTAAAACTTATACCCAAAGTCTTACATCAGATGGATGCAAATGACTGGATTTCAAAGACTGAATGTCTATTCATAGGACCTAAGATATTCTAGCCTAAAGCTTCCATGAAACACGATTTTTTTAGTGGTAGGTCATCCATAAATATAAGATCCATGAAAACAAGAACTTTGTCTCTCTTCACCACTTAATAACCAAAGATCAATGCACGCCTAGAGTTCAATGGGTGGACAGTAATATTGATTGCATGCATGTATAAATGAATGAGTGGATGGAATCCATAGAAAAGTGAAATAGCCATGTAGCATCCATCTTTGGGTGTCGTGGAGAGATAGGTTTTAACTTTTAGTATTGAAAAGGATAAATTTTGTCATTCAATATTAAAGAATTCTTTGTTTACAACTGTGAAGCCTTTTTAAGCCCTTCTCACATTCTCTCCAAGAATCAGGCATATGCTCAGTGAAGAAAAACAATAAAACCCCTCAACAGACACTTCTCCCAAGAAGACATACAAACGGCCAACAGATATATGAAAAAATGCTCAGCTTCACTAGCTATTAGGGAAATGCAAATCAAAACCACAATGAGATGCCACTTCACACATGTTAGAGTGGCTATTACCAATAAGGTAAGTGATAACAAGTGTTGGAGAAGCTGTGGAGAAAAAGGAACTCTCATACACTGTTGGTGGGAATGTAAAGTGGTACAGCCACTATGGAAAACAGTATGGAGGTTTTTCAAAAAATTAAGAATGGAATTTCCATATGACCCAGCAATCCTTCTGCTGGGTATCTACCCCAAAAAACCTGAAAACATTTATCTGTATAGACAGATATAACACAATTGTTCAGCATTTGTTCAGCATTGTGCAGCATTGTTCATTGTAGCCAAGACTTGGAAACAACAAGTGTCCTTTGATAGATGATTGGATAAAGAAGATGTGGTACGTATACAAAATGGAAAATTACTCAGCCATAAGAAAAGAAGAAATACTGCCATTGGTGACAACATAGATGGATCTTGAGATTATCATGCTAAGTGAAATAAGTCAGACAGACTTCATATGTGGGATATTCACTCGTACGTGGGATATAAAACTGAAAGGAACAAATGAACAAGACGAACAAACAAGTAAACACTGATAGACACAGACAACAGTTTAGTGGTTACCAGAGGGTCAGGGGAGAGAGGGGCGGTAGATGAGGGCGAATGGGGTCAAACATATGATGATGCAAGGAGATCTGACTCTGGGTGATGAACTCACAATGCAATATATAGATGATGTATTATAAAAGTGTGTACTTGAAACCTATATAATCTTACTAACCCATGTCACCCCAATAAATTTAATAAAAATTTAAAAAATGTGTTCAAAAAAGAAAAAGAACCCGTTGCCTCAGTGGATGGGCTGCGTGCTTTCAAAGCTAAAACTGATGCTTTGTGAGATTGCAATAAAAGCAAATTATCAAGGTGACAAAATGGACTCAAGCAGTGCCTTTTGCCAGATTCTCTCCACGTCTGGCCCCAAGGAAGGAGTATGTGCCTATGGGTGTGGAAGTGGAGATGTCTTGAATGCAATGAATCTAAAGCAACCTTTCACGAAAGCACAGTGAGGAAAGGCATTCTTTTACTTTTTCTATTCTCTTCTCAATATCCTTCACATAAACCCCAAAACAGCTTCCCTCCGTGGGTTTAATTAAATGAAAACTTAATTAAAAACTCTCTGACCTTTCAATCGGGGACTGGGTTCATCCCAGGGCCTTGACCTTCTCCTCTGATGAAGCAGACAAATCTCATTCTGCTCTAATTAAAAGCTGTGAAAAGGTTTTTGTTTTGTTTTTTTACATTTATTGTTTTTCTCTTGAATGTGTTTTTAATTTTATTTAGGCAGGTTCTTGAATTGCCTTTGGAAGCACTATTTGTTTCTTGAGATGGTCACTATCTTGTAGTAAGCTTATTTCTTAGTATTGGAATATTACAGAAAATACCACTTTTCTACCAACAATTTACAGTTATAAAAATATTATAAAAATATCCTGAAATACTGGTAGGTTAAGAAAAAAATAAAAAATCTGAAAGTGAAAAGTATGGTAAAGTTTATTGGGTGAAGATGATAAGTACAATTCTAAGAAATTTAAATGGCTAATAATTTAAAAAGAAAAGCATTCAATTACTCTAAGAGTCTGGTAACTAAAAATTACTCCAGTAACGAGATATATTTTTTTGTTTACCACATTGATAAAATTTTAAGAGCTATCACATCTATTGATTACAAAGTATAGAAAAAGACTGTATCAATCAACATCCTTAAGCACCAAAGACTTGTTCTGGATGATTTAAACAGAAAAAGAAATTTATTAGAAGATTATTATGTAGCTTCTAAAGTAGCCAAGAAGGCTGAAAAACCAAGCTCGGTAATGGGCAAAAACAAGAGAACTAAGTAGCAGACACAATCACAGATAAAATCACAGGAGAAAGCCTGTCTGCTGAAGCTACTACCCACCCCACAGGCTCAGCGACCATCCTTGCACTCTTGGTATAGGTGCTGTGGCCTCAAGTGTAATTCTCCAGTGCCTCCCCTTCTGTGTCACCAGGCTCCAGATTCAAAGTCCAAGGTGGGTCCATCTGACTGATTAGGTCTAGTCATGTACCTCCAAGCTAGTTTCAGGGGAGGCCTGAAAAGCTAGTTCTGGTCTGTTGGCCTATTACAGTGGAGATGAGCCCTGGCTCTTCCCAGGATCCATGTAGTGGAGAAATCTCCAAATAGATGAAAGGATTTAGATGCTGCAAATTAAGAAAAATAAAATAAAATAAATTACTACTTTAGTGTCTCATATATTGCATTTAGGAGCTTGAATTGCTACAATTCCCTTTTTATTCCATTATAAACATCAAGCTGGAAGATAATTCAGATGTATAAGGATCTAATGTTCTAGGTTCTAAGTTCAAAAGACATGAGGTATTTCTGAAGCGATACTGTTTCGTCTTTATCAAAATCAGAAATATGAACTAAGTGTCTATTATGGGCCTCATAGTAGTAGTACCTACATATGGCCCTGACCCTGAAGGAACTTAAAATCTTTTTCTAATTCATCCTCCTGAAAGGCTGGTCTTCCTCTAAATTTTTGTCTTAGGAGAGGCACATTTTTCCTTTTTCTAGTTTTATACAAAGGGACATACAGTTTGATCAACAGCCACTTGCAAATAAAAGGTGATGCGAAAGCACAAGATGTGTTGAGAGATTAGTAAATAAACCTTTCATAGCGTGGGTTGGTAGACAACAGACCATAAACCAAATCCAGCTCACCACCTGTGTTTGCAAATCTTTGTTCTAACATGTAATGTACATTGGTTCATGTATTGGCGATGGTTATTTTCACCCTACGCAAAGACTGCGTGGCACACAAAGCCTAAACTATGGTATTTTGCTGTGTATAACGCACAGCTTTTGGCCCAAATTTGAGAGGGAAAAATGAAGATGGGCATTTTACATGGATAGTACTAATTCCATTAACCTGAAAGTTTGGACCAAAAATGTGGGTGTGCATTACACATGGGAATGCATGATACATGACAAAATCCGGTATTTGTTTGGCCTTTTACAGAAAATATTCGCCAACCTCTGTGTTATAGTAGAATACAGAGAAAAATGACCTGAAGGACAGGTTGGACCAGATTGTCCCTATAACCCACTGAATCCGTATCTGTAATGAGATAATAGTTTATATTAAGCTTCTTGGAAAGACTAAGGTGGTTTACAAATGTGAGTTGCAATATTGATATTCTGGTTTCCTGCTGAGGGTCAGGAAGAAAAATTCTTTCATAACGCTATGAAGCAACCAGAACAACACAACCAAGGTAACATAAATGATTATGTATTATTGATTGGATAACTTCAGACAAAAATTAAGGCATTATTAACGAATAATAAAAAAAGAATAAAGTCATTACCATCTTTACCTTTGTTCATTCTGATTTGTACAATTGCCTAACATGGCTTCTGTAGATATGGTTAGAAGAGGGGGTATTTGGAATATTTGGCTGTTTAATTTGAGGTTCTGACCCACATCAAAGGAAGCTAGAAAACTATCCACACAAAGAGGGTTTCCACAAATGACTTGAAGATGCAAAAACTAAAAAGTGAAGATTGGGTCTTAGCATCTGGATGGTGAACATTCCAAGAAGCAGTTCTGTTCTGCTCTATTATTTATTTAACTCTTCTTACCCAACAATGAATTGCTTCATAGACCACAGAGGAGTAGAATTAACATGGGGAGCTTTCCAGCAGGGGTTCATCTGGTACAGAATGTCTATATCGTAGTGATAGAAACTGCTTGGGTGTAAAAACTGAAGAGGCAAGAAGAAGTGGCAGAGCAAGAAAAAGAATCCAAGTCAGGAACAAGTAATGACAATAGAATAATGATTGATTCCCTGGGGAGAGGTCAGAAAATGTGAACCCAGCTTGAGGCTATGGCGAGATGCAGACCTGTTTTATTTTATTCTTAGATATATAGAAACCCTGAAAGAAGCCTCCTAGAACTTCATGGATTGAACAAATGTTCTACTCATACACATCAGCCTTTAATCACTGTCCAGGAGACACCTACTCTATTAGCTGGAAGACACTTCTTGCCTCTTTCCCTCAACTTCTCTCTCCACACGCCCATTCTTAAGGGTCTCTGGGCACTACTTAAGCACTAACTTTGCCTCTGTGGCTCTATTTTTATTGCTGTCCCGCACATTCTGATTTAATGACTGCAGTGCGACTTGGAATGCATTTTACAAACTAAGAGAATCCCTCTTCCTCTAAATAGAACCATTGCTTTAGATCTTGACATCATTACAGTATCTTTTCCAAAAATAGTTTTCTCTCCACATCCTGACTCTGGGAAAGAGTTTTGGGAAGGGGTTTTTCCAGACGGATGCTGTAGCTTTCAGTTAGGTTCATCCCCAGCAGGGCTTCTGGCATGTGTCCATGAGAGTGGTTTTCTCTCAATGCCTACTTGTAGATTGCTTTTCTCTATTCTGTTAGCAACCCCATTCTGACATATGCGGAAAACAATTCTAATCTGAGAAAATAATGATGAATTATAAATGAGCTGCAGTTTTGGTTTTTCCTAAAGAACTCTATGAAAGAGTATACCAACAAAACACATCTTACATTATCAGGGCTCTAATTGGCTTAGGTCGATTTAAGGTTATAACTTCTTGTTTCATAGTTCACATAGAATGGTGTGTGAGTGTGTGTGTGTGTGTGTGTGTGTTTATGAAAAGCTGAAAAAAAAAGTCACTTGTTTAGGATTGCAGAGGAGCTGTTCATTCAAACTTAGAAACACCAATTTGTTTGAATATTGTGCAATAGTTTATGAAAGAGAGGGTTTTTAATTATACTTTCCTGATATACTTGGAGTTTGTCACCAAAATAGGAAAAGACCATAATACATCCAAATATGTTTGGAGGAGAAACTCAAGTGTAGTAGTGAAAATGTTGAACATCATTATAGGAATTTTTGAAATCAAATGCAATTTAGAGTGCCAGAAAGTAAAACAAGCAGCAATTCAATCACCATGCAATTCAAATTAGTATTTTTCACACATTTTTTTATATGTCAGATTCCATATAAGGGGTGATAAAAAAAGAATAAGAGATGGCTCTTGCTATCTGCTGACTCCCCTGTTCATTTATTCATTTATTAATCCATTCAATCAAATTGATTCAGCACTTGATGCCAATCACTCTGCTAGAGGAAGTAAGATGAATAACTCTAATTCATGACTGATTAGAATGCCTTTGAAAACACACATGGGTAAAGAAAATAAGAAGACCTATAATATCAAATCTGTGATGCAAACAGAAATGTGAACTTACTGCCCAGAGATGAACTAGAGTTGAAGTCACTCAAATGCAGCACAGAGGGTTTTAATCTATTTCTCAAACATTTTTAGTTCCTAAGTCAGCTTTAGGTATAAAAGCCAGCATCAGCCATTTAAATATAATGACAATTGCATTGAAATGATCCCCCAGTGTTGTGGGCTGGTGTACTCTGGATAGTTTGGCGTTTTATTATCATGACCTTACTCTTACGGTTCAGGGGAGGTCTCCTCTTCTTCCTGATACAATACACATTGTGCTCTCTGATGACTCCTAGTATGCTTTTCCACATACTCATATGCTCAAATCCACGTTTTGTGCTTCCATGCCTTTCATGTTACCTCTATTTCTGATACAGCCTTCCTTATTTTTACTAGTTCAGCATCCTTAACAACATAGTGTCACCACCAGAAGGAAGTGAGAGCTTCACACCAAAGTCTCAGTGAGTCCATTTGTGATCTGCCCACTTCCTTACCTTCTAGGTCCCATTCTCTTGTTCAGATAGCCCTTGTTTTGCAGCTCTCTTCCATCTTTTTGCCTGTTGAATTGGTACCTCAGGGGGACTATGGTTGGATGTGTTATGGCTTTTCTCCAAGGCTCTTTATTTTGCATGGTGCTTGGCTTCAGCCCAATTGCGGTCCTGACTCTCTCTGTCCCCATAGTGAGTACTTGTAGCTTCCCCCACACCCCCACACCCCCTGCCAGATCTTTTTATTTCATATTCTTTACCTTATTTCTCTCTAGTTGTCTTCTTCTCAACCCAGGTCCAAGGAGAAACTGAGTTTTACAGGGAATGCTTTCTGGGCATAGCTTCAAGTGGAAATGTCATCTGAGTAAGGACCTAAAAGACAAATGAGAAGAAATGCAGGATATGGGCTTAAATTCTTGGGTTACATTCTTGGGTTTAAAATTGATGCCAATATTATGCATAAATTATATAAATAAAAGTCAACAAATTAATGGGTTTAGATTTGAGATTCCTAATATTTGTTTATTCCTTGGGAAAATTATTTCAATAGCTTATTGCTAATTGTCTTTCCTGGCTGGAAGCGATGGTCTTTGCATTAGGAGATATGTGCCTGGCCCAAAGCTGGGTTCAAGGTAGAAAAATCACAGTTTTTGTTTAACTAAAGGATGAATGAATGACTATGTGCTCTGTAACTTGTTTGATGGGCTTCCCTGAATTATAGCTGGTGTAGTGCAGAGCATGGCATTAGACTTTGGAGAGTGATACTGATTTTAGAAGGAATAAAAGGCACAAATAAATACATCATTTCTTATCTAATAAGCTCTGTATGGAATAGCCACTCTTCCCCTTTCACTTCTGAAATAAAGAAAAAGTTGTGCTATGTGAAATATACCTTATTTAACTTAGATATAGCCAAGAATTAAAATGTTGTCTGTGTTTCTATTAATATATATTATATTAATTGCAGTGTCTTCTGGTTTTAGAGTGCATTAAGAAGTCAGTGATTCCATTTAATTTGCTGATTAACCCATGCAGTGCTTTGTGCATCGTATTGTGTGTGATGTATTATTGTGCATACTGGTGATTCCCCTTTGCAAAGAGATTTTTTTTTTTGTCTGAGTGATGAACTTTGGAAAGTTGGCTATAAAAAATAACTGCCAAGATTCTTAGTGGTATTGCTGCACACAGCCTAATTAATTTACTTTGATTACTTCCCTTTCTTTCCATTGAGAACAGCGCCCCCTCTGTCAGCTTCCCACTCCATCATAACTATCTTTATTACAATGTAGTTAACTGCTGGGAAACTGCGTTCTCTAAAATGCCTTTCCCTGTGGCTTAAGGTAAAGATTTTTTTAAAAAATAAATAAATACAGTTTATGTTGGGCATCTTCCACTTGAAGGGCTAATGATTATTGACTAGCCTCCAGCAGGCATCAGGGAGTCTTGCCTCAGGCCCTTCCAACTAGCCCCCAAACATGCCGAATGTTAACACATGTTTCTGGATTCTGGCTGGGATTGGACACAAACAAGGCAGTCAGAATGGACCATTTAGTGTACAAGTCAAGATGACAGATCTCTGCTTAATACAAGGAAGGGAAAAATTCGTATCTTATTGAAAACGGCAGAAAAGCCCCGGGTGCTTTCACTTTGTGATTCTGCAGCAAAAAAGTGGGTTGTGTCAATATAAGTCTATGTCACCAGCTCACAGCTGCCACACTAAATTGACCCTGTTCACGGCAGACACAAAGGCCTTACATTTCCAAATTCTCTCTAATGCTCATCTGTGAATGGGAGCAGAATGTGGAAAAAAGTCAACAAGTTTTCCTAACTGTAGTAGGAGAAGAGAGACAGAATTGCCTTATTGCAGCACAGCAATCTGTGGTGTAATTTCCACCATCGAGCAGCCTAGCCAGAAATATTTAATCGTTTGGAGTCTTTAAAGGAGAATGCTTTGACAACACAAACTTATGCTTTGCAAATCACGAGCCAGAAATTTTTCATATCCCTCCAGGTTCTTCTAAACTGCATAAGGCTAGATTAAATAGCCGAGCCATGTATTTCAGAAATGGATGGTGGTGATAGCCTTTTTCGTACTTGGTGCTACAAAATATATGTGCAATGCTAATAAAAATTCCTTGCAGAAGTGTTGTATGATCAAAATAATTTTTTCAAAAGGCTTAAAATGATTTCTTCATTTTTCGACTCTTCATTTTAGTGATGTTTTGGGGGCAATACTCTAACTAGATAGGAGAGGTACATACATTTCATAGTTTATTTGAATGCAGAGCTTTTTTTGAGGAATGGGTGCAAAGTGTTCTGTGGATCACTCTTAAGAATGCTGGACTATGAGAAGAAGCAGCCTCGAAATTCTATCATCTGTTATTTTAGTGCTGCTAAATTAAAATATATACCTCTGACTCCAATATTTTTAAGTTAATATGGTCATTTCAGCAAATATGAATTAGATACCAACTACACTGGCATAGATTCAAAGAAAATAACATAGCATACATTCTGCCATGTAGAGCTAATGATATGATATTATGAAACATTGAGTACTTTGGGGGTAAAACAAATATCCTCCAGATTATGCCCCAATTTTTCTACTCCTTGTTATAATTTTAGAATGTCAAAATCATACACAGTGAAAAGAAAAAAATCTTACCTCTTTATAAATTGGACAGGGCATTTATTCCATCAGACAAGCTGTATATAAACCATTTTCAATATCTGCTGCTTCTAAAACTCACGGACTTGCTTTTTCCCCTAGAAAATCTAGAATTCAACTTCTCTCCAGGTAGATCTTTCATAATTTGCCCTGTATTTTGTTTGGCAAAGAGCAAGGAAGAAAGACGCTTGTTCAGAATTGACCATTGTGAACCATGTGAATGCTTTAGTTTGTCGTGTTTTCCCTAATTGTACATACAGCCATATGCAGAAAAGTGTTTATCTCAGTTTCAGTGGAATCATATACACAGAGTTCTCACTTGCAGATCCCATGTATTCACAGAGCCTAATTAACTATGGTGTCTAATCCTGAGTTCATATGTACTGTGATTTAAATACATATAGTTTATTACTTAATTTATTTCAGATGTTGACCGATAATGTTGAAAGGGTAGACAAAGTAGTAAGTCTTTATACAATGTTGTTGAAATAACAAATCAGTAAAACACAACATAGGCCACAGTGGAGACAGACTATTTTTAAACATATTTGTAATAGAATTAATATGTTATGACTAAAAAATACTGTCTTTGGCATGCTAGCTAAAAAAAATGGAATTGACATAAAATCAATCTTTGCAGTCTATAATTTCTCATTATTGTGGTCAAAAATTGCTTTAATCAACTTGATTGCTAAGTTTTTTATAGACCTACTTACTGTATGCAAGGCACTGCACTGTCTATCATAGGTATCCACTGAAATTAAAAAAATATTTTGACTTCGGATTACTCATAAATATTAGAATAGTGATAACATTGCTATATTAAATGTAGACCTTTCCAACCTGGATACTGTAAAGAGGTTAAAGTTAATCACATTTATAAGTCCTCAGTAGTAGTGTAATTATCATCTTCATTATCTCAGATTACCTTGAATAAATTCACATTTATATACATATTAATGTTAAATATGTTTGGTTAAGCATCATGATATGAATAAAATAGTTGTCTTCACCTTCAAAGAGCTAGAAATTCAGCAGAACTAAAATGTGGGGGTGTAGGGGACGCTACAAGTACTCACTATGGGGACAGAGAGAGTCAGGACCCCAATTGGGCTGAAGCCAAGCACCATGCAAAATAAAGAGCCTTGGAGAAAAGCCATAACACATCCAACGATAGTCCCCCTGAGGTACCAATTCAACAGGCAAAAAGATGGAAGAGAGCTGCAAAACAAGGGCTATCTGAACAAGAGAATGGGACCTCGAAGGTAAGGAAGTGGGCAGATCACAAATGGACTCACTGAGACTTTGGTGTGAAGCTCTCACTTCCTTCTGGTGGTGACACTATGTTATTAAGGATACTGAACTAGTAAAAATAAGGAAGGCTATATCAGAAATAGAGGTAACATGAAAGGCATGGAAGCACAAAACGTGGATTTGAGTATATGAGTATGTGGAAAAGCATACTAGGAGTCATCAGAGAGCACAATGTGTATTGTATCAGGAAGAAGAGGAGACCTCCCCTGAACCGTAAGAGTAAGGTCATGATAATAAAACGCCAAACTATCCAGAGTACACCAGCCCACAACACTGGGGGATCATTTCAATGCAATTGTCATTATATTTAAATGGCTGATGCTGGCTTTTATACCTAAAGCTGACTTAGGAACTAAAAATGTTTGAGAAATAGATTAAAACCCTCTGTGCTACATCTGAGTGATTTCAACTCTAGTTCATCTCTGGGCAGTAAGTTCACATTTCTGTTTGCATCACAGATTTGATATTATAGGTCTTCTTATTTTCATTACCCAGGTGTGTTTTCAAAGACATTCTAATCAGTCATGAATTAGAGTTATTCATCTTACTTCCTCTAGCAGAGTGATTGGCATCAAGTGCTGAATCAATTTGATTGAATGGATTAATAAATGAATAAATGAACAGGGGAGTCAGCAGATAGCAAGAGCCATCTCTTATTCTTTTTTTATCACCCCTTATATGGAATCTGACATATAAAAAATGTGTGAAAAATACTAATTTGAATTGCATGGTGATTGAATCGCTGCTTGTTTTACTTTCTGGCACTCTAAATTGCATTTGATTTCAAAAATTCCTATAATGAGGTTCAACATTTTCACCACTACACTTGAGTTTCTCCTCCAGACATATTTGGATGTATTATGGTCTTTTCCTATTTTGGTGACAAACTCCAAGTATATCAGGAAAGTGTAATTAAAACCCTCTCTTTCATAAACTATTGCATAATATTCAGACAAATCGGTGTTTCTAAGTTTGAATGAACAGCTCCTCTGCAATCCTAAACAAGTGACTTTTTTTTTAGCTTTTCATAAACACACACACACACACACACACACACACACACACACACACACACCATTCTATGTGAACTATGAAACAAGAAGTTATAACCTTAAATCGACCTAAGCCAATTAGAGCCCTGATAATGTAAGATGTGTTTTGTTGGTATACTCTTTCATAGAGTTTTTTAAGAAAAACCAAAACTGCAGCTCATTTATAATTCATCATTGTTTTCTCAGATTAGAATTGCTTTCCGCATATGTCAGAATGTGGTTGCTAACAGAATAGAGAAAAGCAATCTACAAGTAGGCATTGAGAGAAAACCACTCTCATGGACACATGCCAGAAGCCCTGCTGGGGATGAACCTAACTGAAAGCTACAGCATCCGTCTGGAAAAACCCCTTCCCAAAACTCTTTTTCAGACTCAGGATGTGGAGAGAAAACTATTTTTGGAAAAGATACTGTAATGATGTCAAGATCTAAAGCAATGGTTCTATTTAGAGGAAGAGGGATTCTCTTAGTTTGTAAAATGCATTCCAAGTCGCACTGCAGTCATTAAATCAGAATGTGCTGGACAGCAATAAAAATAGAGCCACAGAGGCAGAGTTAGTGCTTAAGTAGTGCCCAGAGACCCTTAAGAATGGGCGTGTGGAGAGAGAAGTTGAGGGAAAGAGGCAAGAAGTGTCTTCCAGCTCATAGTGTAGGTGTCTCCTGGACAGTGATTAAAGGCTGATGTGTATGAGTAGAATTTTTGTTCAATCCATGAAGGTCTAGGAGGCTTCTTTCAGGGTTTCTATATATCTAAGAATAAAATAAAACAGGTCTGCATCTCGCCATAGCCTCAAGCTGGGTTCACATTTTCTGACCTTTCCCCAGGGAATCAATCATTATTCTATTGTTATTACTTGTTCCTGACTTGGATTCTTTTTCTTGCTCTGCCACTTCTTCTTGCCTCTTCAGTTTTTACACCCAAGCAGTTTCTATCACTACGATATAGACATTCTGTACCAGATGAACGCCCTGCTGGAAATCTCCCCATCTTAACTCTCCCATAGTTAATTTCTTTTTCAAAAATCTGAAGTAAATATGACAAAATGTTAACCTGTGTTCATTTCAGGTACTGAGTATTTGAATACTTGTTAATTTTTTCTTTGAAAAGTTTTGTATTTTTTTAACTGAAAAGTTTTCATGCAATACATTTGTATTTCTAACGTGAAATACAAATTGTTCGCATTTGCAGTACATTTCTAAATGCTAATTTTTTAAAGAAAAGAAATTCTAGAAGACTCACATGTCAGGCTGTTTGCATTTCACTTTGTGCACTTAAGGATTCCAAGGTGTAGATGAAAATACTCTAACGTGGTCAATGAGAATCATAGCACATGTCCCTGGAATTGCTCTTATAATAGTCTACACAGTAGTAAATTGTGACATTGTTTCCCATTACTCATAAATGAGTTAAAGACTTTGATAATAGTCTGAGAAGTATCAGCACGTGACAGCAGCATTATTTACATGATTTTTTGAAATGCTAATGGATGTTGGCCTCATTGACAGAGTTAAACAAGTAAACACAGGCATTCAGGGACAATTCATCAATATATTCTGCCAGGGTGTGAGGGCTGGGTTGTTTACAGAAGGAGTGCAACTGAAAAAGTAAAGAACAATGGCAAAATGAAATCATCAAGACGAACATCTCCCAAGAACGTCCACTTTACAAGCAGGCACTTGGAAATAATGAAATACATGATAGTTATCCCAAATTACTTCAACATTTTACTAAATGGAATCATTTGTGGCTCCTGGAGGTGTACAGGACCAGCAAAGTGGAGCCTGTCTGGCTGTGCCCTTCTGTTTAACTGTGCTTGCTTGGCTTCAGCAGATGTTGGACAGAGCAGGCAGACAGGAATGTATCGGGGCGTGCAAAATGAGCAGAACTATGGAATATGAACTGCTAACTATGGCAGCAAGTCACTAAAGAGTATGAATGATGCTCTTCCCTGAGCACAGGTGACACTTTGGTGTAATACACAAGTCTAGGAAGGAGGGTGTGCATGAACAGCAGCCCAGGGTGTCCAGACACCCTGATAGGGCTGATTCTGTGGAGTGGTGGCGATGGAGAGGACCACGCTGGGTTGAGGTGAGAAGGGAAGATGAGAATGTGGGGGCAATAAGAGGAGATAAGCTTTGCAAGAAATGTGCTTCTGACGGCGAAGTAGGAATCCTCAGGTGTAGGGACATCCGGGCATCGGGTGGGATGTTCTACAGATAAGATACACTCCAGATGTTTAAACGTGGGTGGGTGAGGACTGCCAAGGAGACAGGGCCTGTGGTGGTGGTGAAGACAGCGATCACCTGAGAAGTGGGTGGGACCCGAGCACGGGGAGAGGTTACCCTCCATGGGGAGGGGCTGTTACGACTTCCTCTGTGACATCAGGAGGAAAGGATGGAAGCAGAGATGGGTAAGTTTCTTGTCTTCGTGGCAGGACACTGAAGCAGCTTCTTGTTCCAAGTCTTCTGTTTTCAGAAACTGGAAAAATGAGGGGATTTGCTAAGAGTGAGAGAAAGGAAGTGAGGACATGCAAGATGGCAGCTGAGGAACTGGACCTGGAATCTAAACGAGATGGGGAAGGGAGAGGAGGGAGCGTCAAGAAAGAACTAAAATGTGTACTAACATAATTATTTAATTATAGTATGCAAAATGATACCAATGTTATGGAGGTTCAGAGAGAGAAATAATTTCATTTATAGGATGAGGAAGAGCTCCACCAATTTGAGAGTGTTCGTGAATGATAAATCTCATTAGGTAAGAGATAAGGAGCAAGTGTTTTAGATGGAGAGGACAGTGCAGAGACATGCAAGTGGAACAGATTCTTTCATACATGATGAAGTATTGATAGAGAAAAGGCTATTTTGGATCAGAAGATAAGCTTGAATATTGGACTTTATACCTTCCTTCTTCCTCCCTTCCCCTCCTGTCCCCTCCTTTGTCTCTTTCTCTCCTTTTTCCTCTCCCTTCTCCCTCTCCCTTTCCCTTCTCCTCTCTTCCCCCCCCCCCCATTTCCATAGGTTTTAGGGCAGGGAGTGAGGGAGTGCAGGGAATATCATAACTCAACTGTCCTTCAGGAAGAATTTAGGAAGAGTATTCTGGCAATATTCTGTAAGATGGTGATGGAGACCAAAAGCAGGAGACAATTCAGTATATTAATAACAGGTTTGAGAGAAGATAATGAAGAATTACCTATGACAGATGTTGGAGAGGTAGACTCAAAGAGACTTGTCAAAAGATGGTATGGAGGCTTAAAAGAGGAATGAATCAAGGATAACTGATATTTCGACCCTGGAGCCACAGGAGTGATGAGAACACCAGCAGAGAGCACGTAGAGAAAATTCAAAGGGTCCAAGGAAAGATAGGGGGAAAAAATGATATTTTGGCTCAATGCTGTTAGCGACCTTAAAACACCCTAAATTCAAACTGAACCAACTTCACAGAAAGCCAATAATGAGAATTCAAAGTGGAAATGATGTTTTTAAAACACCTGAATTCTGTTAGAATCTTTCCAATACTGTTTCTTATTAGCTTTACTTTTAGAAACTTAGTTATCTGGAACACCGGGATAGGGGTGGGGAGAAATAACGTGTTTGAGATGTTAGCCATAGTATCTCAAAGTCAGAGAAATTATGTCAGCAAACACAGCTTCATATGAATCCATAGACTTTAGATATAATATGTCCAGTAGTCAGAAGATGGCAAAGATTGCAGTGCATAGCTGAATGAAAGAGAGGACTAATATTAAATGGGAAACTTAGTCAGATAACAAAGCACAGTTAAGACTCCACATTACTTTTTCCATTTAATAAGCAATGTAGATGCTTTCAATAATTTTCCCAAAGTTATAGGATAGTAGAGTCAGAGTTGGGAATCAAACTCAACTATGAATGCACCATGTTATAGAGCTTTTGTAAACGTAGTATAATGTGATACTTCTTCCTCAATGAGGCCAATCTCCTCATGTTTTCTGATAATTGCTTTAATTTACAGAGAATTTACTATGTCTTGAGCACTATTCTAAGCCATTCACACGTCACCTTGCTGGTACTCCCAATGGCCTTATGAGATCGGCATTATTATAATCTTAATTTTAGCAACAAGCAAACTAAGGCTCAGGGAGTTTAAGGAACTCACCCAATTAATAAGTGATGAAACACACTTGAAATATTAGCATTATTTCCCTTTGACTGACACTGGATTATTCTTTTATGGGTAACTCAACACATAGTATTTTTGGAATAAAACGAGAAGCAGCAATGATGAGGTGGGAAGAATGATTCGTGAGAACTGAACTCTCATCTCTGCAACTGGTTAACTTGGGCAGAGGCTCTCTTTAGGGAATCTGGCTCCTCCCTGTGTGGGTGTTAGGCTCAAATAAGCAAATTATATAAAATGGCTTTGGCAACAATAAAGTGACATAAAAATGTAAGGCATTATTAATATAAACTAGGTCAGAATCAGTAAATCCATAAAGTTTTATAACACCCTCCTCGCTCATTAAGGTAACAGCGTGGTTTCAAATCAATAATTTACAATGTAGTGAGGCGGTGTGGGCTGGTGTGGGAGAACAGAATGTCAGGGTCTGAAAACTCAGAACTATAAGCTGCTAACAGTGTGCAGTATAACCTCAGGCAGGTCCCTTATCATCTACATTTGCAAAATTATGAATGTATTACTGACCTATTTTATAGAACTTTTATTAAGAGATATTGATAAAAAGTGATTATGAAGCACCTTGCAAGTGGTATTGTAGGTAAAACCCTTCTAGCATAGTCCATGAATTTCACTTAAATGTTCAATAGGTAGAAATCTTTAAATTCTAAAGTTTAAACTCAAAAAGCCTAAAAATTGATTATTGCAATTAAGAGGGGCTGTGGGCTGATTTTTAGACCTACATTTTTACCTTTTCAATTATCTGGGTTGGTGGCTCTAAAATTAATTCAGTAATAAAGATTTTATATAGCCTATAGGATCAGATATTTTATAACATTTAAAATAAAATAATAGAGCTATACTTTATAGTGACTCAATTTGCATAGCAGGGTAAAACAAATTATCATGACTATAGAACATAATTCTGGAAGAAAATATATTTGTTTAATTACATTTTTAGCGTGAGTGGGTAATAAGTAAATTATACCTTGAAATAAGGTTTTCTGCTGACCCTCTACAATTCACATGATCTGTACTGCTAATTGTTTGTACAAACAGTTGTGATAATAATAGTAGCTGTAATTTAGTGAGAACTCCGTGTGCCCAGAAACCAGGCACCTTACTTACAAATATTTGATCCTCAGAGCAAGCTTAAGAGGGATATATCCCCATTTTAATGATGAGCAACCCAAAGCATATGAAAAAATACTCAGATGAT
Source organism: Rhinolophus ferrumequinum (assembly GCF_004115265.2). Taxonomy (NCBI): domain Eukaryota; kingdom Metazoa; phylum Chordata; class Mammalia; order Chiroptera; family Rhinolophidae; genus Rhinolophus; species Rhinolophus ferrumequinum. The sequence goes on along the minus strand of NC_046286.1, from coordinate 18,531,047 downwards.
ATACGAACATGGCTTCCCTATGTCAGAGTGTAGACTTTGCCTTGTAAGATAAGGCAATGTTACCATCCCAGATTAATCTCTGTTTCATCTACTAAAAGACCCATTTGACGATAAGATGGATTCCATTTAATTCTGCAATAATGGGTCTCAAAGAGTGGTCCCTGGAAGAGCAGCAACAACATCAATTAGGAACTTGTTAGAAATGAAAAATTTCAAGCACTACCCTGGACCTACTGAATCAGAAACTATAATTTAATATAACTCCAAGTGATTCTGATGCAAGCTAATGACTGAGAACCACTGATATAGAACAACTGAGATTCCCATCCTTTATTCATTAAGTATTTAAGGCACCTATTAGATACCAAGCATATAGTAGTTTAGGCAGAGTGATTTTGGTGTTCATCTGATCAATTGATTGCTGCTAGAGATAAGGGAAGATTCGAGTATGAGCCACGGTATGACTTTAAACTGAATGTTTTGAAAAACATTTGTTCATGAAGAGACATCAAGGGATAGTCCTTGATAAATGTTAAGGGCAGAGTTCTCAACTGGACATTATACAACTTCCTGGCAACTCTGGCAACTCTGGTGGCTACTAGGATGAGAGGAGAGCGAAGCCTTTCTCATTTATATGCCACGTTTTAAAAAGTACACTTTTACGCTAAGAATATTTTCCTGCAGGGCGGCCTGCGGGGTCTCTGGTCCCGCTCCCCACATAAGAACGCAGGATGTGGCTAGGCCAAAAAGGAACACCCACGGAGCCGTAGGTAGGGGCGTCATACCACTATAGTCTCACTGGAGTCTGGATTAACATGACATGCGACCTGCTGTCCACTTTTCTGCCTGCCAACCGACTGACTCCCCTCCCTAGCACAGCTGTGGCAGTTGTATCAGTGGCCAATTGGCTAATCACTACAGCTGACGGCCAACTAGCCACAGCCGAGGGCCATCTACTACCCGAGCCAGCACCTTTCCACGTGAGGCCGAGAGCCTGGAAACTGCTCCCTGGGGCTCTGTCGCCACAGATACATTTAGATATTCTCAACCTAGAACTCGGAGAAAAGAGGTATCATAATATCAATAAAAATCTCTTCAGATAAAAACCAGACTAGTCTTGATTTCCTCTTACATCACTTGAGGACAATGCAAAGCCAGGATGATTACAAGATTTGTCTTGGTTCTGGTAGCACTTAATATATTTGAAAAGTGAGGCCAATGCCATCTTCTTCATAGGGTTGCCAAGGCCAAATAGCAAATGGCCTGGCTTATAATAGTTTGGCAGACACGGTGACTATCTACTGGTATTACTTGTCCCTTCATTTTTTAAACAATGGACTCCTGAGGTTAGAGGAGTGCAGGGTCACCTCACTTACGATTACATTGTGTGGTCTCCCTTGTACTAGGTGTAACTATGTCAGTGAGTTCTGAACATAAAATAGTGCCCTTTCTGCTCATACCACTTAAGAAATGACTCTACATTTCTCTTGTCCTTTCTCCTTCCCCTGGCTAAAAGTTTACAAAAACAGCTGCAGATATGTTAGACTCAGAGATGGAAGCTAGGTTTTATGCGTTGTAGGACCTCCTCACCCGCTCTAGACTGTTCCTTTTATTGGACAGTTCAGTGAGACAAGCATGCATTCCTGTGTTGTTTAAGCCACTGTGTTTTTAATCTTGTTGCAACAATTTAGGCTGTGCCGTAATTTGGTGTCATCTGGGAATCTTGTTAATATGTACGAGTAGGATTCAGTTTTGTGTGTCTGGAGTGGGGCCCAAGATTATGCATTTCTGGTGACTCTGTAAGTGAAACTGATGCTGCTGGCCCACTGTCATGCGGGGACCTGCCGACTACGCCATGTGTCATGTGGGGCGGCCTGCAGGGCCTCAGCTCCCCACATAAGAACGCAGGATATGGTGAGGCCAAAAAGGAACACCCACGGAGCCATAGGTAGGGGAGTCATACTACTATGGTCTCACTGGAGGCTGGGTTTACACGACGTGCGACCTGCTGTCCACTTTGCTGCCAACCCGACCGACTCTCCTCCACTCTCCTCCACTCTCCTTCAGTCTCCTCCTCTCTCCTCGACTTCCCTCCGTAGCCGCGGCAGTTATATTAGTGGCCAATGGCTCAATGGTTACAGCTGACGGCCAACCAGCCACAGCTGATGGCTATCTACTACCTGAGCCAGCACCTTTCCACATGAGGCCGAGAGCCTGGAAACTGCTTTCTGGGGCTCTGTCCCCACAGTGGTCCATTACCCTAAACCAAGAGAAGTGTGTGTTGCTATGGCCTAAATTCCTACATCCAGTTAATGTTCTGTGTTAATGAAGCCAAGTTGGCCTCTTTAATATAGATATAGATAGATAGATAGATTGATATAGATAGAGATATAGATAGAGATTAAGCTTTCTGCTTCAAAGTAACAGTGTACTCAAACCCTGTGTAGCCCTCAGTACTCAAACCCTCAAATGTGTGCTTGAGGTAAAAAAAAAAAAAGGGAGCTGGTGAATCATCACTGCTCACATCAACCCCTGAAAACAGGTCATACTGTGCTCTTTGCTAATGTTGGGTCCCTGGCATTATGACCATATGTGAGAAAGCACAACAGGGGGTCTTAATGGGGCCCCTTCCAAAGGAGAAGAATTTCCCTGCTCTTCCTCAGGCGTCCCTCCCACCTCCTGCCATGTGGCTTGGCTGGAATTGAGTTTTGAATGGAAATAAAGAGTAAATTTATTTTTATTCGTATTTTTTTTCCTACAGTTTTTAAATGGTAACTACAACAGATTTCTTTAAAAAATTGCCAGTGTGTTTTCAATCTGCAGATAAAGAAGGGTAGAAGCAGGAAGCTCTTATTTTCTTTATGCCCAGCTACCTCTACGCTCTTTGGAATTTCTCATAGGCATAATGGATGTTGTTGTCTAAGGAGTATGATTTCAGGGGCATTTGAAAGCTCTTCTCTTGAAAAACATCCTATTTGCACAGGGATGTTTAAATGCCAAAGGAATGACTTTCTTTTTTTGGATAAAGATACTTGACCTCAAGATCATGGTATTTCTAGGGATGCATGTACATTGGATTCAGTATATGTGTGAATTCAGTAAAGTTTTTTTGAAATATTTAAATGTAAACATTTATTTCTACAAAGAGGAAACCCTTATCTTTCATTAAATTCCCAAAGGTGTCCATTGTTCAAAACTTTTAAGAAGCAGAGGCCCTGCTTTTACTTAAGAAATTAAGATATTATCCATCAATACATTAGTAGGAATTACTTTAAGATAATTTCTTAACAATAAGTTTTGATCAAAAGGGAGTATTAGAACTCTACTTAATGAAGAAAATGACAAAGAAAAAAGTATTAGCAAGGAAAAAGATTGAAACTTCAGTTTTATAATTTTGCCCATGAATGGAGAAGGAGAAAATAGACAGATACCCTCTATTTTAGACACATAATGTTTAAACCTAAACAATCGCAATACTTTTCCTAATATGCCTTCCCTGACAGACTTGATTTTTTTCAATTCACGCTATATGTTCAAAAATGTCACATTGGGATTCTTCTTAAAACACTACTTTCATTGTTTTATTATTCTGCTCAAAAATTTATCTGTCACAAATTTAGCTGCTAAATAAAATCCAATTGCCTTAGCCTGAAGTTCAGAATTCTCTATGATTATGGACAAACATTTACTGTTTTAGCTATTTCTCCTACTGTTACCAGAGAGCAGACTCTTCTCTGCATGGCGTCCAGGTTCTTGGCATCTTGAGCAAAGGATTGAATGAACTACAGAAATACAGTGGTGAGAGAGCAGTTTATTAGAAGTGAAATTACATTCCAAAGAGATGGGATCAGGTCCAAGCAACAGAGTGGCTCACAAAGGCATCATTATTAAAAGAGAACGTACACTCCAAAGGGATAGGAGTGAGCCTGAGCAAAAGCGTGGCTCAAACGGTGCTGACTAGCCAGGACTTGGAGTTTTTATTTCCTTTCTTTCTAGACTGAGCTACTTCTCCCTAGGTGTGGGGTCACTTGATTGACACCTGTGTTTGACAAGAGTCTATTTCCTCGTCTTTTTAGACTGTGCATGTTACTTCCCAGAATTCAGTCTGTTATAATGATATTAATGAACTTCCGGGCATATGTATGATGTTACAATGATGGTATAATGAGGCTAAGGTGAGGTGAAGGTCGTTGTAGCCTTTATTGCGCAGGTGTGAGTGACCAGTCTAATCTAGTTAGGTATTTAGTATCCTTTAGTTTCCTTATAGTTGCTGATGGCTATAGTGTATAAGATAAAGATTTGGGTGTGGAGGGGAGGTCTCTAGGTGGTCGCTTTCCATAGGTTGTGTCGAAAGTGCAGGAATATTTGGAGACCACATTCCTATCTTTAACTGCCTGCCTCATTTTCCCCAAAGAGGCATGATCCCCATAAATCTCTATGGGAAGTTGAGGGGCAGGAGGTTTCTTCTTCTGTGTCTTCTTCCTGCTGAATGTGGCTGTTGTCCCTACCTACCGGGGATTCACGGAACTCTTGCCCTATTTGATCTTAGATGAGGGGAAAGAAATCCGTGTTGATCTCTTTGGATGAGATATATTGGAAGTCTTGCTGGGGTATCACTTGTATCCCATCAGACCCTAGATGAGGAGAGAGAGATATTGGTTAAACAGAGTTAAAAGTGTTGGCCCAAGAAGCAGGATCCAAAGCTACTGACGCAAGGTGGCTGTGTGATGGAAAGTTTGTTTAGTTTCATGGAGCCTGTGGCCTTTTTCTCTGATTAATCCAGTCATTCAGGTGGCTTTGTTCACCCAGGAGCTGAGCCTGGAGCAGAGAGTAGGGGACTTCCTATGATTCAGGCTAGAAACATTCTTCCGATCAAGATTAAAAAGTTGATTAAGATCAGGAACTAGGGAGCTTAAGAAACTAGGGAAAAGAAGACTTATAATTCCTATAGTGTGTGTGTTGTGTGTGTGGGGGGCTTTCCCGTATCACTACCACCTCCAAATAGCTTAAGTTTTAACTGAACTTGAGCATGTGCCATTTCCTACATAATACGTTTTTCAATTTCTGTATCTTTGATAATATGAGTACTCTTCCATGAAACGATGTCTTTGCATCCTAAATAAATACCCACTTATTTAGCGTTTAGCGATTGCTAAATACCCACTGTCATTCTAAATTAAGGTTATCCAAAGAACCTGTCCCAATGTGCTAGATTGTTTTGTTGTTGAGTTGGTCAAATGGCTCTGTGTTTCCCAGGAATCCCTTTCCAGCTCCAGGTTAGAGCTGGCCAAAGGACTTAGTGAGTTTTGAGAGGTGAAGAGAAGCAGCAGCTCTTACTCTTTGAAGGTCTTTGCAGTCAGAAAAAATAATTGACAGGTGCAGAATTGCCTAAGGGGAGCGGATAGCTGACTTGATAACACATTAGTTACTTTGGACTATTTCCATCAGAAATGGACAGTGCTTTGATCTTACCTGAACAGACCTTACACTGGATTTTGGTTTGCCATCCCTGACCGCAAAGGTTCTGCCAAAAACAGCATCCATGACAGATTTATTATCGTATAATTCCATGCAACATTCCTTCCGATCAAGAACTGATTTTACAAGGAATTAAGTGCAGTGATGGGCTCATGCTCATGGAATTCATTGACCGTGGTAACATGTTCCCCAATACCTTGAAGCACCTGGCTTTATAAAATTAGTGGTATAGTTTTTATTAAGACTTGGTTATGACAACATCTGGTAGGACTGGGGAAATGTCCTTCAACACGTAGTATGTACTCTGAATCAGCAATCGATATATGGTACTGTTTCTTTCATAGCTAGGAATCATGGCTCCAAGATATAGGGGTGGAAATGAGAATGGCTGTTTTACTATTAGGTTTCATAATCCACTAGTGAAAATTTTACTTCCTGTCCTTATAACTTTGGGCTCTTCTTATTTAGTAATCTTAAATTCCAAGAGAGAACATAGCAATGGTTCCATTAAATTGGAAGCTAAAACTAATACCTGACCTCATGGTAGTGACCCAATATTCAAAGAAGGGGTTTACCTTACAGCATGGGATGATTGGTTGACCTACCCTGGGGAAATCAGGTTGCTAATACACAAATACACATGAGGGCAGATAAGAGTATGTCTCAATGCTAATGTTCCCCGAAGGTACTACTTGATACTCTCCTGTGTTCTGTGATAAAAGTTGCTGCATAAACATAATACCACAATACAGGCTGGAGTGCTAATGGCACAGGAATGAAGGTTGGGGTCACCTGTCAAAGAACAATGACCAACTGACGCAGTGTATTGGGGGGCCTGTAGCTGGTGTGTTAAATTAAGAATATGCAGATTATGACCCGTTGACTAGGGAGGCACAAGTCGCCTACACAGCATTGGCAGATAACTCCCTCAGCTTCCAAACTCTTACTTTGGAGGAGTAAAAACCCTATTGTTGTTCTGATTGAAGGCACCATTTCAATATACTCACACCAAGGAAATAAAGTCACAACATTTATTACTTACAAATCTCAGAAAAGTAGTGGAGGGCACAATGAACTGGCAGAAGGTCAATTCTCCATCGCAGGTCGCAGGAGAGGAGGAAATAAACAGCAGGGTAGTAAGCACCTATTACTTGTAAGGTGATTGGGGCAGAAGTCACTAACCTTTCTCAGGCATAACACTAAGTGATTATTCTAAAAGGTGCCCCGCAATCCCTCTTCTAGGTAGCTACCTAAAAAACCTGAAAACATTTATCCATAAAGATGTACCAGGGATGCCAAAAAAAATGTATACACATGACTTGTATTCATCTTTTGTTATTAGTATATGTTGAGTATTACAATTTTAATACAGTTTTTTCCTTTCTTAAAATGTGTATACATTTGTTGGCACCCTCTGTATGTACCCCTATGTTCATGACAGCATTATTCATGGTGGCCAACACATGGAAACAACCAAAGTGTCCTTTGATAGGGGATTAGATAACAAAGATGTGGTATATACACACAATGGACTACTATTCTGCCATAAGAAAGAATGAAATAGTGCCATTTGTGACAACATGGATGGATCTTGAGATTATCATGCTAAGCAAAATAAATCAGACAGAAAAAGTCAAGAATCATATTATTTCACTCATATGTGGAATATAAAACTGAAAGCAACAAACGAACAAGACAAACAAACAAAAAACCAAAAACTCATAGACACAGACAACAGTTTAGTGGTTACCAGAGGGTAAGCCAGGAGGGGGGATAGTAGAATAAGATAAAAGGGGTCAAATATATGGTGATGGAAGGAGAAGTGACTCTGGGTGTTGAACATACAATGCAATATATAGATGATGTATTATAGAATGGTATTCTTGAAACCTATACAATTTTATTAACCAATGTCACCCCAATGAATTTAATAAGAAATTGTCTTTAAAGCAAAATAGAACAAGCATAATATCAAAATACAAACAAAACACGCAAAAAAGCACTGTTTAGATATATGGTGAAGGTTTATTTCATTGACATACAATGGATTTTTTCATATTAATAATAGAAAACCCTCAAAACAATAAAAAATGGACAAATGTAATAATGTGCAATTTACAGAGAAAATAATATGCAACATATAAACAGGTACTTTAGAAGATTCAAATCCTAAGTCAAAGAATGCAGAATAAAAATTTGAGTCACAGGTTTTTGTTTATATTGACGCAGATCTGAAAGTTTATATTTCACTGTAGATATTCTGTTGGGGGGAAAAAGAAAGCAAAAGAAGGAAACGATCATTTCCAATTTAATTTGGCAATATCAAATTATTTTAAATGCATATATTTTAATCTAGTAATTTCATTTATGTATCCTGCAAATACATTTATAAACATGATTGAAACATGTAAAAATATGTTCAATGTTTGTGATTTCAGCATTATTAATCGCAAAATCCTGGAATGGACCTAAAGGCTTTGTAGTCATAGTCTGCTTTAAAGAATTGTAATTGCTACAATTGTAATATTAGGTATTAAAACGAATGAGAATCATGTCCTTGTACGGTGATATTGAAACATATAAAAGATATTCCAAGAAAATTTAAAACAAACTATGCACACATATCTATACAAAGAGTGTGTATAATGCTCATTGAAATAAAAATATTTTTTTAAGTGTGGGGGGGTGGGGGACAGGTGCTCCAGGGAAAGCAAAGCAGGGACGTGGGTGGGAATCCTAAGCTCGGGTCCTTATCTAAATGTCCAGACTCTGGGTGTGAACTGGGTTGTCACACTGCAAACTGTGACACGGTCACATAAAACCACGGTCAGAACCAGGGTTAAATAAGTGAGCCACTTAACTCAGGTATAAAATTTAAGGCCATACCAAAAAATTTAGGAATTCAGGTGAATCATATTTTAATCCAATATTTTAAACAATCAAAATTAATGCAAAAAAGCCATGATAAAAAATAGCAAAACTTTAAATAAAGACATGCTCTGAATCTGTACTTGTGTAACTCATCTCACTTGTAGCACCCTAACTCCAATTCTGTTGGTTCCTGCCAAGTTGTGCTGGGTTGTTCTATTGCCAACTTGGTTAAGCTGGGAATTATGTTAATTCAGTCTGCTTCCCTGTAGGATTTCAGTTTAGAATTGGCCAGCGAAGGATTTGCTTAAGATTTGGCAGGCAGAAGTGAAGCCTGGGTCATTATTTCCAGAAGGTCTTTGCTTTCAGATGGACAAAAAGGTATAGAATAGCTTACAGCTTGTGTCTCTCCTCCACTCTGCAAGTAGCTCTTCTTTCTGTCTGCAGCCTCGGGTTCCACACCAGACACTCACCCTCAGACCCACAGAGGCAGAGCTACCCAGAGGCAACCACTTCCTAAAGACCTCTCAGTGAGCTCCCCTTTCTCAGAGTAAGCAGAGTTTTAGAAAAGCAGGTTAGTTCCTGTCTTTCTGAAGCTCTAACTTCACCTTGCCGACCTTTGCTTTCACAGCAATACACACAATTGTGTAAGGTCTAATGATTTTAATCATTCCCTTCTTCCTTCGTATTCACAGTGATTCAGCTTCCCTTCTGAACCGTGATTGATAGGTGGGATTTTCTCCTTCAGAAATACTACGGGTCCAAAGGTCATTATCTGAAAAACTTGGAATCAGATGTGTTTTGGAATTCAGATGAGTTTGCCTTTTAGGAAGACAGAATGGTGCTTAGACTGTGTTTTTTTACTAGCTCTACAGTGGGATCCAGGACAGCACCTCAAATTCAGAGTCATATTTCTGCAGTGGAATGTAAGTGGGGTAAACAAACACTGTAAATAATTTCTTACATAATTTCAGGTCAGATTTCATTGCTAAGTTAATTATATAAAAAGTATGCTTCTCAGAGCTTTCCGGATTTCCAAGTTGCAGAAAAGGTATTAAGCATGTGCATCTGGCATATAATAGACCCAGTAGAAACTCAATAAATTTAATCATTTGGATCCGTCCTCTCATTTCTCATTATACTTTGTAGTACTTGTAATTCTTATCGTATGTTATTTCTTGTTCATATCTTACATCTCCTGCCGAACATCAGGCCTCTTGAGCCACGATGAGGAACACTGTAATTTAAAAGAATCTTTTGTGATAGTTGCCTTACAGAGCTCAGGTCTTAGGCAAAGCAGCAAAATTAGCAATTTAATGTGTGGACATGAAAACAGCCGGTGATGAAATTGTGGGTCTGTTTTTTAATAGTCATGTAACACTGTGCAAAGTAGTTAACTTCCTCATGTCTCAGGGTCCTTATCTGTAAAATTGGGATGGTAATGTCTTCCTCTACAGTGTTCCTGCAAATCATCTGGCCTGTACAATGCTGACAACCACTTAGCCTTGTGCCTGATTTGGTAAGTACTTAGTAAGTCAGAGCTATGATTATTATTTTGCTGCATCGCAGCAATAATTGTAAATTACCTCACCTGCGCCCCTCATCCAAGGGGGGTGCCTACTATATGGTACATGCTGAAAACATTCACGTAAGAATGGATTTAAGAATGAATAATTAAATGATTAGAGATAGTATCAGAAAGATACCTGTTTATATATCTTGATATTTTGTTTTAAGAGCAATTATGTTTTGGGGTATGAATATTTAAACTAAGGAAATTCGTGTTACATTAAAAAAAACTTTCCTGTTCTGCTCCTCCTCTGGGTGAGTCCTAGTCTCTTGGGCATTCTTAATGATTAAGACAACAATGTAAGAGAAAGAATTCCCAGATGTCACCAATCCAAAGAAACTCACATAGACAAACAGGAGAGTGGGACTCTGCCATCCCCGTCCACTGTTTCCTCAGGCAGCAGTGTTAACTAATTAATAGAAGGGAAGCTCCCTGAGCTAAGCAGATCTGATTGCACAGAAATTCCTAGAAAATGTGCATAAATTTAGTTACACAAAACCCAAATGTCCTCTTGTTTTGTTTCCTCTCCTGCCGAGCAGTCTACAGTAGAGGCTATTCCATGTAAAATCCAGCCATTATGTCTTTCACCTTTCACTGCCACAGTCAAGGTAATACAGAGAATGGTTTGATATCTGACTATCTTGTTGAGTACCTAATAATGCTTTCTTGATGATGACATTATAGTAGTTTTGGGTATGCAAAGATTCTGAGATCACAAGTATTATACGAACCTGATTTACTTTTCATTCTATCTTATAAACACCAGTGGGATTTCAACTGATCTGTTTTTTTTCCCCACTATCTTTATATTTTTATTTTTGGTACAAATCTATTTTTCCTATGATTTTTAGGTCGAGTTATTTATAAAATATAATTTGAAATACAGTTTACACTATTATATTTTATCGTCAGTTTTACTTCTAACCAATTATTTTTCTCCCTAGCATATCTACTGGACTTTAAGTCTCTCAATAAAAACATCGACATTTGGAATTGATACAGATAGTTGTAAATTTTGTATAAGTTACTACTTGGCTAGTATTTATTGATATAACAATATTGAAAACAATCAGTATTTCTTGGAAATCATCTGTCAAGTTATTATGCATGAACTCATGTATAATAATTTTCCCTGTACAGATTTTTTTTTTTATCATTTGATTATTCTTAAGGCTTTCTTCTCTCCCAAGGTCAGAGGAGTGATGTCATATCTGTGCCCTTTCAACAAAAGGAAGCAGACATTAAAATTCTTGCCAAAGAGTAAAGATTTATATCTCTTACGGAGTAAACATAGACCCTTCAGGAATTTGTGATAAATGGTACTGAGTGTGACAAATGCTATTACAGTTGGCTACTCTGGAATGTCCTAGGAGAGCAAAAGTATCCTTGCATATCATTTGTATTTCTAGACTTTCCATTCATGTGGCACTGGCTTGGTACATTTTGAGAGTTAAATTGGACATGAAGTTTAGCCACTCATTTTGCTTTTTTGTCCTCTAGGTCTATCCTGTGTAAATCGTTTAACAGCAGGTTCCATTTTAATTGGTTGCTTCATGCATACTCACAATTTAGCCAAATATGTCAGGTGGGCCATATGTTAAATTTGCTAACAGGTTGTTTGGTCATGAATATTGAAAAGTTCAAGGACTTTAGTCACTATGTAATATATATTTATCCCCATGCATGTATACAAAATTAAATAAAATTAAATCATTAATGATGTATAATGTAGAAAATGAAAACACGGACAATAGTCAATTTTCAAATAGTTCTGAGTTGCACCTGTAAATGAAGTAGAAATGTTCTTTTCATTTAATTTCACAAAATTTACACTTACATTTACTTTGAGACAAGAAGTGTCCTAGAAAGAATGTTGCTAATTGAGTAAGAGATTGAATTCCTAAATTATCTCTAACTTGTTGGGAAAACTATTTAATATACGAAGGTTTCCTGAATCGTAATCTTCATCCTCTCTCTCTCTCTCTCTCTCTCTCTCTCTCTCTCTCTCTCTCTGTCTCTCTCTCCCTTTCCCTCTATGACTACCTCTATCTCTATCTCTCTGTCTCTATCTTTATTATCTATATTGATATCTATCTATATATCTATCTTTCTATACTTATATCAACATCTATATCATCTACCAAGTTTAGGCAAAATGCTTCTTTAGATGTCTTGGATCTAATTTCTCAACAAGTATTACTGAATACCTTAAATGAGATGAGTGTGGATTGTAGATAAAGCAATAAATGAGGCAAGGAAGCCATGGACCCTGTACTCAGGGAATTTATGGTCTAATACTGGCATACCAAATATGTTACATCAAGCACAAGTTTCTACTCCAAAGGCTGTATTAAGAAGGCTTCTAAAATACAGTCCAGAGTCAGGGAAAAAAATTGTGATGAGTTAGCAATACCAGCCACAAATGACCACAGAAATGAGAATGGCAGCAGGCATGACTATTACTTGCTTTTATCCATCTAATCTCTAAGATTCTATGACCGCACAATACATTTCTATGATTAGCTACCCAATTCTCTGTAACACTAAATTGAGAGAAATATGGGAACAAACATGATGGAAAAGCAAGGCTTTTCTTCTTATAATGATAGCTAAGTACATCAGCTATTGATAAACGTTATGTTAGCATTTACCTATTCATTCTGTTGGAGAAAACTGGATAACTCTTAAGTGTTTTGCCCTCCAGGCTTACATTAAAAGTGAATTATCACCACGTGGGTTAGGCCTCTGGAGGCCAGGACAGCCTTGAACTAATATCAGCAAAATGTGCATCTCATATTAGCCCCTGAGTTGCTTACCTCTTACAATAGAATGCTTTCTTCTTAAGTGAATGCTTACAAATTAAAACAAACAAACAAACAAATAAAAATAGCAAAACAAAAAACAATATCTCTTTCTGTCTGAGTAGTAAGTTGAAAAAGGACAACTAGCTAAGGAAGAATAAAATTAGAGCTTTGGGTTATACAGGAACAAAGGCACCAAAAGAGAGATCTAGCATCAGGTATAAATATAGGGCCACAATTAGCTATACCTGATAACACAGAATTCTCATCCAATTTTTCATGTTGGGTCTCTGTGGAAACTTGCCATGGGTATTTGGAAGTAATGTAGTCTAATAGTAACCAGCGGTGACACAGTTCAAGCAGAGATGCCATGAAGTACTTTTTTTTTTCTTTCTTTTTTTTAGTTTCAGGTGCACAAGACAAAGTAATACTTAGAGGTTTATCATTTACATCCCTCACACTGAGTGAACCCCCCGCCCCCCATCCACTATCCTTCTGATGTCCCACACAGCCATTACATTTCCACTGTCTCTATTCCTAATGCTGTACTCCGCTTCTTGTAAGTATATACATACATATATATACATATACATATATATATAAAATTATAGTTGGCATTCATTATTGTTCAGCTTCAGGTGTACAGTGCAGTGATCAGGCATCTACATCATCCCTGAGGTGGTCTCCCAAATGGGACACGTGTCCATCGGATACCCTACAAAATCTTTACAACATTATTGATTACATTCCCCAAATTAATTTTCAAAACCCGTGGCCATCTTGTGGTTACTGACTGTTTTCCAATCCCCTCACCTTCCCCCTTATCCCTACCCCACTCCCATCTAGCAACCCTCAGTTTTTCCTCTATGTCTCCAAAACTGTTTCTGATTAGTTCATTCACTTATTCTTTTCTTTAGATTCCACATATAAGTGAGATCATATGGTATTTGTCTTTCTCTGTCTGTTATTTCACTTAACATAATGTTCTCTAGGTCCATCCATATTGTTGCAAATGGTAAGATTTCTTTCTTCTTTATGGCTGCGTAATACTCCATTGTATAAATGCGCCACAGTTTCTTAATCCAGTCATCTACAGATGGGCATTTTGGTTGTTTCCATGTCTTGGCTATTGTTTATAGTGCTGCAATAAACATAGGAGTGCATAAAGATTTTTGAATTGGAGCTTTGGATTTCTCCAGATAGATACCTAGGAGTGGAATTGCTGGATCATTAGGTAGTTCCATTTTCAGATTTTTGAGTTACCTCCATACTGTTTTCCATAGTGGCTGCACCAATCTGCAATCCCACCAACAGTGCACAAGCGTTCCCTTTTCTCCACATCCGTGCCAGCACTTGTTGTTTGTTGATTTATTGATGATAACCATTTTGACTGGGGTGAGGTGGTATCTCATTGTGGTTTTTATTTGCATTTCTCTGATGGTTAGTGAGGTTCAGCATTTCTTCATAGTCTGTTTGCCATCTGTATGTCCTTTTTAGAAAAATGTCTCTTCACGTCCTCTGCCCATTTTTTAATTGGGTCATTTGTTTTTTTGGAGTTGGGTTGAGTGAGTTTTTTTATAAATTTGTGATATTAACCTCTTATCAGATATATCATTGGCAAATATCTTTTCCCATTCAGTAGGATCCCTTCTTGTTTTATTGATGGTTTCCTTTGCTGTGAAAACACTTTTTAGTTTGATGTAATCCCACATTTATTTTTTCTCTTACTTCTCTTGCGTGAGGGGATATATCAGTAAAAATCTTACTCCGGGTAATGTCTGTGAAGTTTCTTCCTATATTTTCTTCTAGCAATTTTATGGTTTCAGATCTTACATTTAAGTCTTTAAGCCATTTTGAATTTATTTTTGTATATGGTGTAAGGAGGTGGTCCAGCTTCATTTTTTTGTATGTGTCTGTCCAGATTTCCCAGCACCATTTATTGAATAGACTGTCTTTATCCCACTGTACATTCTTGCTTCCATTGTCGTAGATTAAATGGCCGTAGAGGCATGGATTTATTTCTGGACTCTCTATTCTGTTCCATTGATCTATGTGTCTGTTTTTATGCCAGTACCATGCTGTTTTGATTACTGTAGCCTTGTAGTATGATTTGATGTCAGGTATTGTTATACCTCCCACTTTGTTCTTATTTCTCAAGATTGCTGAGGCTATCCGGGGTCTTTTATGCTCCCATATAAATTTTAGGATTATATGTTCTATTTCTGTGAAAAACGTCATTGGTAGTTTGATAGGAATTGCGTTGAATATGTATATTGCCTTAGGCAGTATGGACATTTTAACTATATTAATTCTTCCTATCCATGAACACGGTATGTGTTTCCATCTATTTGTATCTTCTTTCATTTCTTTCTTCAGTGTCTTATAATTTTCTGAGTACAGATCTTTTACTTCTTTGGTTAAATTTATTCCCAGATATTTTATAGTCTTTGGAGCAATTGTAAATGGGATTGCTTTTTAATTTTTCCTTCTGATGTTTTATTATTGGTATATACAAATACAACTGATTTCTGAATATTAATTTTGTAACCTGCTACTTTACTAAATTCATCTATCAGCGCTAATAGTTTCTTGGTGAAGTCTTTAGGGTTCTCTATATATAGTATCATATCATCTGCATATAATGACAATTTTACTTCCTCCTTACCAATTTGGATGTCTTTTATTTCGTTTTCTTGTCTGATTGCTGTGGCTAGAACTTCCAGCACTATGTTGAATAGAACTGGAGAGTGTGGGCAACCTTGCCTTGTTCCTGATCTTAAGGGGAATGGTTTTAGCTTTTCCCCATTGAGTATGATGTTACCTTTAGGTTTATAATATACGGCCTTTATTATGTTGAGATATGATCCCTCTATTCCCACTTTCTTAAGGGTTTTTATCATAAATAGCTGCTGGATTTTATCAAATGCTTTTTCTGCATCTATTGATATGATGATGTGATTTTTATTTTTCATTTTATTAATGTGGTGTATTACATTAATTGATTTGTGGATGTTGAACCACCCTTGCATACCAGGGATGAATCCCACTTGATCATAGTGTATGATCTTTTTAATGTATTGCTGAATTCTGTTCGCTAATATTTTGTTGAGGA
Source organism: Rhinolophus ferrumequinum (assembly GCF_004115265.2). Lineage (NCBI taxonomy): Eukaryota > Metazoa > Chordata > Mammalia > Chiroptera > Rhinolophidae > Rhinolophus > Rhinolophus ferrumequinum. Next base: position 18,515,218 of record NC_046286.1, on the reverse strand, counting down.
TTTTTGCATCTATGTTCATTAGAGATATCGGCCTGTAGTTTTCTTTTTTTGTGGTGTCATTGTCTGATTTGGGGATCAGGGTGATAGTGACTTCATAAAAAGTGTTTGGGAGTCTTCCTTCCTTCTGGATTTTTTGGAAGAGCTTGAGAAGAATAGGTGATAATTCTTTTTTGAACGTTTTGTAAAATTCACCTGTAAAGCCATCTGGTCCAGGGCTTTTGTTTGTTGGGAGATTGTTGATTACTGATTCAATTTCCCTGGTGGTAATCAGTCTATTCAGGTTTTCTGTTTCTTCTTGAGTTAGCCTTGGAAGGTTGTACGCCTCTAGAAAGTTGTCCAGTTCTTCCAGATTGTCAAATTTGTTGGCATATAGTTGCTCATAGTAATTTCTTAAAATTTTTTGTATTTCTGCAGTGTCTGTTGTTACTTCTCCTCTTTCATTTCTGATTTTATTAATTTGGGTCCTCTCTCTCTCTTTTTTAATGAGTCTGTCTAAAGGTTTGTCAATTTTGTTTATCTTCTCTAAGAACCAACTCTTGGATTCATTGATGTTTTGTATTGCTTTTCTGGTTTCTATTTCATTTATTTCCACTTTGATCTTTATTATCTCCTTTCTTGTACTCCCTTTGGGCTTATTTTGCGCTTCTTTTTCCAGATCCCTTAAGTGTGAAGATAAACTGTTGATTAGTGATGTTTCTTGTTTCTTTAGGTAGGCCTGCAATGCTATGAATTTCCCTCTTAGGACTGCTTTCACAGCTTCCCATAGATTTTGGTTCATCGTGTTTTCATTTTCGTTTGTCTCGAGATATCTTGATTTCTTCCTTGATCTCCTGCTTCACCCATTCATTATTTAGTAACATGTTATTCAGCCTCCATGAATTTGGGTGTCTTCCAGTTTTTTTCCTGTAGTTCATTTCTAATTTCATAGCACTGTGGGCAGAGAAGACAATTGGTATGATTTCAATTTTCTTAAATTTATCAAGACTTGTTTTGTGGCCTAACATATGGTCTATCTTGGAAAAGGTTCCATGTGCGCTTGAGAAGAACGTGTATTTTGCAGCACTGGGGTGAAATGCTCTGAAAATATCGATTATATCCAAGTGGTCCAATGTATCATTTAAGGCTGTTGTTTCCATATTGATTTTCTGTCTGGAAGACCTGTCCCTTGTTGTCAGAGGTGTGTTGAAGTCCCCTACTATGATAGTGTTATGGTTGATCTCTGTCTTTATGTCATATATATAAAATATATAAAATATATAAATATATAATATATATATAAATATATATGTAAATATATTTATAAATATATATATAATATATATATATATTATATATATATTTATATATAAATATAAATATATATAAATATATATATAAATATATATAAATATATAAAAAATATCTGTTTTATATATTTAGGTGCTCCTACGTTGGGTGCAAAGAAGTTTACTTGTCCTCTTGTCGGATCGATCCCTTTATTATTATATAGTGCCTATCTTTGTCTTTTAATATGTTCTTCATTTTAAAGTCTATTTTGTCAGATATAAGTATTGCAACTCCAGCTTTTTTCTCATTTCCATTTGCATGAAATATCTTACTCCAACCCTTCACTTTCAGCCTGTGTGTGTCTTTTGATCTGAGGTGAGTCTCTTGTATACAGCATATACAAGGGTCTTGCTTTCTTATCCACTCAGCCACCCTATATCTCTTGATTGGAGCATTTAATCCGTTTACATTTAAAGTGATTATTGATAGGCACATAGTTATTGCCATTTTTAAATTTGTAGTTAGGTTGTTTTCATCTTTCTTCTATTTACAGAAGTCCTTTTAGTATTTCTTTCAATGCTGGCTTGGTGGTAATAAATTCTTTTAGCTTATTCTTTTCTGGGAAGCTCTTTATCTCTCCATCAACTTTAAATGATAGCCTTGCTGGATAAAGCAATCTAGGTTGGAGGCCTTTGTTTTCCATCACTTTGAGTATCTCCTGCCACTCCCTCCTGGCCTTCAGTGTTTCTGTAGAAAAGTCATTTGATAGTCTTATGGGAGTTCCCTTGTATGTAACCCTCTGTCTTTCTCTTGCTGCTTTTAGGATTCTCTGTTTGTCTTTAACCTTTGCCATTTTAACTATAATGTATCTTGGTGTGGACCTGTTTGGGTTTATCCTGGTTGGAACTCTCTGCACTTCCTGGGCTTGTATGTTGGTTTCCTTCATCAGGTTAGGGAAGTTTTCGGACATTATTACTTCAAATATGTTTTCAATCCCTTGCTTCCTCACTTCACCTTCTGGTATTCCTGTGATGTGCATGTTGTTGCGCTTGATGTTATCCCAGAGGTCTCTTAAACCATCTTCATTGTTTTTTATTCTTTTTTCTTTCTGTTGTTCTGTTTGGGTGACCTCTGCTAACTTGTCTTCTAAGTTGCTGATTCGAACCTCTGCTTCATCTAACCTGCTGTTAATTACTTCAAGTGAGTTCTTTATTTCAGTAATTGTGTTCTTTAGTTCTAACTGGTTGTTCGTTATGATTTCTACATCCTTCTTTATGTCGTCTCTAAGCTCCTTAAACATTCTTATCATCAGTATTCTGAACTCTGTCTCTGATAGGTTGGTTACCTCTGTTTCATTTGGTTCCACTTCTGGAGGTTTCTTCTGTTCTTTTATTTGGGACATGTTTCTTTGTTTCCCCAGACTGGCTGACTTTCTGTGTTTGCTTTGATGTATTAGGTAGATCCCCTAGAGTTCTTAGTTCTTGCTAGGTTATCTTATGTAGTACGTGTCCTTTATATTTGACTTGCAGTACTTCATTCTTCTCCTCTGTGTGTGCTCCAAAGGTGACTCTTGTGTTGTGTATATTGTCCTATTCAAGAAGATCTTTCATTGCTTTTTGCTTGTGAGTAGGTGGGGTTAACTCCTAGGCTGACTCGTTGTGAGACTTGGCTCTGCCCCCCGCAGGGCGTTCTGCGTGAGGGTTGACCGCTTAAATGTGGTTTGGCCTCTATGGGCTCTTGTGCCTGTAGAGAATTCCCTCTGGGTGTGTCACTTGTAGGTCAAACCCGGTAGTACTCTGGTTTGGTCTGGAGTTGGCCTCTGGATATGTTGAATCTTGTGCCTCTTAAGCTGGGCCCTGGTAGGGCAATTTCAGAACAAAGCAAATCACCAAGCACAACAACAACAACAAAGAAAAAATCAAATACATTCACATGTAAAAACAACCGACAACCCTCAGTCAACACAGGCAAAGATATCAAAGATATAAAGACAAAACAAAACAAAACAAAACAAAACAAAAAGCAGTGCCAGTCTTGGCTTAAGCCCACCAAGTAATCTCCAGGTTGTCCTCTGCTGTACCAAAGATTTCCCTGCTTATTGCGAAGGCAGAGCTGGTCACCTGGTGCCCAGAGTGACATTGGGACTTCAGATTTAGATGCGTGAGGCTGAGGGGTCTGGATGGTAGTTTTTACAAACTCAGTGCATTTTCTGCCCTTGCCTGTACATATGCACACTGAGAGTAGCACCACCAGCCCTGTGTCCAGTTCTCCTGAGTCTTAGGGCACTTCTTCCGTGTGTGTGTGTGTGTGTGTGTGTGTGTGTGTGTGGCGGGCAGGAGATTTCTGAGCTGCTAAAAGCCCAGAGCTGCGTCTGCCGCCTGCTGCTGATCCCTGGGAGTGCCTCTGCAGTTGTAATTGCCCCGCCCTAGGCAGGCCAGAAAGGGTGGGGGCTGGGGATGGAGGGGTCTTCTCTCTCCCAGTCCAGCCGTGTCACACTGTTCCCACAGGCCAGAAAAGGTGGTGGCTGGGGGTGGAGGAGTCTCTTCTCTCCTAGCCCAGCCAAAATCACACTCTTCCCAGCCTCTTGCCTGTGTCAGAGCTGCCTGCCAGTCTTCCCAGAGCCTGAGCACTACGGCTTCTCTGTAATCTGACACTACTCCTCAGTTCAGGGGCCAGTTTAAGTCTCTGGAAGGGCGGGGGTAGGATTGGAAGTGGGGGGGAAAAGGGGGAAGGGAGGTGCTCAGGTGTAGAGTTTGTGTCCTTTGTCCGGCCTAGGGCCCAACTGAGGTATCAGCTGAGGTTATTGTCTCAAATGCTGGATGTGCTGCCCCCTCGGCGGGAGAGATTAGCTGTGGGACGCAGGGAAAGAGCCCAACTCCTGACTTTTGTATTCTCTGTTCTGTCCTGGGATCCCCTGCATCTCTGCAGCTTCGGATGCCGACTTTTCCACCACTTCAGATGCGGGCCGTGTCTCCACTCCGCTCCCTTCCCTCTTCCCCTACTCGCCCAATTTGCCCACCTGCAAGTAATCCTTGCACGAGTCTCTTAGCTGTTCTGCGTGATGAGCAGAGAGTCCTTTGATGGGTTATATGTCCCGTTTGTGATAAGATCCAGAGGAGAACTCAAAAATGCGCCCCGCTGCCGCCATTCCTCATGAAGTACGTTTTAATAGGACCTGAATCACTCTTGCCCCTAAATTCCTCTTTGATTGGCTTGCAAAAGACCTTTGATTTTTTTTTTCCATCAAGTATTAATTACTTAATCCTTTGACGAGAAGCAGGTTGTACATGGATCGATGATAAGTGTATTTCAAGACCAATCCTAGTCTGCGTACCTAAGGTCAAAAATTAAATTAAATTTAAAACAGAGAAGACCAATTAAAGTTTGGGGTTTTTTGAAAGCCATACTCTCCCATACACTATTATTGTATTTATACATTGGTCTCATTAATTTATCATTTATTTAGATTTTAGGGTTTGTTTGTTTTTTTTCCATGTGTTTAGGTTCTTTTTGGTTTTTCCCCCCTCAATGTGACTATAAATCCCTTGAGGGCAGAAACTTTTTCTTTAGAGTTCTATAGTGATGCCCAGTGCAGTGCCTTATATTTGGGATATGGCAGAGAATGTGAGTGTCCTGTATTCTCTAGAAACTCCTTCATTAGTCTCTAACTTTATGGGTTGTGCAATTGCTTTCCCCAGAGTCTATGTTTTCCTAATACTGCCTGCTGATTGAAATGTCTTAAGATATTAGTGTCCTCTTTTTATAGGCAAGTGGTTATAATCTTTTTAAAAGTAAAACTACTGAAAGGCATTTATATAAGATTATTTTTGTTATTGAACTGAAAGAGATGTCAACCTGGCTTGAAAATATTAGTTATAGTCTTCAGCTAGTGAAGAAAGTTTTTACATTGAAATTTATGCTCCAATACAAAGCAACCTGCATTTATATGCTCATGTACTGATAAAGCAGAATAATATGGTATGTCCTAATAATTAAGGGGAATAGAACCTAATGACTTTTACTTCCAGACTATAAAACTATGTAATTTCCATACCTGTTTTCACTCATAGCTCCATTGAATGCACTTAAACCATTATTAGCATATAATAATTCATGAACACATTTGTTCAATGATAATTAAGGCTATGTAAACATTCTATGAATGGTTCAGTATTTTTTTGTCCTAAATTCTATGTGAGATTGGGCCAGGCATATACCTGTTTAATTCACTAAGTTCATTATCAAGCACATGGAGAGTCTTAATAAATGCTTTTGATGAAGAAGAAGATGCTACATCACCCAGAATGAGGGAAAGGGACCATTAAGGAATTTCAAAGGGAGACATTAAATGGTTATGGTGAAGAAAGATGGTAATGATGCTACATATGCAGGGGAACAAAATGATATATAAGGAAACAAAAAGGATAAGAAACTAACTCACACAAGGAATTGAATTGGACTAGTAAAACATCTGAAAAATCTACTGCTTGCATCAATGTCAAAAACTCTGAAGTGAACAGGTGATCTGAGTGTGCTGCTGACATCCATCTTCACACCCTCTTGGTCTATAAAATACTTCTTTAGCTTCCTGGAACAAAGACACCACGGTGGGCTACACAAGGTGTAGCAAAGGAAAGGAAAGCTGTTCCATCTCCTCTGCATGCATTAGTCATTTTCTTCCTCTGAGTCTGTGTCTTAATTGCCTTGCCTGTCTTATTAGATTGAAAACCCACTGGGTTGGGACCATCGCTACTAAGGTGTACAGCACTGAGCTTGGCAGGTGATCAGCACTCAATAAATGTCTATTGCTACCATAAACCAATGTATAAATCTCAGAAATAGGCATAATAATGGACCTGACAGATTAATGCCCAGGGCTATTTTTGTACAGCAGCATGGGCTAGCCAAATCAAAATCAGACATCTCAGATTCAATTCTTCTCAGTTTTGCATGTAATTCTCAGCCTTTCACATTTTTGTCCTGTGACAGATAGGAAGAAATTGAATTAAAAAGCATTCTCTCTCCCCACACCCTTCGTTTTTGTCTGTTTCTCAAATACTATTGACCCATTATGTAGATGGCATTGCTTTTTTTATTATTGAAAGCATGGTTTCAAATGCTGCAACAGACGTACATGATATTTATACTCAACATTTCAAGTCCTCTTCCTTGTGGGGATTTTCTGTAGGAGCAAGAAACTATTTAAAGAAACCATGTAATTCAGATTGTAACATATCCTCTGAGGTGACAAAGGAAGAGTTATTATCAGCATTTCTTTTGGGATAACAAAATTAACATGTTGAGAAATTGAGTTACTTAAACAAGATCCCCCAGAGAAGCAGTAGTGAAGCCCTGGGTAAGAATTCCCTTGAAATGCGAGCTTTTACAGAAAGACAGAGTTGTTTCTTGGGGTAATTGAGGCTTTTGGCAGTCATAGTAAAGTACTATTAGTCTCAAATTCCATTTTTTTTTCTACATGAAGTATCAGCTTTTTTACTTGTGAGATAAGATATTTTCCCCCATCTTTACAGAGCTCCACTGACACTTCAATCTGCTATTATCACTTTTCTAATTAGATATTTTTATATTTCTTTTGGTCATTGTGCAAAAAGTCACCCAAATTAGGTTGCCCAAATATAATTGTGAAATTATTTGAAAATTGCAATAAATGATTTAATCACCCTAAATTCTTTCTGTGACAAGATGATTATAAGTAAAAAATTAATTAAATGATCTGTTTTTAGATCTAATCTTTTTGAAGATGAGTGCAAGGACAAAGACAGAGCTGGCCATATGAACAACCAGAGTTAATAAGAGAAATTTGGGTGTTGAGAGTATTGATTGAATGTATAATTTCATCCTACATGAACATAAGAGGAAGAATCTAGGGTTCAAATTTATACTACATACATCAAGAGAGATAAAAGAGACAATTGTTTATATAATTTAAGGACAAACATGCTTTTGTCTCGATTAGTAAGATATTGCAAGTGATTCCAGAATATTGCCAGCAAATATAAAACTGTCCACGAGGCACTTGAAATTCTTGGGTGGAAGAAAAAGTGTTTTGCTGTAAATATTATTTTACAAAATATATTTACATGAAAATTAATGTAAACAAGATTTTGATTAATCCCTTACTTTTTAAAAAGTATTTTTGAGCGCTATAGTGTATCAGGCAGTTAACTTGGTATTACGCAGTTTTCCTTATTCTTTCTAGCTTCCTTTCTTCCAAAATAGATGTATAGATGTTCCACCTCTTTTGTTTGAAGTGGAAATTGTTAATAAACAAGGTTTATAGAGGAAATGAGATAGCCAAAAAGAGGATAAAAAAAAATATCCCAAAAGATTCTAAAGTTTATGAGCTTGTGTGACTGGGAGAAGGATGGTACCACCATTAACAAGTATAAGCAAGTCCCAAGTCAGTAGAAGAAATAACTTGTGAAGAGTCATTTAATGACTTCAGTTTTGACTATGATGTGAGTATGAGACTCTTATAGAACATTCAGCAGGTGTTACATGTCATTTATTTTATAGAATAGGATCAGAATCAGTATTTATCTATTTTTTTTTGGCTGTATAACGAACAGTAGTAGATAAAAAGTAGAAGTCAAATGTTTAATATATCTGGAGGAAGGAAAGAGGAATTCTTCTTTTAGAGGAAAAATTGAAAGTGCTTCTCTACAATGTATTTATTTGGTTAGCTGACATTTTACTCTGTTTTCACATCTGGAGTATTTAACCCAAGACAGGTTAAAGCAGGAGGAATATGAGAAACATTAGAGAAATATCTGTTTTCTCTTAAATTATACTTATTTTTTAATAATTCTGAAGTTGATGAAATTCATGCAAGATCTTATTTTGAGGTGTTGGAAGTCCTGTACTTATTATAAAAGAATGATGATTAAATCTTTATTTGGCTTGCTAAAACAGGTATTAAGCATAAGAAAAAAGAACCCAAATCAAACCAAACAACTCTGCAAAATATTTAGTCCATGGTGCCACCATAATTTCTTCTATTGGCTTTAATTTCTCATCATGAATATTCTCTTTCTACAATTCCCAGTCATTATTCAGGCATCTCTGGATCTGAGGAATCATGGGTCAGTTGGTACAACTTAGAGGTTATGGGACACATGTATACCTAGTGAGAAGTTGTTTGTAAAGTCTGTCCTGTGTTCGTTCAGATTTTTCATTTATCCACTTTGATTACGGAGGCATTAACCTACCAATAGAACTCTTTCTCAACAGAGGCTAATGTTTCTAGCTTCCTTTCTTCCAAAATAGATTTATAGATGTTCCACTTCTTTTGTTTGAAGTAGAAATTGTTAATAAACAAGGTTTATAGAGGAAATGAGATAGCCAAACAGAGGATAAAAAAAAAATTAGTCTTAACTTAAGAGCATTTTTTAAATTTAAGTATATGAGTATAGTTGGTTTACAATCTTATAATGGTTATATTAGTTTCAGAAGTACAATATAGTAATTTGACATTTTTATACCTTACAATGTGATCACCCCACCAATTTGAGTAATCATCTGTCATCCTGTAAACTTGTCACAACATTATTGACTATATTCCCATTCCCTTTTTCAACCATTCCTTCCATCCCCTCCCTTCTTGCAACCTTTTTATTGATCTGTTTCAATGAGTCTGTTTTTGTTTTGTTTTGTTTTAAGAATCCACATACAAGTGAAACCATGGGGTATTTGTCTTTCCCTGCCTGACTTATTTCACTTAGCATAATAACGTCTAGATCCATCCATGTTGCTGCAAATGGCGAGATTTCATTCTTTTTTATTGTTACATAATATTCTATGGTATGTGTGTGTGTGTGTGTGTGTGTGTGTGTGTGTGTGTGTGTATATATATATCTTACATCTTCTTTATACATTAATCTATTGATGGACTCCTAGGTTGCTTCCATATCTTGATTATTGCAATGAACATAGGGGTGCATATAGCTTTTCAAATTAGTGTTTGTGTGTTCTTTGGCTAAATATCCAGAAGCAGAAATAAACATATTTTTAAATGAGAGTGTAGAGCATGGAGTTCGCAAGTTGTGCCATAACATCAGAAAGACTTGAGTTCTCGTCCAAATGATGTTATTCATTAACTACATGGCTTGGAAAAATCACTTAGCCCTTTATATGCTTCAGTATATAAAATTAAGATAATAAAGATACCATGAGGTTTTTTATGGGTGTTAAATGAGATATGAATAAAACGACTTAGTTTTGTGGTTGCCCATATTAAACAGCCAATAAACAGGATATTATAATTTTTATAATTAACCTCCACTTATGTAGGCAAAATATAAAATGAAATTGAAAAATTCAGTTCTGAGAGGATTATCTGCAGCTCAATAATCTGAACAGAATCTCGGTGGTCACACTGAATTTAAAACATCCTCCAACTTCCTTTTTGGGCTTTCTCTCCTCCTACTGGTCCTGTGTATTCTATTGTCCCAGCGTACCATCACACCATGATGTTTTAAACTTAGGTCTTTGCAAATGTTGGTTCTTGATCAATCTGGTAATTTCTTGGGCTTTCAAGGATTCTACTTTTCTGCTAAAGTCTTACCTGATTCCATAAATAAAATAAATTGTTACATCTCACTTTATATCATCACGATGCTTTTTATAGAGCCCTGTTATTGCATAAATCATATCATATTGTAATTATATGTTAACTTACTCATTTATTAAGCTATGACCTACTTGAAGAACTTTATTTGTAGGGTCAAGAAGAGAGAAATGTTAAATGGAAAATGTCCACAAAATAATTGGTATCTGCTTGCCGTTCAGTAAATGTTAGATGAATTAATTATACATCTTCAAATGCTTTGGAAGCTCCTTGGTATTACCGATATCACAGATTCTCTTGTAATATCAGATTAGTTGCTTAATGACTGTTAAGTGTTTGGGGTGACTTTTGAATTTTTTAAAAGGATTTTCTATTTTAAGCTTAATTTTTCCGGAAGTATAGACCTTTATTTGTGGAGCCAAGACTGTCTAATGGGAGCTCTTCAGCTACCCCTGATATGATCAAATAATAATGGCTACTATAGATTGAACATTTATCATGTTCCAAGCACTTTGTCATGCTTTATATCATTGAATTCTCACAACAAACCTAAAATGTGGCTACCACGTTCATTCCCATTGAATAGTGGAGGCACATTGATTTTGAAAGTCACATGGATTTTCAAAGTCACTCAATTAGTAATTGGTGGAACTAATCTTGGAAAATTTGTCTATGAAGACTGTATTCTTCACCACTATGTTATACCTCCACTAAGGCAAACCAGCCTAGAGTAACCTGAATAAGGAGAGCTCTCAACAGCTTTCTTGTCAGTCACCATTAATACCACACTTTTTCCCCTCCAACACAACCAAGAAATCTTTCCCCATATTTTATAGATTATCATCTCCCCCATTCTTAAATATGTTTACCCTAGAAAGGAGACTCCCAGAATCTAAGCTACATATTTTGCATATGCAAATTTTCAAATATTTCAACCAGTATTTTTTAAATTATTTGCTTCAATGTTTGTTGCTGTCTTTAAAAATTAGCACAGAAATGATGATTATATTCATTGCCACCAGCTAAAAGCATTGGACTCCTACAGAGCAGCTTGAGGGATTTTGTAGGCTTTCCTTTTTCCATTAATATTTAAGCTTAAGCTAAAGCAGACAAAACTGAATACATAACAAATAGCCATCAAGGTTACTTTTTATAGTTCAAACATAATGTCACTCTCAATTATTAAAATTCACTGCAACAAAAGGCAATGATTTTTACTGTGAACACTTTGCAAGTTTTTCCTTCAATCATGCTGGTTTTCCAGTTTCAATAAACTAAACTTGGGATAGTATCCAGCAATTGAAGTTAGATTTTAGTTTTTCTTATTCTCGAAAGGTCTTGAATCCCCTATGTTAATAGCCAATAACTTCTAAGCTGACATATGCGTATGCTCATTTGTGTGTCAGAATTAGTTAGAAGCAGCAAGCGCTGGGATTTAAGGAGTATGGTCTTTGTCTCTTACCCTCTGAGGGAAGACCAAGTACCCTTAGGACCACTTGAACATAATGGAGGTTGTACTAAAATGATACCTGTTCCTAAGGTGTCCCAAATACCTAAGCATCCTTTGAGTACCCCAGAGTGGATGATCCTGTTTCTGAAAACGCTGCAATTTCTTAATTTGTGACTTAGATTCTACCTCATCTTCATCTACTCACAACTGCATTTTTTTTTTTCACATTATCTTTTTAATTACTTTCAGGTGCACAAAGCAATGTAATAGTTAGACATTTAAACCCCTCATAAAGTGATAACTCCCCCCCAACTATTACACCTCTCACATCTTATATAACTGTTACAATACCATTGACTATCTTCCCTATGTTGTACTCCACATCCCGTGACTATATCTTACTTATAATAGTTGAGATTCAATATTATTTTACTTCAGCTCTTCAGGTGTATAGTGCATTGCTCAGGTTTCTTCACAGTCTATGATGTGATCCCCCTGATAAGTCCAGTGCCCATCTGGCACCTTACATGATCTTTACAACATTGTTGATTATATTCTCCATACTGTATTAACTATCAATTTGTTTCTTTTTTTCTTTAAATTAAAGTTTATTGGGGCAACAATTGTTAGTAAAGTTACATAGATTTCAGGTGTACAACTCTGTAATACATTATCTATATCTCACATTGTGTGTTCACCACCCAGAGTCAGTCAATTTGTATTTCTTAATGCCTTCACCTTTTTCACTCTGCTCCCAACCCCATTCCCATCTATCACCCTGATAGATCTAGTACCTATCTGGCACCATACCTAGTTATTACAGTATTGTTGACTATATTCCTTATGCTATACCCTACATCCCCATGACTACTGTATAATACCCAATTTGTTCTTCTTAATCCCTTCGCCTTCCACCCATCCTTAAACCCCCTCCCATCTTAAAGAAGTCCCTTTAAGAGTCCTTGTGATACAGGTTTGGTGGTGATGAACACCTTCAGCTTTTTCTTGTCTGGGAAGCCCCTTATTTGTCCTTCAATTCTAAATGACAGCCTTGCTGGGTAGAGCAATCTTGGTTGTTTGTTGTTGCTTTTCATCACTTGGAATATTTCCTGTCATTCCCTTCTTGCCTGTAAAGTTTCTGTTGAGAAATCAGCTGACAGTCTTATGGGGGCTCCCTTGTAGGTAACTAACTGCTTTTCTCTTGTTACTTTTAAGATTCTCTCTTTCTATTTAACCTTTGACATTTTAATTATGATGTATCGTGGTGTGGGACTCTTTGGGTTTATCTTGTTTGGGACTTTGTGTTTCCTGGGCTTGTATGTCCAGTTCCTTCACCAGATTAGGGAAGTTGTCTGTCATTATTTCTTCAAATAGGTTTCCAATTCCTTGCTCTCTGTCTTCTCTTTTTGGTACTCCTATAATGTGAATGTTGGTATGCTTGATATTGTCCCAGAGGCCGCTTAAACCCACCTCAATTTTTTGGATTCTTTTTCCTTTTTGCTGTTCTGGTTGGGTGTTTTTTGCTATCTTATCTTCTATATTGCTGGTTGGATCCTCTGCTTCATGTAATCTACTGTTGATTCCCAGTAATATATTCTTTGTTTCCATTATTGTATCTTTTATTTCTGACTAGTTCTTTTTCATGGTTTCCATCTCCGTTTTTATGAGATCGTTGAGCATTCTTATCACCAGTGTTTGGAACTCTGTGTCTGACAGCTTGCTTATCTCCCTTTCACTTAGTTCTTTTTCTGGAGCTTTGTTCTGTTCTTTCATTTGGGACATGTTTCTTTGTCTCCCCATTTTGGCTACCTCCCTGTGTTTATTTCTATGTATTAGGTAGGGCTGCTATGTCTTCCAGTCTTAGTAGGTTGGCCTTATGTATTAGGTGTGCTGTGGGGTTCAGTGGCACAGTCTTTCTGGTCACCTGAGCCACGCAATCCAGGTGTGCCCCTTGTGTGGGTTGTGTGTGCCCTCTTCTTGTACTTGAGCCTTGGTTGATAATTGCACATCAATGTGAGGGACTGACTCTTGGGCTCATTTGTTGTGAGGACTGGCCTTGACTACAGTGGAAGAGTTGTTGTACAGGGGCTGATCCTACAGAGCAGGATCTGCCTCAGCAGGTCTCTGGTGCCTGCCCAATCTGCCCCTGGGGTATGTCGTACTTCGAGATGGTTAGGTGATGCTCCAGCTCATTTTGAAACTGGCCACTGGGGGTGCCAGCCCCAGGACAACCTTGGAGGAGATCTGCTGTAGGTCTGCTTCAGCCACAGCCTGTGCCCTTCTGGGGCCACCCAGTGGGAGCCAGAAAGATATCCGCAGATATCTGTGCTGTGCTTGGAAGTGCCTTGAGAGGCCAAGCCATGAACCAAGGCCAGTTGCCACTTGTGCCAGCTTAGGGCTGCTCAGCCAGAGGCACAGGACACACTCAAGCCAAATGCCAATTGTCTGTATTCCACGAACATTTGAGAGTCTAGGAAAGTCTGCAGCTTGAGAAAGTCACGTGGTCTGCATGAAAAAACCCTGGAAGCAGCCTGGGTGTACCCGGAAGTTGGGTGGGGAAGGGTCTCAAATCACCAGGGTGGGGCAAAGGAACTGGCAGAGACTCAGAAATTGTGGCTACCTGTGTTCAAATGCCAGGAAGGAGGAAAGAAACAATGGCATCTGCCAGCTCCACCGTCCAGGAGAAAGTTGCCTCTACAGCCCCCATCCCAAGCCAGATTACTAAATTCCCCGCCATTTGTCCCTGACGCCTTTCCAGCTGCTGCCCCAGTGCTGGAGCTCAGAATGAGTGATTCCACTGGTAGGTAAATCCCTGTGCAGTCCCTTTAAAAGGAGCACCTGTGAGTGAGCTGTACTCAGTCTCACTCAGTCACAATCTCCGCTGGTTTTCACAACAAGAAATTATGGGGACTTTTCTCCCCAGCACTGGAACCCTAGGCTGGGGTGGGACTGGTATCTCTCACTCCTTTAAGTGATGGGGGACCCGCACAACTGAAATACTCCTCCCAATCTTTAATGGTCACACGTGGGTGTGAGACCAGCCTGTGCTGCATCTCTGACCATCCTACCAGTCTGGAGGTGGCTTCTTCTGCAAGCCCTTAGTTGAAAGACTTCAGTTCAGCTTGATTTTAGGTGATTCTCAATAATGGTTGTTTTGTCGATTAGTTGTAATTTTGATGTGATTGTGAGAGAAGGTAAACACAGCATGTACCTACTGTGCCGTCTTGGTTGTCCCTATTTTCACATTCTTGTCTTTTCTTGTTTCTAATAACACCACAGTCTGTCATCTAATTTATCTGAGATAGACATACCCTCTTAGGAAAGACACAAACACAGGTTAACATTGTCTCCAAGAGCCTGCTCTCTCACACAAGCCTGTCTGCCCTTTTCAATGAATTATATTCCTGTTGATACCATGGGTCTAAATTCTGAAAACTGAGGCCCTTTCTCAAACTCTCTCAACCTCAGCGTCTTTATTTCTTGTGTGGAACTTTATCCCCCCATAGCCCTACTCCACAGCCAGTCCCCCAGCATGCGCCTTTAGCCTGCCAAAATACCTTAATGACAGGTATTAAGGATGGAAAAGAGTGACACCTAGATAATGGCTAGGATGCAGGGTCACCTGAACATGGGATTTTCCCCTAGGCAACCACATGTCACTTGTTGAGGTTCCTGAGAGAACTTTATAGGAATAAAAGGCTAGAAAACCCAATGTTTGGGTTGGGATCTTGAAGTAGTCCTCTGGTGAGCCAGCCTGTTCATGTGGGACATTCTCTGTTTGTGGGTCAGAAATGGGCCTAAGGTCTGGAATACAGCAAATAAGGACTGACTTCTTCTTGTTTCACTTAAGCTCACATTCAAATTTCAGAAATTACCTCAGTGATGGTTTGTAAAGGGCTAGCTCATTGAAGAAACAAAGGCAAGAGTAAGAAAAGCAATGGAAGGGAACATGACTCTTGTTGCCTGTACTGGGATTGATTTCTTGGCATTTCAGAAACAACAGTACTCTATCTTTTCTCAAGAAATATATCCTGAGAGAGAATAAGAGCACTTTGTCTTCCTCTTTGAAATTGAGAGAGAGAAAGAGAGATTAATTTTTCTTACATTGGGGTATACAGATAGTAGTTAAGGAGACAGGGGCACCACCAAAGTCAAACTCCTGAACCTCACATGCTTGCCTCAAGCTAGTTTGGTGGATGTTTACTATCCATGCTGTCTTTGGGTAACCAGTGAGAAGTGTAGGGATGTTCTTAGGGTGTCAAGGAAAAGCTTCTGGAGGAGTTCCCTAGCCTTGACAGCTCAGCCCTGGAGGACTAGGAAGGAGGAGGCAGAGTGTTTCTCACCCTGCGCATTCAGGGATATAGCAAAAACCATGTAGCAAAGAACATATTCTTAGGATGTTATAAATGAGTGATTCCCCCCACTTACTAATGCAACTTGATGGTTTCTTGGGCTTTTTATTTCAGTGTAAAATAGCTCCACCTGGGGCTGTGTAGTGTTTCAATTCACTTACATGTCTCTTAGTGGGTAGAAATGCTGGAAGCATGTCTGGTGGATGAAATTCATCTAATGTCAGAACATGAGACAGATGGAAGATTAGATTTAAGAAGAGAAAGAAAGAAAGAAAGAAAAAAAACGCATCCAGGTTCTCAGGTCTCTGCAGACTGAGCAAGTGCCGATGCTGGTGCTCGCGGTCCCACCTTGAACTTTGGGGAGAACGTCTTTTGTTCAGTATGCTATCTCTAAATGATCAAAGAAACATGACAGCTTTTGGATTTGTATCAATCTTAGGAGCTTCCTGTTATCTCATCTTTTCAGACTCTGTTTTTCACAAACCTAAAAACAATATAAAATGATGACGATGAAGCTCTGTGTTTATCTGTCTGTCTGTCTACGGACTTATTTACTTAGAAAAAGCAAATGCTAAATAACCTCCTGTGTGCAGGGTATTTACTGCTTTAGGGCACAATCTGTTGCAGAACAGTTAAAACTGTTGCTAAGGCATCTATTGTCGCAATATATGCCTCGGCAGCCCTGTGTTCTGTCTTGCTCTGCATCTGTGACTACAGTGATTTATTGGTAATACTAATCTTCTTTGAAAGTCCCAGTGCTGCTAAATCTAACATGTTTGAAGAGGGGAAAAAGCAGTTTCATTTACTCTTGTTTGTTTCCACGGAATTTCCTATGACTACTTGAGAAAACATTTTATTTTGAAAGAGGATACATACCTATGTAATTGAATAAGAAATAAGGAGCAGCATGTTTATGATTCTATTATTCATATGAGATTTGCCCTGGTACTTTCATCTTCTTAGGACAATGGTATTCAAGAAATTGCATCATCATCACCATTCCTGCTGTCCTCACCATCATCGGTAAAGCTTACTGAATAGTCATGCTGTGCAGAGTGTTTAAGAAAAGAGAGGAACATTTGTCAACAGAGCCCTGAAATGCAAGCATAACCGGAATCTCCCCTTCAAAGAGGGAAGTTCTCGGAAGAGAGTTCCTACCCTCTTTCTACTTTTTTTTCCTGTCCTCCCACAGAGTACTAGTAAAAGTAGGAGAGCTCGATATTGATTAGACAGCCATAACCGTTGGCTGGACCATTGCATTGAAACTCAGATATTGCACTGGTGTGTTAGGAGGAAGGTAAATGTCGAACAGGCAGCTACTGGGCAAAGGGTACCTAGGGTTTACACACTAAAGGTCAACCAAATTGATCCCAAGATGCAGACTGGGGCATGTGTAAAGATAAGCAGGAATCTTTACTCTTGTTTGAGGCATACATCATATCCTTTATTCCACGGTATCTCCCCTCAAAAAAAAAGTTTTATTTTTTCTTGTGCTATACTTCTTCACTGTACAAAATGTTGTGTTCGCCTCGGCATTCACACCGAGGTAAAAGTGAATGATAACAGTTTGCAGAGGGCGTTGCTACTAATTAGGTATAATCTGTCTGTCAGATAAATACATTTCTAAATTGAGGACATTAGCTATCCAGTGGGAAAAGGTTTGGTTCGTACGAAGAAAACCAGCAAAGCTAAGGTGGGGCCTTCTGACTCTAGTTTGAAAAGAGGAGTGCAATTACTATGATTATTTTTCATTATTAGTTTCAGGTGTACAAAACAATGTAATGATTAGGCATTTAAACACCTCATAAAGTGATAAACCCAGCAAGTCTATTACCCATCTGACATTGTACATAGCTATTATAATACCATAGACTATATTCTATATGTTATATTTTGCATTCTGTGACTATATAAATATATATTTATATATGTATGTATTTATATATATATATATATATATTTATAGTTGACATTTAATATGATTTTAGTTTCAGGTGTACAGTGCAGTGGTTAGGCATTTATATAATTTATGAAGTGATCCCCCCCATAAGTCTCGTACCTGTCCAACACCATACAGTTTTCACAAAATAATTGACTATATTCTGCATACTATATTTCATATATTGTGACTATTTTGTGACTACCAGTTTGTACTTCCTAATCCCTTCACCTTTCTCATTCATCCCCATAATCCTCCTCCAATCTAGCAATCATTAGTTTGTTTTCTGTGTCTATGAGTCTGTTTCTGTTTTGTTTGTTTGTTTATTCTGTTCTTCAATTCCACATATACATAAGATCATATGGTATTTGTCTTTCTCAGTGTGACTACTTCACTTAGCATAATGTCCTTTAAGTCTAGCCATATTGTTGCAGATGGTAAGATTTCATTCTTTTTAATGGCAGAGCAATACTACACTGTATAAATGTACCACAATTTTTTTTTAATTGATGGGCATTTCAGTTATTTCCATATCTATCGTGGCTATTGTTAATAGCACTGCAATAAACATAGGGGTAATTTGTTTTTTTGAATTAGCATTTTGGATTTATTTGGATAAATACCCAGAAGTGGAATTTCTGGGTTAAAAGGTAGTTCTATTTTTAAATTTTTGAGAAACTTCCATACTGTTTTCCATAGTGGCTGCACCAATTTGCAATCCCACCAACAGTGCACAAGGATTCCCTTTTCACCACATCATCACCAACACTTGTTTGTTGATTTATTGATCAACACTTGTTTGTTGATTTATTGATGACCAGTAAATACTATTTATAGGTGTGAGGTGGGATCTCATTGTGGTTTTTATTTGCATGGCTCTGATAATTAGTGATGTTGAACATATTTTCATATCTATTGGTCACCTCTATGTCCTCTTTGGAGAAATGTCTATTCAGGTTCTCTGCCCATTTTTTAATTGGATTGTTTGGTTTTTTGGTGTTGAGTTGTATGAGTTTTTTTAAATATAAAATTTATATATTAAACTCTTGTTATATGTATCATTAGCAAATATCTTCCCTCATTCAGTAGGATGTCTTTTCATTTTGTTGTTGGTTTCCTTTGCTGTGCAAAACCGTTTTTGTTTGATGTAGTCCTATTTAATTATTTTTTCTTTTGTTTCATTGCCTAAGGAGATGTATCAGTAAAAATATTATTAAGGGTAATGTCCGAGAGTTTACTTCCTATATTTATTTCTAGGAGTTTTATGATTTTGTGTTTTACTTTTAAGTCTTTAATCTATTTTAAGTTTATTCTTGTATGTGGCATAAGAAGGTGGTCCAGTTTCATTTTTTTGCATGTATCTGTCCAGTTTTCCCAGAACTATTTATTAAGTAGATTATCTTTATCCCAGTGTAAAGTCTTGCTTCCTTTGTCATAGATTAAATGACCATATAGGCAGGGATTTATTTCTGGGTTCCCTATTCTGTTCCATTGATCTGTGTGTCTGTTTTAATACCAATACCATGTTGTTTTGATTACTATGACCTTGTAGTATAATTTGACATCAGGAAGTGTGATAACTCCAGCTTTCTCAGAATGGCCATTGTTTTTGGGGGGTTTTTATGGTTCTGTGCAAATTTTAGGATTATTTGTTATAGTTCTGTGAAAAATGCCATTGATATTTTGATAGGAATTGCATTAAATGTATATATTGCTTTGGGTAGTATGTATATTTCAACTATATTAATTCTTCTTATCAATGAGCATGCTATATGTTTCCATTTATTTGTATGTTCTTTAGTTTCTCTCATCAACATCTTATAATATTCTGAGTACAATTCTTTTACTTCCTTGGTTAAATTTATTCCTAAGTAAAATTTTTTGATGCAATTATAATGGGATTGTTTTTTTAATTTCTCTTTCTGATAGTTCACGGATTTTTTTTTTCTTTTTGCTGTTTTGATTGGGTGTTTTCTGCTACCTTATGTTCCAACTCACTGATTCCAGCCTCAGCATCATCTAGTCTACTGTTGATTCCCTCTAATATATTTTTCATTTCAGTTATTGTATGCTTCATTTCTGACTGTTCTTTTTTGTATGTTTTCTACCTCCATTTTTATGTCTTCTATCTCTTTGTTGAAATTATCTCAACAAAGAGATTGTTGAGCATCCTTAGAACC
The DNA here is from genome assembly GCF_004115265.2 of Rhinolophus ferrumequinum. Taxonomy (NCBI): domain Eukaryota; kingdom Metazoa; phylum Chordata; class Mammalia; order Chiroptera; family Rhinolophidae; genus Rhinolophus; species Rhinolophus ferrumequinum. The sequence goes on along the minus strand of NC_046286.1, from coordinate 18,495,444 downwards.
TGTGTTTGGAACTCTGCATCTGGTAGATTGCTTTTCTCCATTTTATTTAGCTCTTTTTCTGGAGCTTCTGATCTTTTACTTGGGACATGGTATTTTATCTCCCTAGTTTGGCTGCTTCCCTGTGTTTATTTCTATGTATTGGGTAGAGCTGCTATGTCTCCTGGTCTTACCTAAGTGCTCTTTTGTAGTTGGTGTCCTGTAGATCCCAGTAGCTCAGTCTTCTTTAATCACCTGAGCATGGTGCTCCAGGTTGTCCCTTGTGTGTGTTGTGTGTGCCCTCCTGTCATAGTTGAATCTTGGTTGCTCTTTGCATGTCAGTGGGAGGGATTGACCCTCAAGCTGAATGGTTGTGAGGACCGGCTGTGACTACAGTGGAGCTGTTGTGCAGGGGCTGACCCTATAAAGCAGGATACACTTTAGTAGGGCTCTGGTGTCTGCTTATCCTGCCCTTTGGGTGTGTCATTTGGGTGGCTGGGTGGTGCACTGGTGTGGTGTGAAGCTGGCCCCAAATATGTTTGTTTTGGGGCCTTTTGGGAAGGGCTCTGGAGCTGACCAAGGTCAGTGGCTGCCTGCGCCCTGCCTGGGGCCACTTGGTATGATCTAGAAAGTGATCTGCAGATGGTTGCCACTTGTTCTCAGTCTGGAGGTGGTTGGGCAAGGCTAAACCATGAACTGAGATAAGCTGCCAATAGTGCCAGGCTTGGGGATGCTTAGTAAAAAGGTTTGGGGCTCACTGAAGCCAGATGCTGCTTGTTTGGCATCTCCAAACCCTTGACATATTTTAGAAAAGTCTCAAGCATGAGCCAAGGCAGGCCATTTTTATGGAAAAGCACCGGAAGCAGCTTGGGTGGGCCACAAATTGAGTGGGGCAGGGTCTCAGGGAATCAAAGGGTGTTAGCCAGGATGACGGAGATTCAGATATGCCTGTGTCTGCATGCTGGGTTGTGCGGAGGGTTCAATGGCTTCTGCTAGAACTTCTGTCTGAGAGGAAGCTGTCCCTCTAGCCCTCTCGCGAAGCTGGCCCTCTAGCCCTCTCCTGAAGCCAGAAAATTCAGTTCCTCCCAGTAGGTCCCTGGCACCTACTGAATGAGTGTGTCTGTCAGCAAGTAAGCCTGTGTGCTGTCCGTCTAAGAGCGTTTCCATCCTCCCTTCATCTCACTTAGCCATAATCTCTGCTGGTTTTCAGAGTTAGAAGTTGTTGGAACTTCTCTTCCTAGCACTGGAACCCTGGACTGGGGAACTTGGTGTGAGTCTGGGACCCCTCATTCCTGCAGCCAAGACATCCCTCCTATATTTTAACCACCACGTGTGGGTGTGGGGCCATCCCTTTTCATGTCTCTGTTTTGTCTGCCAGTCTCGATGTGGCTTCTGTCCTTAGTTATAGAACTTCTAATCAGCTTGTCTTCAGGTGATTTTCAGTGATGGATTTTCTGTGGTTTAGTTGTAATTTTCATGTGGTAGTGAGAGGAGGTAAGCACAACTTTTACCTATTCAGCCATCTTGACCTGAAACTCCTTTACAGCACCTCTTCAATTTATCTTTTCTGTTCAGATGTAATAGAGCAAATAAAAGTTTGAGTGTGTTTTCACTTACCCAGAAACCAAAGCAGCCAACAAACCAAAGCAGACACACTACACAGTACTTTGAAATAAGGAGCAGCCGTAGCCTCCCTATTTTGTCTCTGTTAACATCTGAACAGCAAGGAGTTAATTCTCTATAACTTGTAACTACTTCATTTGAGGACTTTTGAATCAGTGGCTGAATAATGAATATTAATTAATTATGACAATGACAATAGCATGCTATGTTTTTACCTTATTGTACTTTACCTATTGCTAGGCTTTTTCCTAGGCTGAAGTGGTTTTCCTGTTATTTTATCCACTTTTCCTACTGGAAACTTATGCTTTGTTAAAATACGGCAGATATCTTCTTGTGTGTTACCATAGCAAATTGCATAAGAATTTACACCATGAATTATTCATTACAGCCAATTTAATATAATTATTAATTCCAGCATACATTGGTGTCTGATTACATCTCAGTGCTCATTGCTGGATCTTGACCATGTTCTGCTGAAAATAATGATCTGTCATGGCTAATCAGGATCTAACCAGTCCCACAAAAAGGCAAAAACATTTAATTAATATTGGTTTAATGAAACAGTGATTGATCCAATTGTTACAATCTGTCAGAGATTCTTCTTAAGGTAATCCAAAATATAACTGTTAATGAATTTAAGATCTAGCAGTGATGTACAAGCAATCAACGTGCTTTCCAATTCAAGGGCAAATTGGGATGTACTTTTCCCTTGGTATCTTTCTGCAAAAGTAAATCAGCTCTACTTCCACTGGGAAGCTTTGCTCCCAACATCAGTTCTGGTATTTCAAGCTTTCATGCCTTATGCTCCCAATGAGCCCTTTCTTTGCATTAAAGATGCATCCTGTATTGTATGTGAATGTTCCAAGCTGCACTGCCTCCCACACAGATCTCGTTTTAACTCTAAGTTGAGCTGAGCGAAGTTCGCAGTTGTGTTTTCCACTGGGATTAACTGTGTAGAATATGTCTGGGAATTCATTTCAACAGCTCTTTGGTTGCAAAACCATGTAGTCTAAATATCCAGTGAATAGATATGAACTTAATTTTTATTTGAATTAGTGGGGTCTCTTGAAATGTGGAACACAAGTCAGTCTTATATGCAATAAGATCAAATATATTATGTTAATTTATTTTATATATTCTGAACAATTTATTTTTTTGTTTTTATGTTGAATGCTCTCAAAATCAAGAGTGAAATAGTGTTAATTATTTTTAAATCTGCAGAATAAATTTAGTGACTTGTTTTTTAATCATATAAAAGGAAATAAAATGATAAAATCTCTCTTACTGACGGCAAAGGGTGAGCTAGGCACTATGTATTCTTCCATACTCACAATGGTGTTTTAAAGCAGATAATATATTCCTCATTTTCAAGATGAGAAAGCTGATGCTGGAGGTCCTCATCCAGTAAATTGATAAGTAGGGATGTGTCCTAGGGTCTACCTGATCTATTACAGTCTCCTTCAGCACAGTTTACTGGTGCATATCTCTAAAGTGGGGCCACGAAAGAGGGAATGTTTGAATGGATAAACTGATTAGCTTTTTGATCATTTCCTTGTTAGACCATGGGTGAATTTTAACACATAGTTTTTGAAACACACATGTGGATAAGATAAGTGAGGGAAAAGAGGCAGAACTTACATACTTGCTATCGATTCAATATCAGGTTTTGATTGAATTGACTGTGTACTATATAACTATAGAAGTGTACTACAGTACAGACTTATGTCTTATAGAACTATCACATTTCAACTCTCACACCTCCCCTACTAACACCCCATGTGTTTTCCCAAGAAAACATTCGGAAATCACTTCTAAGGCTGCCTTTCTTGTGTGTGAATTTTGTTTAAAGTACCTTCCCAGAGCTTGTTAGGACTGGGACTTCCTGAAACTGTCAGTTGTCTGCCTTGAAGGCTCAGGGGCAGTGGATATCTCAGTAGCTACTTTGAGGGGCCACCTTAGAAAACCGTTGATGGACAAATGCTATCATCTTTGCCCTGCAGTTCAGTGCACACAAGCTGAAGGTGTTCTGTACCACCCGAGAATTCATTAATGTCTTCAAGGCTAACCCCACGTGTTCCACATTCCATTTACCCCACAAATGTAACTCACATGTAAAAAGAGAGGTTATGGCTATGTTTATATATAACCATTTTATTTGCTTCTGGGACTTCATTATACATAGTGTCATATCAGGCAATTTTAGAGGTCTTTGCTGGAACTACTCAGTATAATCCTTTAGCACTGCTAAAGCTTGTTGCAGTTTTCTCTTATTTTCACAAGTTTATTGGGTCTCTATAAAACTAAGAGAAAAACTCCCAGGAGAAAGAATGTGAAAGATACCTAGTTGGGAACAAAGACTAGAAGAACCAGGCAGAATAAGGGAAAAGAAGCCATAGGAGCAGACTGTAAAACTGCAAAAAGAAAACCAGCTCCTCTAACCTTTCTTCTTATAAACATATATTTATACCAATATTTTCACCAAAGAGCCAAGTAAGCTTCTTAATTATTTATTTACTAATCAACCAATAGCATAATTCTTATCCTTACCCCCTAGGACCAGACAATAGATAATAGAAAAATGTATTTTATCTCTTTTAACTTATTTAACTTTGATTTGTTGAGAAGCTTCAGGAAATGTCCATCTGGGGGTTTTACACCAGTAGATGAATAAGAGGAGGAAAAAAATTATTCCTAATCTAGGTGTATTTCAATTCCTCTAAGAGTCTACTTACAATGTACAAGCAGGAACGTGATTTGAGATTAGTTAGTATAACATGATTGTCACATTTCTACAGGTTGAAAATGCTGTTTATTTTTGGAAGATAACTTTGGATATTAGAAATGGTTCTTGCTTTCCCATTCAAATAGGAACTTCCTCTAATTATACTATCTAGTCATCAGAAAAAGGAGATAACAAGTGTTTGGGTGTATGTGTAATATTTTGCCAAAATATTAATGTGTTTTTCTCTTTTGTATTTTTTCATATAGTACATTTATAGTCAGGTCAAGACAGGAATAAGATTCAGAATGTTATAGCAGGAATGGAAAGAGAAAGATTTAGTCTTCATTTTCTGACACTTAGTGTAGGATTTGGTATAAAATCTCCTTTAACACATCAAGAGCCAGCTTGGATTCTGGACAACAGCTTTTCTTTCTTGGTATATGAGGCAGAATTTAAGAAAAATGACAAAGAAGTAATTGAAAAAAGTTCAACCCTTGCAACATAGGATTGAAGGATAAAGAGCAGGGGCAGAAGCAGACATTAGATGGTCAAACATGTGACCGATTCCACCTGCAATGAGAAGGTGTATCGTGAAATACAGACATGAAGGGCTCCAGCATTCTCCTGCTTTTGGACTCTGAAGGAAGAAGATAACCGTGCAGCTATTTCTGCACCAGCATTGAAGAGTCCAACTTAGTTAAAAGCATGGAATTGCACTGCCAATGATAGAGAGTTCAAGTTTGATATTCCAAGGTCTCTGCTAATTCTTGTGCAGGTAACAAGTGTGCTTGCTATAGGGAAAGCTGTGGTGAGGGTGAGATAATGCCAAAGCAGAGACTGGGGTAGGCTATTTTAGGACAGAAGACAAGATGGAATAGAAAGCTGCAATCTTTAATACTGGCAAATGGGAAAGCCCAGAGAGAGAACAGACTACGAATTCTATTAACTGTAAACAGTGGCAGCTCACATTTGGGAGATGCCCAGAAATGGGACCAGTTATCCCTCAAAGGTCACCAGCTTATGCACATGAGGTAACTACTTCCTTTCCCCTAATGCCATGAGGTCATGTACTCTCTTCTTTGAATATATTCTTTTTGTAGTTTGTGGAGATCCCTGAATCTGGAAATTGTTTTTTTTTTTTAAATCAGTATTGTAAAATAATTGGCCATTATTTATTTAAATATTGTTTTTTTCTCTTCTCTCCCTGTAGACTCATTAAACACATTATACTGTTTATAGGTATCCTACATGTCGATTGTGTTTTTTTCCTGTTATGTTTTAGTACAGATGTTTTGTATTGAGCAAATCTTTCACTTTGTTAGTTCTTTGATGTCCAGTCTGCTGTTACACATGTTCATTTCAGATCAATACATTTTTTAAAATTCTAGCATTAAAAAAAAGCATAAAAACCAGACAAATAGCATGCTCATTTTACTCTTTTTATAGGTTACAACTCTAATTGAAATGTTATAACTTTTGTCTATTTTGCCCATAATTTTCTCTATTTTCATGAACAAACTAATCATCTTTTAAAAAGTTCCTCCTCTGCTAATTCCAATAGCTATGATGTGTGGACCCATATTTATTTTCTATTATTATCTTGGTTATCTGCCATATAGCCCTGTCTTTCTGTATGCCTAGAGGTTTTATTGAACCTGGGCATTGTGTTTGAAAAGTTCCAGATAATGGTATCTTCCATCAGAGAGGAGTTTTCCTTTTCTTTGCTAAGCAGTTAGAATGGGAGCCTGGTCATCTTTACCTAACTATGAACTGGCCTGGGTTGGGGGCTGAGTCCCAAGTTGGTAAGATTTAGCCACTGGTTCATTCAGGCTCTTAGGATGTGGGTGTTATGGGTTCTCAATAGAGTTCCTCTGGGGATTTTCCCCTGCTCTTAAAAGACTTTTATCTTAGGTTTTTTTTTTTTTTTTTTTTTGTACCATACCACGCACAACTTTACACTTTGGCAAATGTCTTATTGGGTAGATAAACTTGATGGTCAAGACCTTTGTAATTTTCCACTCCAGACCTATGCAGTTCCCAAAAATACAGCTGGAAGTTTAACACCCCAGTTTCTGGGGACAAGAATGGGTTCTTGGCCTCTATGCTCACATTTTCAAGTAGTCCCAGGTAGCAAGTCTTGAAGGTAGGCCTGTGCCAGCAGGAACACATTCCACTTGCCCAGGGGCAAAGAAAAACATGCTGTTTTTAACTTCACACTCTCTTAGACGATTTGGGTTTTTTTTGTTTTTTTTTTAAATAACCTTGACTTGCTATTGTTTTGATTTCTGGGAATGAAAGGAGAGATGAGTTGGTGTGTCATTGCACACTGTCTTACTGTCTCCCATGTTACCCAAGTCTAGAAAGTCTTAATGACAAGTGAGTCAATTAGGCCTACTGGTATTCTTGTTATTCTCTTTTCTTATGCAAATGGTATACTGGTAGTTCAGAAAATTGAGGCTTCTGGAGCTACTGGCTATTTGTTTTTTGCAGGACAGTTTTTGGGCCAGTTAAATAAATATTTAGCTGTCGGGTAGAAAAGCTTATCAGAGTACCTTTGCTATTGTAAGGGGGCATTATAAAAGTATAGGGAACATTGAGGATGGGCCCAGATGTCTAATTAGGTATTATCAAGCCTAACATTGAAATAGCATGAATATACTATAAAATTTTATATGCTTTTGTGACCAAGTTAAATGTAGCCTCTTACATTTTTTTCTTACTAATCATATAGCCTTGTTCACATGAGGTAACTTTGCAATTTCAGGTCATGCAAACTTTGTAAATACATGTTTCCCATTTTTATATTGCATATCAGCTTTGGTAATTTTCTGCCTCTTGCTAGTCCCTTTGAAAAGTGATAAAAATCATTAACTTTCTGGCTTTTGAGGAAGATTTTTCTAGGCTCCCACTAAACACAGTTATCTGTCTGGGAAAGAGGTTCAAATGTTCCCTACTATAAATTCAGTTTTGCTCATGGTGACTATACATGTGTGCATGCACACACATAACACACATGCACTCACACACACACACATCACAAATTATAACTATGAATGTTCCAGTTGTAACACAGATATAAAAATATAATTTCACTCTTTAGAAGATTACAGCCTATAAGGGGTAGTAAATGAGGTTATAAAATTTGGCAAATTTCATTTAAGACATATGATAAGTGACCAAAGTAATGGGGAAGGCAAAACCTATTTAAGGGTCGAAATGACTCATGGTGTGAAACAACCCCGGTTTAAGAATTAGGTGATCTGATTTCCAAATTCCATCTTTACCTAACTGAGTCTCAGCAAGTCAATTAACATACCTGGTCCTCAATTGTGAAATGAGGAGATTGGATGAGATGTTTTAATTGTCGTTTAACGATCATTTATTGAATGCCTACTCAACAACAGGCATTTTGTTAGGTTCTAATCATCTTGGGTTCTCCTAGGCCTAAAACAGACAGAAACCATGAATTCAGAGGAGGGAGCAATATTTGTGAGCTTAAATCTGTCAGCTAAGGAATGCTTATTAGAGAAAGAGGAAAAGAGAAACTGAAGCTGGGACTTGACTAATGGGTGTAATATATAATAGGAGAAATGGGCTGTAAGTCTAGAAGATACCTCCCTTGCACAATATAGGAAATGAAACTCCTAAAGGAGACCAGAGTATAGCTTTTAAATAAAGTTTTGATGAGTCACATAACCTGAATACACACACACACACATACACACACGGTCTATATCTATATCTATATCATCTATACCTATATCTATATCTATATCTATCATCTTCAAGTTATTTGAATGTTCTTGTGTCCAAACTATATAAGGGTGTAATCAGTGATGGAGTTCTGACAACTGTTCACTTGTGGAATTTGGCATCAGCACATATGAGCAGAATCAAGCTTTTATTTGGAAATGTTTGTACAAGTGTGGATAAAGCCTAAACATTTTAAAGAAAACAAGCATTTGGTTAAAAGATTGATTAAAAAAAAATCACTTGGGGAATATTTTTTCTAAAGAAAAACAAATTAACCATTCTTTAAAAAAAAACTATTCAATTTACTGGGGTGACATTGGTTAATAAATTTATATCAGTTTCAAATGTACAATTCCATAATGTATCATCTGTATATTGCACTGTGTGTTCACCACCCAGAGTCAAATCTCCTTCTGTCACCATGTATTAAACCCTCATTCTTTGATGGGCCATACCTAACGAGTTGCTACCTATTTATTTGGAAAATAGAGGGTATCGACAAGGTGTGATTAAACAATACAGTGAATGTTTACATAAAAAAAAATTACAGTAAAAGACATTGCCAATAATCCCCCTCAAAATACTCTCCCACTCTTCGAAAACACCTATCCCATCATTCTTGCCACTTTCTGAAGCAGTTCTGGAAGTCCTCTTTCGTGAGTGTCTTTAGTTGTGCTGTCATGGCTGCCTCGATGTCCTGAATCATTTTGACTTTGGGGAAGAGCCAGAAGTCACATGGTGCCAGATCCCATGAATAAGGTGGATGAGGACACACTGTAATATTTTTATATGACAGAAAGTGCCGTACCAGTACCAGAAGTGATGTGTGACACAGAGCGTAATCATGATGGAGGATGATTTATGCACACTTTAAAACACATCTTCTGTCAACCGTAGCTCACACCAAATTGACCATACTGAACAAGTTGAAACTTGTCTCACACTGTTACTAAGGCTCAATGCGCTGCTTCCTGTATTGAAGATCCCTGCCTTTCCTTTGGATGGCACTCAGCAGCAGCATTCACTGTATCTTTTGATCTATTTATCTATGTATCTATTATCTATCTGTCATCTATCTGTCATCTATCTATCTAATCATCTATCTATCTATTGCTATCATCCTGCACCTATCTATATCATGTACTAACTCCCTGTTATCTTCTTATCTATGTCTAATATTTATGCATATATTTATGCATGTAGTTATTGTTTGTATTGGATGATTTAAAAAAATTATGAGTGCATCCTAGGAGGAGACTATGCTGAGGAGACAGAATGTAAACAAAAATAAAGTGTGTCTTTTCTATTAGAAAAGGCATTTCAGTTGTTACATGGTACCAATTAACTAACAAAAAAATATTAGTAAGATGAAGCTTAGTGCTAGAAAGAGAAGGAAAAATAGCCATAATTCCATAGCATTTACAATCAAGTTTCAAATAACTGTCAAAAGTTTCCTTCAAATGCTAATAAATAAGTTAGTTATTCTTTTCTCATATCAAGGGACTGTGCTCTATGACACACAGTAAATGTTCTGTAAAAGAAAGTTCACATACCTTTAGGATATGCCTGACTGTAAGCAAAATGGGGAAAGAAAGGAATAAGAGATAAAGCATTTACTGAACTTACCATTCACTTGAAGCTTCTTTGTGTCTTGGGCTCCGAGAATTTTATCAACAGAATGAGTGAAAACAGAGCCCAGCAGAGCCCTGGAGAACGTGCCTCAGGGAACCACCTGACCTGTGGCATTAGGGATTGATTGAGGTGACCCTTGTGCAAATTCTACAGCTCATTTTCTGGAATCTACGGATTCTATTTGGGAAAAGACAAACCAAACCAAACGAATCACCACTCCCACCATTATCAATGCTTCCATATTAATCTAAGCACTTTCGGGTCTTTGAAGTATCCATTTGTTCTTCTCTCATTCCTAGCTGCTCCCAATTTGGCCCAACTCATAGTCAATCTTCTTAGTGATGAACTTCAAAACAAGGTTACTGCAAAGTAATAAACACACAGAAGAGCCATATATTATAAAAATGTAGGTCAATGAATGTTCATAAACTGAACTCTCTCCATGTAACTATAATTCAGATCAAGCAACACAACATTACCAGGATCCTAGAAGTCTCCTTTCATGCTCCTACCACCACGGCTACCCCAACCTCAATTTTAACTCCATTAATTAACTTTGCCTATTTTATTCAATATGAAATTACAGTTTGTGTTCTTTTGTACCTGGGTTCTTTGGCTGAACATGAGGTTGTTATGTTCATCTATTTTACTGCATATAATTGTAGGTTTTTCATTTTTAGTGCTTTATTCCAGTATGTGAATATGCAATAATTGACCTATTCTTGCAACTCTTGATGGGTATTTAGGAATTTTGAAGTGGTGATTTTTGAAGGGCGACAAAGGAACACTGCTGTCCAAACGCATCTTTCTTCATAGCCCTCTATACTGACGGCAATTCTTTACTGAAATCATTCCTTAAGCTAAAGATGTCAACTATAAGCTCATTCAGGAGGCTTGTTCATTTCTTCATGAACTTCCTCTACTCTGTCTCCAGCTTTCCTCTGTGGCTACGTTCCTGTGCTTCTTCTGCTAGCCACACTGAACTACTTTTGTCTTTTTTTTCTCTCTGTGTTTTATTTTGGATTGTTTGTATTGCTAGGCCTTCAAGTTTGCTATTTTCTTTTTTCTGTAGGGTCTAATCTGCTGTTATCCTCATCTATTGTGTTTTTTATTTAAGTATGATATTTTTTAATCTCTAGGAGTTCATTTTTAAAAATATCTTTAATTTCTCACCTTATTATACTTACACTGTTTTTTTACCTCCTAGAACATATGGCATACATTTATAATAGCTCTTTTAAAGTTTTTGTTCAGTTTTATAATGTGTCATTTCATGTATGTTTCTATTAACTGGTTGTCTCCTGTTTGTGCATTATATTTTTCTGCTTCTTTACATGCTTGTTAATTTGTGATTGGTTTCCAAACATTATAAATTTTATGCCTTTGGGTGCTGGATTTTTCTTTTAATTTCTTTACTATGTAGGATTGTGTTTTGGGATGCAGCTACGTTTGATTCTTTTGAAGCTTATTTGTAAACCTAGCTAGGAAGGACAAGACAGCCTGCTGTCTAGAGCTTCTTTAGTGCCGCTACTGAGGAAATACATGTCTGAGGACTGTGCACAATGCCCTATGTGTGAGGCGTTCTCACCACTCTGGCTGACAGATACACAAACTCTGTATGAACTCCAATGACTGTTTCACCTGGCTTCTGTCTAGTAATTCTCCAGTCTCAGCAGTGTCCTTATTCATACATGCAGTTAAGTACTCAGGGGACCCAATGAAAGGCTCCAGAGTTCTGTTTGTTAGTGCAGCTTCCTGCTCTACAGTGCTCTGCTCTGAAAATGCCAGCCAACTTGGCCTCCCAGAACCCCATATTTTGCCTCCCCAATCCATGGAGACTGCTCTGATCAGTTTGGCTTGCCCCATCAGGTGCCATAACCTGGAAAGTCTCTCCAGGCAGTGATTTGGGTCACTTACAGGGCTGACCTCACCTCATTTGTTTCCCTTCTCTTAGGGTTACTACCCAGTGCTGCCTGTTTTTAGTTTAATGATTAAAAACGTTGTTTCATATGTTTTTGCAGTATTTAATTGTTTAAGGTGGGAAGGTAAGTTTTCATTACTCATCATGGCCAGAAGCAGAAGTCATCACCTTGACTTACTTAATTAAATTTGTCAGCAAATCCTGTTTCCTGTTTTTAAGGTAAAGACATATTTTCATCTTTGTCCATCTGTCTCATCTCATCTTCCTTGGCTCACCTAACTCCTACACATTTTTATGGTCTTAATTTAATAATAAGAGCTAACATTTATTTATTGAGCATTAGCCATATGCCAGGTACTCTTCTAAGCATTGTGTGTATTGTTTCATTTAAGCTTCACAACAATCCTATGAATTTAGAGCTGCTATTATTATCTTCATTTTACAGAGAAGTAATAAGGCTCAAAGACACAGAATCATTTGTTGGAGGTCACATGAGTAACAGGTTGCAGACTTGGATTTGATCTCAGGTAGTCTGGCCTTTGAACTCCAAACCATCATTCTGTACCTTCTCTCTTAGATATCAGCTATTCTGGAATAATTTTTTTAATCTCTAAATTCTGTGTTATTCTGTTTTTTAAATATATTTCCATAAACACCTAAACTTCCCCAATAGTAAAGTTGTCATTCCATATTAAAAGCACTTGTTGTATGCATACTCTGTCTGCATGCTTCAGGAGGACAGAGACAGTTGTCTTGGTAATCATCACATCAACAACATGTAGAACATGAAAGGTACCAGTAGATGTTTTTTGAATGCATGCATAAAGGAATAATTCCTTGATGAGATGACAAAAATTTTTATGAAGGACATTATTAGAAAATAGATTCAGTTTTTGAGTTTAGTTAGCTATATACTATTTTCTATAGTCCCAAGATAAGAAATCATAGAAAAAATACTTATATATTTTAGTCATGAGTGGGGAGGTTAGAAAAAGTCTGGATTTTGAGGCCTTGCCCCTTGAAGATGAGCCTGTCTGTTGGGGCTCATCAGTTGGGGCTCAAAAACAAGAAGAATGAAAATGGGGAGGGCCTTGAACACAGGAAAGATAGAAACAAAATGGTATATGCAATTGTTGAATAAACAACACTTTATCACTTTGCCTAGGGCTGCCCTATTAATTAAGAAAGAGTTGTTTATCACATCCTATTCCAAATCCATGATTTCTTAAGGTTGGAAGTCATTTTCCTTATTGGGCACAGGTAGATATAGCTATTCTATCAGTCTACGTAAGTTACTTAGTCACTAAAGTTGCATTTTAGTGTCAGAGAAAATTGGTTTCTTTAGAAAATGCTTGATCTTCTTTCCTATGATGTAAAAGAGCACAGAATGAGTGAACATATTCAAATCTGAAAGTAGTTGTATTTCATATTTTATATTAGGCTTTTTAGATAATGGTTGTTGATTATTTGCCTTTTCTCTTCTTACCCAGACTGCACCAGAATGAGGGGATTATTATGAATACTTTTACTTTTTCTGATCTAAATATTCTTTGTTTATGTGATTCTCCCTTTTAGTTTACAAAAAATCTTTCTTATATATTATTCCACCTAATCAAAGCAGCAACAGCATAGTGGAATTAAGCCTTTATTGGTACCTTAATTTATATTTCTGGACCTCAAATATCCCTATATATAAAATGAGTATATCCTTCATAAGTTTTGCAACTCCATATTGGTTTTCAGATTGGGCTGTATGAAAATCTAGGATTTTGCAGAGGCACCATAGAGGAAAATATAGAAGGAAGGGCAGGGGAGACCAAGCAGAGCTATCGGACTCTCACCTTTATATCAGCTAGGAATGCTTTGCGTCTTCTCTTTCATCTGTGAAGGAGGATTTGCATTAAACCATCCTCACTCCCTCCCCTGGTACCTTATAATGAACTGACCTGAAAATAAGTGCGTTAAGTGGCCATAGAACATAAAGACACTAATTAGTTCACTTGGGGATCAAATCCATGATAACAGATTTATTCATGCTTTTCTCTATCCCCAAACCTATTCAGATAAAAGCAAAGGGGGAAAATAAATCTATCATATATATGACAATCCTCAAGAACAAACACTTTAAGTTTCAAATATGATCTGGTTGATTCTGTCACAGGGAAAGAATCTTATCACTAGTTAAGAATAAGTAATAATTGAATCTTGACCCATAGCAAATAATATTTCACAGCAAAAGAAATGCAAATAGCCAATAAACATTAAAACGTTTTAGCCTGTCTGATGATCAAAGGAATTTATAGTAATACTATGAGACACTATTTTAGACTTTTAAATCGACAAATATTTTTAAAACTATTATATACAATGATGATGGGGGAGCTGAAATCGTCTCTTCATACACTGTTGGTGGCAGTGTATTTACTAATTTACATTAGTAAATTATTTCTAGAGAGGTATTTGATATTATGCGAGAGTCCTATGCCTATTCTTGTACTTTGACCAATATATTCTATTTCCAGAATCATCCTAAGGATATACTCATAGCTGTGGCTAGGGCATATATTCTACTTTTATTTTGGTGGTATATATAACTGAGGCTCTTTTACTTTATAAGAAACTGATGCAAGTTTACCGTCATGGTGTCAGGGGTATGTTATAAAGCTACCAGGGTAAATAAGACAAACAGAAAGATTTGCCCAGCCAGGCCTAAGTGAGAGTGGCATGCAATTTAGAATCGAGGGTTGTCATTCGGGATATGTTGACGTTCCTCCAAGAGCGACATCTTGCCCCATCCTTAGCAACATGTGCCCATTGCTCTTTCCTCTCACATGCTACCACCTTGGTTAAGTTGTTCTGTCTTTGTTCATTGATGCTTCTGACTCTTTCCTGAATCTTTATTTTCACACTACCTCATGACTGCTGCTGCTAGATTCGGCTTATTGCTTTCTCTCTATATTTTGGTTTCTGCCTTTACGTGAAAGACTCTGACTTCTTTGAATGACTTTCTACACCTTCTCAAATAAGTAAATAAATAAATAAAAGAGCTTCTGCCAGAAACCTTATTGACTATTGTCTGGTCCATAGCCTTGTGGTTCTTTTGTCAGATCAGATAAATGTAGTACTGCTCCAAACAGATTTCACTTCCAGAGAGTGCCACATGGTTTGGTTTCCACAGAAGGGGTTGTGAGTATGCCTGGTACTTGAAGGAAAACATATCTCTAATCAAAACACAGTATCATTGGTAAAAGCCCAAATGGGAAACAACAAGTTATACAAAAATAGGGAATCGGCATGTATTATACTACACACATAAATTATATTAGGCAACTTGCACATGTTTTGATGACACTGTATTGAAGAAAAAAATGTGTATGATAAAAGTTTAAAGTGAAAAATTATCAAAAACTATATATACCGAGTATCGTCAATTTCAGAAAAAATACGTTACGTATAGAATAAAAATATTGGGACAAAATACACTAAACTGCTGAGCAATTACCAAATAATGAGATATGGTGATCTCTACATCCTCTTTCTATGTTTGTTTTCCAAATGTATTTTTAATCAATTTTACTTTTATAATAATGACAGTATTTCATAAAGTAGAAGAGGCTGATTTGAAAAATGAAAAATTTTAAATCAAATGAAAGAAAGGTTTATGGTATTGCCCATGACACAAATTTTCCTGTCATGCTATGTACATACAGGCAGGAGCTGAGAGTCATTAACTAACCTCGCAGAGAATATCCCTTAGGAAAATGACTGTACCATCATCAGTCTGTTACTGTAGGGTTCTTTTCTCTAAACTGTTACAGAACTTGTCTCTTATTTCTCATTCACTCCAGACAACCCTCATCATTTTACAAACAAATACCAATGAATAACCATCGTGGCAGCAAATGTTTATATATTAGTCCATTAATAAAGTAGTACATTTGTCATTTTTCACAAAACTCAGTGCTTCCCAATAGGGTAAACAATAAACAGAGAGATAAACATAGAGGCAGCCACATCTCTGGGTGATTTGTATTTGAAGATCAAAAAAACAAAACAATCCACTTCCTTTTGTATACATGACATATCTTCCTTGGTAAATGGGGAGCTTATGGGACCCAGGGGCAACACTTCACTCTTCTTTACATAGTCTCAGCAACTAGTACATGATAGATCATCGAAAAATGGAATTTCAGAACTGCAAAGACTTTAGAAATCATATGATTTCCTTTTTTTTTTTTTTTGTAGTTAAGAAAATTGAAGCCCATAGCCAATAAGTGGTTCTCTCAAGATAAAACAAGTTAATGGGAAAACTGACAAACTGACAGTAGAACCAAGATTTCCTGATGTTCTTTGGTGTAGGGGAAAAGACAGAAAGAAGTTTAACTGTTTAGTTTAGAGAATACGGCACCTTTCCTAAAATGAAACCTCATAGATTCAAAATGTGATTAAAAGAATGGATAGTGACACAATAGCTAATTGTGCTAGGTTACGTTTTGGGAGAAACAGCCGTTGAGATAGGATGAAATGTGCAAGATGTTTACTGGGAGAAATTCCCGTGAGAGATAAAGAAGAGGGAGTGGAGAAGAAAAGCAGGGACTTTAGATCGTAATGCTGGGCAGACAGACCCGTGAAGGACATAGGACTACGTGAAAGATGAAGTAGGAAGAGTCTTGCACTGCAGTACAGTTCCAGGAAATTTTCAGCTAGAGTTTTGGAGAGTACTCAAGCCATAGTCATCCATGAAAGGAGCCCGTGTTTCGTGGGAATGGCCTTCGTCAGTATCATTGCCATGTTCAGTTATTGGAGCAGCTGTCTGGTAGACTGACATTGGGGCAAACTCAGTGGGTCCTGAAGGTAGCAGCTGGGACTGTCAGGGTCAGGCAATTACACACTGGGCAGGAGAATATCTGGGAGGTACATTGCACGGCTATCACACTAACTGGGTACTTACTATGTGCCAGGCCCTCTCATTAAGTATTTATATACATTATCTCATTTCATCACCAGAATAATTGTATGGCGTGGATATTATTATTTCCACTTGAGAATGGGAAATGTTAGCAACAGAATCTTTCTAGCTACATCTCCACTCATCCCTACGTTGCCAGAAACATATGGTTTATATTATTTGTTTTTAACAGAGTTCTAAGTTAGAAATTCTGACTCATAGCCCTCCTAGTCTCATAAGAAAATTCTCATAACTATAGTACGTTGCAGGTTCATGTGAAAAGATGAAATGAGATAAAAAGCATATGAAACAGTAAAATGGTACAAGACCATACCAAAATTTAAAACTGCAAAATGTACAATGTAACTGTAAAATGGTACAATACCATATCCAAATTTTTGTCAACTTTAGCCTGCTATGATTATTTTCTTTAGTTTTGTAGCGTATGGCTGGCATCCGAACATATTAACATAAAACTGTTCTATAAAGACCAGTACTAATGTCTCCATTTGAGAGCACATGAGCAGAAACCAGCAATTTTGATTTACAGGGCTGATGAAAAAGGACTATTATATTAAAGCTGCTTGAATATAAGTCCTATTTTAAACTGGTGAATCTGTATGTTAGGATAGCATGGTAAAATCAAGATTGGATGCTTACTGGCTTTCAGTTTTGAAAACTAACTTTAAAATGTCGCCGTGTGATAAGTTAAATCCAAACGTCAATGATTAGAGAGGGTGACTATAGGAATAACATGATGATAGAATAGCGTTTCCATCTTCTGATATTTGTATGAGATAATAAGAATCACTTGAAGGCCTCATGCACTATTGATAGTATATTTTCCATGTGCGTTCAGCATTTGATAACTTATTTTGAAGAGGGGGCTCTTTCTATTTCATGCAGAAATCTGACAGAGTTTTACTAATGACTTGATCAAGCATCCCAAGAAACTATAACAATAAGACATATATTCCCAATGATGAAAAAGAGACTCAATTTAAATACAAGATGAATATTAATAGGCTGTTTTGTTCCCTTTCAAATGTCTTCCCTGGTTTACTCTCCTTGGGTCAGTTGTCTTTAAGCTGACTTCTGAACAGTTTGCACGGCCTTATCTTTTACAAAATTATGCATAAGATCCATACATATCCTATGAGAATTCCAGAATAAATTATATTAATTCTTATTAATTTTTTTGTATTTGCTGAAATGTACTTCTTCTTGTTATGGCCTGTGAATCCAATTATGGAAAATGGTAATGCGTTAAAATACCGTATTCTGGTGTGAAGAGTTCTGAAAAATCTTTGGGGGACATCGTTTGTCTTTAATAACAAGTCCAAAATTGTGCGTACTGGGCTTCTCCAGTGAAAACAAAAATTGCACATTGCTATGAAAAACAGAATCGTCATATAGCTGGTATCTGTCCAAGGAAGAACAGCTCTGTAGTACAGGAGAGAGGAGCGGGAAGAGGAGGAGAAAACAGGCATTCAAAGGTGAGAGCTACCTTTTTCCCCTGGAAGATATTTTTAAGACAACAAGAAGAAAGTATTTTATTTTGTAGTCCCTCTCTCCCCGGGGTTTACAAAACGTCGCTGCTCTGTTGTCAAGTTGAAAAATTAGAGCTATGATGACCTTTAGAAAGTTTTACTTGTTAGAATTTCTACCCAGCATGTACGTAAAATACTCCTTTGTAGTGAGTGCCGCATGCCGCATTTTCATTCTGTAAGATGTACCGTGGAGAACACCTTATCCATAAGAGTCAGCATCAATGCTTTTCATACTGTGCCAATTGAGTCTTAGAACTTTCTAGTTTATTTTCCACGGGACAAATGTTTGCCATTTTTTGGAGTATGACAAATGTAATTTAATTCTGAGAAAACTGGTAACAGACAACTATAAGGATTTGGGATGGGTTCTACAAAATAAATTGAAATTCAGGTGGGCACAAGTACCTGGTAATATGTTTCATGTAATAAAAAAAAATGAAAAATTTAGATAGAAACATTGTTCAAGATGAATAGCTGATAATAAATGGAAAGGGACCACTGATATGATATCGTTTTCAAAGAAAAAAAAGAGCAAAGAAAAAAAATGAAATAGGTGAGGTTTTATCCAGTGACTCTCAGTATCTCTGTCCTTCAAAGTTTTTCCTTTTAGTAGTACCTCAGTAAATCCAGCTTCCCAGAAATTCATTGTCTCTGTCTTTTACTCACTATTAAAAGCTGATTTCAGAAATACAGTATATTAGAAATACTCTGAAAAGTGGGTTATGAAGTAAAACATTACTTCAAGATATGGTTCTGCTTCTTACTGACTGAGTGTCCTTGGAACAGTGGCGTGTATGATTTCCTTGGTGCATGTAATCTTACCATGTCCAATTTCTAGCTAATAATATGATGTCACTGAATAGAGAGTTGAGAAGAGATGTGGATAATTGACTTTCATGATGCAGTAGAAACTGGCTTTACCACATTGCGGCCTTGGATAGATATATCACTGTTCTCTCTCTTGTTTTCTTTTATTTTTTCTGTAAAATTGAAATAATAATGTGTGTCTCACAGGTTATCGAGAGGATTAAATGAACAAACTATTAGTACCTCTGGATCATCAGAGAAATGTATTATAATTAAAGATTAATGGTGAAAGCCCATTTGAATTCTTAGTCAACATTTCAGTAAAGCCCAGATAAAAAAGCGATATCTATCACATTTATGAGTACAAAAACCTGGGAAGAATAGTTGACAGAATGGAAGACAGATCATGAATAAAAAATATATTTTGGAAAATTTGCGTAATGGCTATATAAAAATAGATATTTTCCTAGAAATACATGCATCTACACATGCATCTGAAAAATGAAACACATTAGCATTAAGTAGGTGAGGAAGAGCTCATTTTAAAGGCAGTCTTGGAGTTTTGTGAGACAGTTATCTTTGTGTATGTAATTGATAGATATCAGCAAGGCTTACAAACTCAGGCTAAACTAAGAGGCAATTTCTTTTTTTCCAATTATGGAAGCAAGAATTTCTCTCTAATAATGGTGGCTAGTCCATACCTGAAAAACCTGCCATAAGTTTTAGGTGCTAAATATTAAGAATAAAAAGGAAACATGTAACACGTGAGGAGTAGATTGACCAGAATCAGACAAGACTTAAAATATATATTATTTGAATATAATTGTCTAGATTGGATAAATGAAAATGCAAAGAAAATGTGACTGCTAACATTAAATATGTGAAAGTTTATCTTATAAATCGTTTCAAAGATAAAAACCGTGTTGTAAAATTTCAGGAAAACAAATATTGACACAGAAGTAGAAGTTTCTAAAGATGAAATGATCTTCTTTGGGAAACTGGGTTCCCCAAACAGGACTGAGGTCAGACAGCAAATAAATGACCAAATGAGAATGGGATTTGAGGATTAGAAGCATGGTTGTACTTTATGACAAGTAAAACTTTCTTTCAGTTTTAAGTTGTAATATTTTTGAATTTCCATTTTCAGAGAAAATTGAAAACAAGAATTTGTCTGAAGTTTAGTGGTAGGGGGCAACCTTGAAAGATTGCAAACTTAATTTGTTACTATAATTTAAAAAATGTTAAGAAATCAGCATGAGAAATCAAAGGGCTAAGAATGTGAGCAGAAGGTAACTACCTTAGAATAGCAAATGGAAGATCTCGGCTGGTGGGGAAGGTAACTGTAAGGGAAGCATTATAACGATTAGAATTTTACACATGGTGTGCTACCTATGTCTTCATTCAGCCAGCAGCAGTTAGGACACTGGATGTTATTATTAAAGACCTCTTTTTTATCCACACAAATTGTGGGCCATGATTTAGAGCCATTTCAACAAACACATTCAGATCGCTGAAGAACAATGCGTGTTTATTGACCATTTCCTGGTTACTCTTTATGAGGATTGCTTTAAATTTGCCCAATGTGTGCTTGTACTTTGAGCAGTGCGTGATCTGGGGAAATATTCATTAGCCTCTTATTTTTAGTCATTCATTTTATATTTCCAAGAAACTTACATTTTCTGTTATCATTGCTGGAATTCAGATTCATACAAGTTCTTGTCTTCTTTCCTTCCCTAAATGGACCCTGACACCAGCTGGGGTTCTCAGAATGAAGCCTTGGTACTCATGAGGCAAACAGGTTTTTTCCATGACCTTTCGATACCATGTTAACCAGTCTGGGTTTAGGTTGATCTTAAATTTAATTATTGGCTTCCTGGGAAAGAGGCTTTGGTCCCCTACGACTAGATGTGTTAAGATTTTTTATTCGCCAATTAACCTTGGTGTCCGTCCATTGTTCTTTGCCCAAGTTGTCAACAACTGGAGTCATGTGAAGATTTGTCTAAAACCACTGCAGTGAATGTATTCTGGGGACTGTTACAAGTTTTTATTATATTTTTAAGGCTATGTGTTAGGAACTCTTTCAGGCCTTGGGTTTATGGGTATTGGATAGGATCATCAGCATCCTTGTTTCTTGTTTATCATGGATGTGGTAAGCCTGAAAAGTACAATAAAAATTATACAATCATTAACCGTTGGTTGCTTATTGCTGCTAACTTGGTGCTGATGCTTGTTGCTGCTAACTTGGTGCATGTAGTTGAGAGGCTTTTTGTCAGTTCAAATATATGCTACAGGTATGTCTCTCTGATTGGTCTATTTACATTGAAAAGTGGTAAACTTCTGAGCTGACAACTTTGGCAAAAGCTAAAGACTCCTTCCCTGCATCTTTTTGTTAGACTCGAGCTTCTAATCCGTTATCAGTGTTTAATGTGAAGGGTCTGAAGGATCATCAAATGAGAACACACAGACCAGAGCCAAGAGAAATATGAAAATCTTTTTAAAAGTTTATTATTATTATTTTTAATTTTTCAATTACAGTTGACATTCAATATTATTTTATATTAGTCTTGGGTATAGAGCATATTAGTTAGACATTGATATAATTTATGAATGATTCTCCTAACAAGTCTAGTACCCACTTGGCACTCTACATAGTTATTACTATATCATTTACTATATTCCCTATGCTGTACTTTACATCCCCGAGAATATTTTGTAACTACCAATTTGTACTTTTTAATCCCTTCACTTTTTTTACCCAGCCCTCCAAACCCCCTCCCATCTGGCAACAGTTTGTTCTCTGTATCTATGAGTCTGTTTCTGTTTGTTTATTTTGTTCTTTAGATTCCACATATAAGTGAAATCAGATGGTATTTATTTGTTTTTCTCTGCCTGACATATTTCACTTAGCATAATATCCTTTAGGTCCTTCTGTGTTGTTTCAAATGGTAAGATTTCATTCTTTTTTATGGCCAAGTAATATTCCATAGTGTGTGTATGTGTGTGTGTGTGTGTGTGTGTGTGTGTGTGTTTGTGTGTGTGTGTGTACAGAGGGTGCCAAAAAAATGTTTACACATTTTAAGAAAGGAAAAAACTATTAAAATTACACTGATGGTAACCACTTTGAACACCTCTTCTAATTCCGTGTTTCCCCGAAAATAAGACCTAGCTGGACCACCAGCACTCATGTGTCTTTTGGAGCAAAAACTAATATAAAACCCTGTCTTATTTTATTATAATATAAGACCGGGTCTTATCTAACATAATATAAGACCAGGTCTTATATTAATTTTTGCTCCAAGAGACACATTAGTACTGATCGTCCAGCTAGGACTTATTTTTGGGGAAACACAGTTGCAGAAATCAAACGTGACTCGTATTCATATCTTGTTATTGGTGTATATTATTACAATTTTAATACATTTCTTTCCTTTCTTATGTGCATACGGTATATATGCACCCTCTGTATATCACTTCTTCTTTATCCAATTGTCTGTTGATGGGCACATAGGTTGCTCCCATACCTTGGCTATTGTAAATAATCCTGCAATGAACATATGGGTGCATACATCTTTCTGAGTTAGTGTTTTGGATTTTTTGGATAAATACCCAGAAATGGAATTGCTGGGTCATAGGTAGTTCTATTTTTAATTTTTTGAGGAACCTCCATGATGTTTCCATAGTGGCTGCACCAATTTGCAATCTCACTAATAGTTCCCTTTTCTCCACATCCTCGCCAATACTGGTTGTTTGTTGATTTATTGATAATAGCCATTCTGACAGGTGTGAGGTGGTATCTTTTTGTGGTTTTAATTTGCATTTCTCTGGTATCAGTGACATATACAGCTAAATTTCAAAGACTTTTATTCCAGTGATAAACAACATTTCTTATGATTAATCTCAGAAAATTGTGTGACCTATTGCTTGAATGAATGGATGGATTAATAATTATGTAATTTTTAGAAACTAACATGCTCTATAGATTATTCTTATCTCAAGCTGTTGTCTATAGACCACATATGAATGAATATTCATAGGTATAATACTAAAGTATACGCTAGTGCCCTATGTCAGGCAACCTCAAAGTTGGCCCCAATGATCCCTGCCTCCTGGTATTTACACTCTTGTGAGTTCCCCCCCACATTCTACTAGAATTGGATTCTATAACCAATAGAATATGGCAGAAGATGATAGATTACTTCTAAGAAAAGATGTAAAAGATACTGTGGCTCTCCTCTTGGTCACTTAGGTTCTCTCAGATGACTCACTTTTGGCAAAGCCAGCTGCCATGTAGGGGGACCCCTATGGAAAAGTCCACATGGCAAGGACTGAGACCTTCTGGAAACTCATGAGAGCTGAGGTGACCTCCCAGTGACCATACATGTATGATATTTTGGAAATAGCTCTTCCAACTCCACTCAATTCTTACAGTGGATAACTTCACTGGAATCTCATGAGAGACTCTAAGCCAGAACCACCCTGCCAAGCCATTTCTAGATTTCTGACTTCAGAAACTGTGTGAGATAATAAATGTTTCTTGATTTATATTGCTGTTTGCGGGGTAGTTAGTTACGTAGCAATAGATAACTAATACAAGTCCCATCATATATCTACTGAATCAGAATATCCAGATAGTAGAGCCCAGGAAACTTCACTATTAGCAGGCCTCCCAAGATGATGATACCTTTGCATTTTGGAATTGGCGAACAAGACTCTTGTTTGTGTTTTAAAGCTCTAAATAACTGAAGACTTCCATTCTTTCCTAAGTTACTATTAAATTTCCCTGATCCTTTGACATGTCAATACTTCTAGTTTTTACTCCATGCTTTCGATTATAGTACCTACGGACTACTTAAATGGTATTTGTTACAATGCTTCTGCATTTCTCAATCTAGCTTTGAGAATGGAACCATATTGTGTTCATCAGATTTAGACATTTGTAGCTTAATGTGGTTTTCAGAATGACTCCTGAAAGGATGATTTTAACTCCTGGCTCGGTATCTTTAAATCTAACCAACAAAATCAAAGGAAACTCACTGTACCGTAATTACTTGGATGGATAGGAAATGCTTAGACTTCTTTCTCTCCAGTCCACTTTTCTTTACCAAAGTGTAGAACCCAACTCGCTAAGATCAAAGAAAATATTTTTTTCAAAGCTAACAAGCCATTAATATCCATCTCTGTAAAATAATCCAAATGAATATTTCAAAACTGTCTTGTACAATTAGCAAAATTTCACAACAGTGTCACTATTCATCTGAGGACGGTCTGTAGTGGAGTCAGAGGAGGCCAGGGTGGGAGCCTTCGGCAGCAATGACTTGGTAGAGTTGTCACATTTCTCTGAATTGACTGCTTTATTTCTGAATTGAACATGCCTTTTTTCCTTATAAAACAGGAATTAGTTAGAAACTATAAAGAGTCACTTTGTAAATTTTGAGCATTTTGAGAATGAATGTTATCCCCATCACCTTGGGTTTATAACTGCACCACAGAAGTCAAAAGTCCTACTTTATTATACCTTTCCCCTCATATTAGTCAGCATTCATTCATAAAAAGCAGAACCAATAGGAGAATAATTGAACAGGAGATTTATGATAGGATGCTACACTTTTGCAGAAGGCACTAGAGAGGCAAGTTTCCACAAATAAAAGTTGAAAGATTTAAAAAATGTTTCTAATCAGCACTCCTGGGGCACTGGTATGAATGGAGAAGTCATAGCTTGCAGCCAGAGTAGGCCACTAGGGGGAACCCATGGGATATCTCATAGAAAGCTGGTGGTCCTGTGAGTTCACAGCTAGTGTCTGGTGATGGAACTGTGGTTGCCATTGATCCACAGGCCAGAAGTTAGGAAGGAAGCTGGATATGAAATAGGAGAGAGAGAAGAAGGTGGAATATTACAGTATTTATGTGTCTGTTTTTCACTGAATCTGACCCCCATATCCTCCAGTAATATTAGCTGCTTCAATCCAGTCTACCTAGCTTCATACAACTTCCCTTTCGGCCAACTTTAATCTAGACCCACATACAGAAAGATATTCTGGGAAACATATTTCCCAATGTAATTAGAATGACAATAGAACAACCCAGTGTTACCACATTCCCAACAAAATATGAAACAATAATGTTGAGTTTGAAATTTGTGATTTAAAATGTAAAGTGGGAGTAAGGACACTGGCTTTAGTGTCAAGAGACTTGGACTATAATCTTACCTCTTTTTAAACTAAATTCATAAGTTTGGTCTCCTTACTTTCCTTTACTGAGCCTCAGTTTTTCTCATTTTTATAATAGGTGGTGGTAGGTAGGGGTGTAATGAACCAAAGAACTTTAAAATAGCTTCTATCCATGATGCTTGCGTTATTATTATTTGTAACTAGATACTAGATAGCTGTATTATTTGTAACTGGATGCTCTTTGTCATTTCTTCTAACTCTTAAATTCTATGGTTCAAATAAGTAATTCACATCCACCTGAGCTCTCCTTATTTCTAAAATACTCACCTTCCATTAGAATTTGCTCTATTAATCCCTGTAAAAATCATCTGCCTTCTATTATGTACCTAGAAGGAAAGCTACACTGAAGGCTGTTCTTTTATATTGTGTCTTAAACATATTGTGGTCCAGAACCTGACACCTCAAAGAATTGTGGGTGACTCAGAAGTCTAGAAGTGTGTTCACCTGGGCTACATTAAAATAATCTAAGGATGCTTTTTAAAAATACTGATCCCTGAATTCTACTGCTAAAAATTTTAATTTAATTATTCTGGAGTGAAATTCTAGCATCATTGCTTTGTTTTTCTTTAAATTCCCGAGGCAATTCTAATGTGCAATCAGCACTGAAAAACACTAAATTAGATGCTCTGATAGAAATAAAATATCACTGATTTTACCTGTCAACAGCTATTTATAAAAACATCCTCTTCAGACTCAAGTTATACGATTCCTATCTATGTAACTGGAAGTCTGAGGTTCTTAGGAGAGAATATTCTTGCCAGCCAACGAAATCAGTGGGTCCACTTGTGCCTGCTTTTCATATTGTAACACACCTGAATAGAATTATTTAATGAGAGATTTCATATACAACAGAATTCAGAGGTCCCAAATCAACACTATGAGTAAATTGTGAATCAATTTTTTAAACAGTAGAAATACAATTGTTGGATTCTTACCCTTGCCTTCTGTTAGTTCTGCTGTTGCTATTCTTCTGTCTTTAGTTTATTTTTGTGCCATTATATTGCACATTCTTGTCTTGGGATGGGAAGCTCTTACTTCTTTTCTATACCGTCCTAATTACACAAGGATAATCTGCAAGGGTTCAGTTCAAGATGCTATCCTAAGCAGGGCACCATTTTCTGCACTTCCTCTTTGGCCTTCAGTGTCTGTAAAGACAGATCTCATGACTTGCAATACCTTATTTTATCTCAGTCAATTGTAGCCACAAGAATCTTGACCTTATGGCAATATCTTGTTCCTGGCACCACTGGCCTTCTTGATTCAAGCGATACCTGCAGTAACTAGTCTAGACGTAGCTCAAGTTTTAATAATTCTCTGCTCACATAAGGAGGATGTTAATCTTGAGAACATAAACTTGAGGAGGAAGAAGTAATTTCTTGGTATATGGTTAGATGCACTTTGAGAAATAACAAGCACTTTCTTTTTCTTAGATTTCATTTTTAAAATGCTGTCTTCTTTTATAATGTTGGGGCAAAAATGAAATATGCAAAAGCTTATGGTATTCACATTTCTGCTGTTCATGTGAAGAAAACTTTTTCAGTTGTTTCAAGTATATTTCAGTTTAACTAAATATACTAGATAGAAGTTTGCCTAGTTATTCTTAAATATCTTACAATTTAGAGCTTGAATTATGAGGTGACCAAATATACTACCTCCCCAATGTGAAACAACTGTGCTGGCAACAGTGAAGGTGGGTATCTCAATAAAAGTACTTTTATGTCTAACCTTTTTGGGACTCACACCCAGCAGGCTCACCTGGTCAGTATCTATGATTCTGTTTTAAATCTGATTCTGTGTTGGGCTATAGACCAGCTCATCAGAAGCATTTGGTAAAGTGAAACAGGGCAAGTACTTATAATAACTAATAATGTACAGATACTTATAATTTGTCAAGCATTGGTCCAAGAACTTTTACACACATTATATAATTTAATCTTTAGAACAGTTCTATGATATAGATGCTCTCATTGTGAGTAGGTCCTTTTTACAGATTGAGGAACTGGTCCAAGACACATTATAAAATTAAGTGGTAGCTACAATATCAACCTGGAAAGACTTCACACAATGCCCAAATTCTTAATCAGTATATACCACTATTATTCTATCCATCCATCCCTCCATCCATCCATCCATCCATCCATCCATCCATCCATCCATCCATTCATCCATGAAAAGATGCCCTGCCCTGAAAATAATGGCATATAATCTAGTTATTCTCTGCTCTTCTGGATCCATTGTTTAGCCTTCTCTGCTTTGTGCTACAGGAGGTCAAAACATGCAGTTCCTATCACTTAGCTTCCCCTGCTGAATAGTCTTCTTAGATTTAGCCAATTAACATTTCTAGCAGAAGATGAGATGATAGCAGAGAGGAAGTAACAGGCATTTCTTCTTCATTCATCCCTATCTGGGTGCTTTGTCTCTGGGCATAGCTATATTCTTCCATGACTATTGCTTTTGCCTGGTAGTTTTCTCCTCCACATTTCCAATTTTCAGTGGATGTCTGTTGGCTCACGGGCCTGTATAGTTTAGTCTGAATTGTGTTATTTTGTGCTTGGAAAATTGGATATTCACATGTAAAAGAATGAAAACTCCTATCTTACACCCACTCCTATCTTACACCATTCATGAAAATTAACTCAAAATGGATTAAAGATTTAATGTAGGTCCTGAAACCTTGAAACTCCTAGAAGAAAACAGGAAAAAAGTTCCTTGACATGGGTTTTGGCAATGATTTTTTGAATGTGACACCTAAAGCACAAGCAACAAAATAAAAAATAAACAAGTGGAACATACATACAAAGGAACATACATACAAAGGAATTGCTTGGCCATAAGAAAAGATGAAATATTGCCATTTGCTACAATATAAATGGATCTTGACATTATCATGCTAAGCGAAGTAAGTTAGAAAAAGTCAAGAACCATATAATTTCACTCATATGTGGGATACAAAACTGAAAGCAAACAAATAAGACCAACAAATAGACAGAAACTCAAGGGCACAGACAACAGTTTAGTTATTACCAGCAGGTAAGGGAAGAGGAGTAATAAGAGGGGGTAAAGAAGTCAAATATATGCTGATGGAAGAACTGACTGGGTGGTGAGCACACAATGCAATATACAGATGACGTATTATAGAATTGTACACTTGAAACTTACGTAATTTTACTAACCAATGTCACCCCAATAAATTTAATAAAAATTAAAAAAATAAAATTAAACAAGTGGGGCTACATCAAACTAAAGATCTTCTGTACAGCAAAAGAAACCATCAATAAAGTAAAAATACAATCCACAAAATAGAGAAAATATTTGCAAACCATATATCTGATAAAGGGTTAATATCCAAAAAAATATAAAGAACTCATAAAATTCAGTAGCAAACAACATGTAATCCAATTAAAAATGGACAAAAGACCTGAATAGATATTTTTCCAAAGAGGACGCACGAATGGCCAACAAGTACATGAAAAGATGCTCAACATCACTAAGTATTAGGGAAATGCAAATCAAAACCACAGTGAAACATCACCTCATGCCTGTTAGAATAGTCATCATTAAAAAGACAAGTGATAACAAATGCTGGTGAGGAGGTGGAGAAAAGGGAACACTTGTGCACTGTTGGTGAAATTATAAGTTGGTACAGCCACTGTGGAAAACAGTATGAAGGACCCTTAATACATTGAAAATAGAACTAGCATATGACCCAGCAATTCCACTTCTGGGAATATATTCAAAGTAAACAAAAACAGTAACTTGAAAAGATATCTGCTCCCCCATGTTCATAACAGCATTATGTATAATAGCTAAGACCTGGAAACAACCTACGTGTCCATTGATGAATGAATAAAGAAATTGTGAGATACACACACACACAATGGAATATTATTCAGCCATAAAAAATGAGGAAATTCTGCTATTTGTGACAACATGGATGGACCTTGAGGGTATTATGTTAAGTGACATAAGTCAGATGGAAAAAGACAAATACAAATGCTATATGACAACATGGATGGACCTTGAGGGTATTATGTTAAGTAAAATAAGTCAGATGGAGAAAGACAAATACTATATGATTTCCCATGTAGAATTAAAGAAAAAAAACAATGTCACAGAACAAGAGATCAGATTTGTGGTGGCAGGTAGAACTGGAGGAAGGTGGTCAAAAGGCAAAGGCAGGGGCTAAGGATGGGCAAAATAGGTGAAGGTGGTCAGAAGATACAAACTTTCAGTTATAAAAGATAAGTACTAGGGATATAATGTATAACATGATGACTATAGTGAACACTGCAATATGATATTTATGACAGTGGTTAAAAGAGTAAATCCTCAGTTCTCGTTAGAAGATCAGAAGGGAAAAAATGGTTTGCTTGTTTGGGTTTTATTTTGCTTTTTCTGTTTCTTGTATCTGTATAGGATGATGGGTTCTAACTAAACTTATTACAGTAATCCTTTCATAATATATGTAAGTCAAAAACATTATGAGACACACCTTAAACTTATACACTGATGTATATCAATAATATCTCAATAAAACTGGGGGGGGAATGCCAACACTGTAACATGGAGTGATTTGGCACAAAAAGAAAAAGAATAGAATTCTGTTTCTCTGGAGCATAGAAGTTCTGACAATAGAGTCTCACATCATCATGAGTGAAAAGCAGCTGGGGCTGATTGGAAGCCATGTTCTCTCCTTTTGCTCCACCTACTTTGTC
Organism: Rhinolophus ferrumequinum; assembly: GCF_004115265.2. Taxonomy (NCBI): domain Eukaryota; kingdom Metazoa; phylum Chordata; class Mammalia; order Chiroptera; family Rhinolophidae; genus Rhinolophus; species Rhinolophus ferrumequinum. The sequence goes on along the minus strand of NC_046286.1, from coordinate 18,465,570 downwards.
ACCTGCTTAATATCTGTCGTCATTTGAGATTGCCACCTCTGCTTTTGTCATTTGAATTGGCTATTTGAATTGTACAGCTAGAGCAGTTATTGTTCTTTTCTGATATTACGAAGCAGAATGAGGGAATGTTGCAATTTGCAGAGAGGAGTCTGGGCTGGATGCCATAAAGACCCCAGAGATCAAGAAGAAAAGCAACAGCACCTTTTTGTGTGGGGAAGTTGTCTGTAACTCCCAGTTCCAATTCATCCAGACACAAAAGTAGACCCTTGAGTAATCCAATGGAAACTGTAAGGTTTCGACCCATAAGGGCCTCAGCATTGTTTAGAGGAGAGTTTGCTTCTAATTACTGGAATAAAGTTGTGGGGTTTGGGTAGTGCAAATTTAGGACCAAGTCATGAACGCTGAATCATTTTCTGAATTGTATAAACATTAAATTTTAATGTTTAAACATTAACAAAGTATTCCTTCGGTGATAAATAAGGATGTTTTTTTCTGGGTGCTGGAAATTTACTAGATTGCATATTAACAGCAATACGTCAAAATCTAACACTTAATAGATTCTCAGTTGCATTTTATCCAGATAGTTTTCAGGCTATGTACCTTCCTGTTCATTTTTCATCAACCTGTCCTTCCTATTTTTTTCTTGCTAAGTGAATGGCAAAAATATTCATCTTTTTGTAAGGTTATGGCATAGATTTCAATAGTGTAAAAAAAAAGCAAATCTGAAAAATTTTATTTTGCAATCAGAGATGAGATACCAATTACTACAAGAAAAGCTTGTTCATATTTCTGCATTTAATAGTTTCCTGAAATAATGTATTTCAATATTCCTACCAATATGTTCATGTAAATGTGTTCTTTATGGGGTGGGGGAAAGCAAAAAAAATAGGGAGCTTCCTTCCAAAGATTGTAGAATTTGGAGAAATTCTAAATTCCTCTAATACTTTAAAATGCAAATTTTTTTTTTTACATTTTTTGGGAGGAGATCTTTCCAAATCTAGCAGCTTATAATGAAATAATCATCAAACAGCAGACTTAGGTGTTGATTTGTTTTGATTGAGGTATCCTCCCCATTACAACTTCTCATTGCTTTTCATATCATGGTAAACATTTACTAATGATATAAATGACTACCATCTAACATTTGAAATCTCAGAGCTGATAGGCAAGTGAAGGGACGTGAATGGTATGCTGAATTAGCCAAAGTAGGCTAAATAATTTGCCATCGACATGACAAAGGAAAAACACTTTGCTTTATTCTCAGCTACCTCTCAATTCTTTAGAGCAGGGGAAATACTATGTGAAGAACAGCATGAAATAGAACGAGGTGTGGTGACTGGAGTCTCAGCAGAAGAATTGTATGAAGTAAACTATACGACCAGAGACCTTAAAAATAAGAGTGAAAGTGACATGGCCCTTTGGTAGCTTATCATTGATGGATGTGTATCTTCATTACTTTTGTCTTTTATTATTATTATTATTATTATTATTATTATTATTATTATTATTATATAATCATCAGAGCAATCTATCAGTTCAAGGAAATTAATGTCAGAAACCAGAATGCCTTGCTTAATTTGTGCCCAAGCCAGTGGCAGTCAATATGCACAGAATTCCCAGCGCCCTGTCATGCACTTCAACCCTTCCTTGTTGAGTCTTTCTTAATTGACTCCACTGATGCAAATCCAATTTCTGCTCTCAGTCTTTGTACACATGTGAAGACTGCTAAATTTAAGCTATTTCTGCTCAATTTTGTTCTGTCAACTCTTGACACACTAGACAGAATGAGATCACCTGCATTTGTTTTATATCTTATTTTAAGATCATTTAATTGGAATGATTTTGTGTCATTGTTGCAGGATAGTATTAAAGTGATATCCTAGAGGTGAAAAACAAATACATTATTCGACTCCATCATCCAATCTCACTGAAACCCCCGTCTTCGCTTTGACTGCCTGATGTGATTTATATATGAAATATAAGTGTCAATAACTTGTTTTTGATGGGTGCAATACTGCCAGGAAAATGGATATAGTTAAACATTAGGCTATAAAGAGGGGCATGAAATATAATTCAGATGGGTTTCATGACACTTGTCCCTCATATGACACACATTCTTTTCATTTCCAATTTCACTGGAACAAACAGAAAGAACAGTTTCCAATCTGTCCCACCTCATAAAAATAGACCTGTGTTTAATTCTTCAGGACCTAAAATTATCCTTTGGATATTTTCAACCAATCATCCAAGGAAAACGTTCTTAGCCAAAGTAATAAAAGTCTAGGTATCGAGATGGCTAAAATATTGCTGTTACCTTGCTTTTAATGATTGCACAAAATATTATGAAAAACCAAATGTGATGATAATAATGAAATAGCCTGGCACCTCTATCTGTTTTTCATTAAATTGTATGGTTTTCTCAGTAGTATACTGCAGTTCGCAAACGTAATACCTTTTAATAGGATTAGACCTAATCACAGACCCTGATTTTTTTTTTAATATAGCCAAGGAACTGTATTTGTTAAAGTCCAAAGCCTCATTGAGTTGTAACCAAAGATCTTACATAAAAGATGTTAGTTTTATTTCTGATTATAGTCGATGTAGCATCAAAGTTCAAATTAAAATCTTATTCTGGCTTTCGTGGTCAGTAAATTGGATTATACATACTATATCTCTAAAACCCAGCAGCCTGATACAAAGTTAGCTGCCTAAATTTTAATCATTTGGATATGTTCTAGGAGAACCGATTGATCATGTCACATCAAGCTCGTCATGAATAAACTAAATGTCCTTACATAAATTATATTATATTCCTCAAAAACTTGGGTATTGGTCAAAAATCATTTTTAGTTCAATTTTACTGGAAAAAAAAAGAATGACATATCACCTATTTCCTGAAAAGGCCTATTGGAGAGATAGTAAAATTTATAATGTCTCTGTCCTAGGCTTTGGAAAAGCTGAGCCTGTATCATCTCATGCATGTTAATGAATGAATAATTTCAAATTTGGCGAAACAAAAAATCTAAGAGGAAGCATATTCTTTTGGGCTTACTTAGAGAGATGAGTTACTTTATGTTATATTAAACTTTCTACATTTTCCTTCTTTAGTTCACGAGTGATTTCTGGGAAGCTGCACACTCTGGATAAGTGTCTGTGGACCACATGTGTGGGTCTGCATGAACAAAGAACTGCATTTGGTGGTGAAATAATTGGACTGCAAATCAACCACCAACAACATTAAGAGGATTGTCAACAAATGACTGATGTCAATTAAGCTACTTGGTTGTTGATAGATTTAAAAATATATATTATGTTTTAAATAGAAACTATTTGAATCACACATCCCTCCCTTTTGAACTGTTTGACCAACAACAAGGGAAACAGAGAGCAAGAATTAATATTTACATAAATTTTGTTTTAGCATAAACAAAGTAGCTCTTGAGGGCAGGACGTTCTAGAATAGGAAATTTTCGAGTAAGTATTGGATTGATTACCTCTATCAATTTGGTGAAAGATCAGCTCTGGCCATTGTACGTGACCAATTGTAATGGCTGGAGGTAAATTTGTGTCTTCCTAAAAGAGACTCTTCGTAGTTAATTTTTTATTCTGAATTGTTCCTCCCCTAAGGGCAACTTGAGCGATGCAAAACATAAATAGTTTCTGTATCTAAATTCTCAGAGACTCCTGGGGCAAATGGACAATACCACAGTGAGGAATCCTTAGTTTTGCCAGGCTGACAGCCTAATGCAGACAAAGAGAATTTCTTTCCACAAAGTCTTAGAAATTTTAGTAAATAATGAAGAATTAAACAGAAGTGGAGGGAAATAGAGACTATTGATATTTTTCAAGTATCTACAATGTGATGGACACTGTGTTAGAAAATTCATGTATACCACCTTATTTAATTTTCAGCTGAATCATATGAGTTAAGTTTCACTAGTTCATTTTGCTGATGAATAAAATGAAGCTGAGAGAAGCTAAATAATTTTCTCAAGGCAATACAAGGATAGCCAAAATTTATCTGGTCCAGTCACAAGAATCGTGTCCATGATTTTTCCATGATAACAAGTCATGAAAAAATTTATGAAGATATTTGTTTTTCTTAAACTGTAGTGTGAGAAAAATGCAAACTAATAAAATTTATAAATATATAAGATAATTTGCTTTATCAGAACAGTGTGAATACTTTCTCTTTTGGATACCTCACTGTACTCATTTCCTTCATTTGTCTTAGAGTTCAGTGTCCTTGTTATTTCAATACCTTCCTTTGGATGCATTTGTGTTAATATTCAGTAATGTTTTTCTTTTTCCACTTTCTCTCTTTTGTATACCTAATTTTTGACTGTTGTTAACAACCTCTGTAGGACACTAACATATTTGAAATACACAGTACTATTATTTAATCCTAGTAAAAGGGGTTAGGGATTAAAAACAATACCCTCATAAATGAATTAATTTTGCATGTAAATTTGTATATCTCTGGAAAATTTAAATTTATAGTTACATTCTTTTAGGGTCTTTCAAAATAGATGCCATCTATATGTTCTAAAATATAGCCTGTGTACTTATGTTTATAAACTTCAAAGATTTTGCAAATCTAGCAGTAGACTTAGTCCCCAGGGCACATTAAAATTGAAATGAAACTTTTCTCAAAATGCTTTTTTTTTTTTTTGGTACTGACATAGTAAATCAACAATGATTGCATAAGAGCTGCTCAAATTCCAGCTTGAGTTTGCTGTCACCCTCACAAATACACCTTAGATAATTGGTTCCTGACCTACTTGGGTATCTGAGCAGTCATATGAAGTTTCGTTGTATATCTATATGTGAGAGTGCTTCACTGTCTGATTCTCTTATTGAAAGGGTAGCTTGATAACCATTCCTTGTGATTCAAAGATTGGAACAATCACTGTTAGATTGTAAAAGTACTACGTGTTTCACAAAAGCAAGTGTAACTATGGTACATAAATACCTCCCAAACTTTTAACATCAGTAATTATTGCAACATTGGAATAGTTTACTGTCAATACCACCTATATACTAAATGCATTATCAGAGGATAGATTTATTGGAACATTGATGTGAGTTTCATGTGAGTGCAGAAACTCTCAAAGGCCAAATTAGGCTCCACCTAATTAAAAATCTCTCTTTATTGCCTCATTACTTCACAATGAGCAGTGACATTTATAATCTAGAAAGAAATTTATTTTTTTAAAGAGGGAGAGGTGGAGAGAGAGAGAGAGAGAAAGAGAGAGAGAGAGAGAGAGAGAGAGAGAGAGAGAGAGAGAGAGAAAGATAGAGAAAGAGAGAGAGAGAGAGGAAGAGAGACACTTCTATTTTCACTCTTCTTCCTTTTTCTTATATTTGAAGCAATCTCCTTTCAAAAAGAAGGAAGAAAGTAAGAGAAGGAAGAGGAGAAGGAGGAAGAAGAGGAGGAAGAGAGGAACACTTTTAGTGTCCATAATTTACAAAGGTACACAGCTCATCTAGGAATTGAAGAATTGCATAAGACTAGAAATCAATCATTTTGAAAGTCTCTGTTATAGAAGTTCTTTACTCAGTCTTTAAGTCAAGTTACTAAAAAAGGGTTTTTTACTCCTTCTTCTTTTCAGAATATTTCAGAATACACTCATACCCCCACAAAAAAAAAAAAAAAAAGAATGCATGTCTTTCATGAGCTTTCTAAACCATCTGCTAGATATGATGTGATCTATTTGCACTTACTGAGAAGTACTGGCCTTAATTCACAACTGGGACATGGGGAGAGAAGGAAAGCACAATGAGGAGGTGGTCCATTATTTATCATGCTATCAAGCCCTGTAATCAGAAGATACCATGGAGACTGAAGATAAAGAAACAATGCATTGTAAAAATATTTTTTAATTTTTCAATTATACTTGACATACAAACTTATATTAGTTTCAGGTGTACAACATAGTGATTAAGCATTTATATAATTTATGAAGTGATCACCCCAATAAATCTAGTACCCATCTGACACCATACATAGTTATTATAATATTATTAACTATATTCCTTATGCTATATCCTGCATCCCCATGACTATTTTGTAACTACCAATTTGTACTTCATAACCCTTTCACCTTTTTCATCCAGCCCTCCAAATCCCTCTCCCATCTGGCAACCATCAAAATGTTCACTGTATCTATGAGTTTATTTTTGTTTTGTTTGTTCATTTATTTTGTTCTTTAGATTCCACATATGAGTGAAATCAAATGGCATTTGTCTTTCTGTCTGACTTATTGCACTTAGCACAACACCCTCTAGGTCTGTTCATGTTATTGCAGATGATAAGAGTTTATTGTTGTTTTTTTGGGGGGGGGGTTCCATTGTTCCATTGTATATATATACTGCCTCTTCTTTATTTATTCATCCACTGATGGACACCCAGGTTATCTCCATATCTTGGCCATTGTAAATAATGCTGCAATGAACATATGGATACATATGTCCCCTCAAAGTAATGTTTTAGGTTTCTTCAGATAAATACCCAGAAGTGGGATTACTGGGCACTTCTTTGTCTCCTGTTATAGCCTTTGTTTTAAAGTCTATTTCATCTGGTATAAGTATTGCTACCCCAATGTTTTGTTTGTTTGTTTCCATTTTCATGAAATATCATTTCCCATGCCTTTACTTACAGTGTCTAAGTGTCTTTCTTTTAGATGTCAGACTCTTGTAGGCAGCCTATGTAAGGGTCCTGTTTTCTTATCCATTCAACCACCATATCTTTTGATTGGAGCATTTAATCCATTTATATTTAAATAATTTGTTGACAAACATGTAGTTATTGCCATATTATTATTCATATTTTGATTTTTTTAGAAAGAAATCTCTTAATATTTCTTGTCCCTTAATATTTCTTGTAATACTGGTTAGGTGGTGATGAACTCCTTTAGCTTTTTCTTGTCTGGGAAGCTCTTTATCTGTCCTTCAGTTCCAAATGATATTTTTACTGGGCAGAGTAGTCTTCATTATAGGTCCTTGCTTTTCATCACTTTGAATATTTCCTGCCAATCCCTTCTGGCTTGCAAAGTTCTGTTGAGAAATCAGCTGACAGTTTTATGGGATCCACCTTGTAACTAACTGCTTTTCTCTTGCTGCTTTTCTAAGATTATCTCTTTGTTGACAAGCTTAGGAATTTTAATTATGATGTTTCTTGGTGTGGGCCTCTTTGGGTTCATCTAGTTTGGGACCCTCTGTGCTTCCTGGGCTTAAATGTCTATTTCCTTTACCAGGCTAGGGAAATTTTCTGTCATTGTTTCTTCAAATAGGTTTTCAATTCTTTGCTCTCTTTACCCTCCTTCTGGTACCTTTATGATGCCAATATTGGTATGCTTGATGTTGTCTCAGAGGTCCCTTAAACTATCCTTATTTTTTTTTTTTAATTATCTTTTTTCTTTTTGCTGTCTGATTGGCTATTTTCTACTACCTTATCTTCCAAATTACTGATTCGATCCTCTGCTTTATCTATTCTACTGTTTATTCCCTCTAAGGTATTTGTCATTTCAGTTATTATATTCTTCATTCTGACTGATTCTTTTTTATGTTTTCTATCTCCATTTTTAAGTTTCCTATCTCTTTGTTGAAGTTCTCACTGACATTGATGAGCATCCTTGAACCAGTGTTTGGAACTCTGCATCTGGTAGGTTGCTTGCCTCCATTTTGTTTAGTTATTTTTCTGAAATTTTGTTCTGTTATTTGGGACATGTTTCTTTGTACCCCCATTTTGGCTGCCTCTCTGTGTTTGTTTCTATGTATTGATAAAGTGGCTATGTCTCCTGGTCTTAGTAGAGTGGCCTTATGTAGTAGGTATTCTGTGGCGCAGTTTCTCTGGTCACCTAAGCATGGTGTTCCAGGTGTGTCCCTTGTGTGGGTTGTGTGTGCCCTCCTGTTGTAGTTGATTTTTAGTTGCTGAGTGAACATCAGTGGGAGGGATTGACCCTCAGGATGATTTGTTGTGAGGACTACTCATGACTATAGTGGAAGAGCTGTTGTGCAGGGGCTGACCCTGTGGAGCAGGATTTGCTTTAGCAGGGTTCTGGTGCCTGCTCATGCTGCCCTTTGAGTGTGTCATCCATGCAGGGAGCCATGGGGTGTTCCAGCCTGGCCTGAATCTGGCCACCGAGTGTGCCTGCCCCGTCGCGTCCTGGGAGGGGCCCTGCCACAAGCTAAGTTCAGCTGCAGCCTGTGCCCTACTTTGGGCCATCTGGCATGAGCCACAAAGCAATCGTAGATGGCTGCCACCCGTGCTGTGCTTGGAGGTCTCTCAAGAAGCCAGGTGTCAAGCCAAGTACAGTTGGGACTTGAGCATCTGAGGATTTTGGTATCCACGGGGGTCCTGGAACCAATCCTCCATGGATATTGAGGGATGTTTGTGGAATCAAAAGTTACAAACAGATTTTAGACTGGTGGAGGTCGGTGCCCCCTAACCCTAAGGGCCAACTGTACTATTATCACAATTTCATGGAAAAGGCAATAAAGGCACAGCATGTTTGTGTAAGTTTCTCAAAGGTTACTTAATATAAAGTGACAGAACTGAGTTTTAAACCCAAGAGATTTTAGTTTAAGGGTCTATACTTTCAACTACTACAATCCATTATCCATCACATAAATGATTTTCTCATAAACTTTAAATGTGAGAGACATACAATTAAAATTGATTCATCTAGATAGAATTGAGAAGATGTTACTGCAATAGTATAAACAATAAGAGTTGAGAAGTTCAGGTCCACCAAGTCAATGATTTATATCTCTAGAAGACAGGCCAAGTGGTGTGATATTCTATTCCTCTGTGACTAACAGTATCACATGTACGTAAATTGTAAAATGGTTGCTGAGAAAGGCTGCAGAAATGCTGGTCTATATTTGTGCAACACATTCCATGGTGATTCTCTTAATTTTTAAGGACAAGAAAATGGGAGCAATGGACTACTAATCTGTAACTAGTGGAACAACTATCCAAAGAGTAGTAATGTGTTGATGCCAAACTCTGTGGAGATCTCTAGAATTGGGAATCTCCACTTGGTTCTCTTTTGTTCAGTAGTTTGATCAATTAGTAGAATGATAAAGGAAGAAATACTTAGCACTTTTGCAGATAATGCAAAGTTAGAAAGGTGGCTCCTGGTTTAAATGATAGTTGTGTGTCTGAAAAAGAAATCTTTCCAGGTTGGAACTATGGGCTGAAACTAATAAAATGAAATTTTACTGGGTTGTTGTAAATTCTTATTTATTGCACAATTACAGAATAGGTAGATTTATGGCAAAATTCCTGTGGTTTTATTTAACTACCTGTTCAATATAAGTGAATATGGTGTTAATAGATGCTTTAAAAAGTTAATGCATTCTTAAACTGTATTAATAGAGGTTGAGTCAAGTTCAAGGGTGGTAATAGTTTCAATATAATCTGAACTGATCAGATCGTGTCTTGAATATTGTATTCAGTTCTGTAGGCTGCATTTTGAGAATTGCTGAAAAGGTGGATTACCTGGAGGGTGACTAGAATGTTGAAGAGATTGGAACCCATCGTTTTTAAGAAATTGGGCTCATCTAATCTGAAGAAGAAAATGATAAGGTCTTGAGAAAGTTCACATTTTAAAATGTTGTCTTTTTCTTGAAGGGAGATGAAAATTTGGCATAATTATATAGAGAAGTAGATCTAATAGGTTACAAGTTAAAGGATTAGGTATATTTTTATAGTTTTGGCTGAGTAAAGGTAGAATAACATATCATGACAATAATGTGGGTGGAGCTGAACAAATTATTATTTTTCCTTTTCATTGTAATAATAATTATTTTTTAAGTAGGAGTTTTTATTAAAAATGCAATAGTGCTCAGCTCAAAACTCACACAATTTGGAGGGTATTAACTAAAAATTAAAAGTTATTTTTCCTTTCAGAATCCCTGTCCCATTAATTGCCACATGCTGACATGATCACTGTGAACTCTTTCTTGCACGTTTTACCAGAAAATGTCTATGCATATAAAAAATGACAGACATATAGACAAAAACGGATATACATATATACATATACAAGTCCTTTTTAACACTAAAGGTAACATACTGTACATGGTGTTCTGGAGCTTGTATTTTGAATATATCTTTTCATATCAGTGAAATGAGACCTATCTTAACTATTTTAAATTGCTTAGGATTTCTTTATTACCTAGAATCATATTGATAAACATTTAGGTATTTTCATTTACATCACTGTGATTATAAGCTTGACTATAATAACCAATCTTATACAAATATCATTTTTTTGGGTGGTCCTAATTGCTAGAAGTAGAACTGTTAGGCATAAATGGTTGAAGACTTTGAGATATTTTAGAAAATGTATCTCAACAAAGATTGAAAAATTATACCTCTCCCAACAGTTTATAAATAATTTCATATATCTCCACCTGACCAATGAAGTTTTATTATTATTTTTATGGTTTCCAATCTGATGCATGAAATAAGGCATTTTCATTTCTATTAATAATAAAGTTAAACATCATTTAGTGTGTTCATTATTCCTTTATGGTTGTTCTTTTGTGAATTCCTGTTCACGTCCTTTGTCCATTTTTCTAATGGATTGTTCTATTTTCAAAACATTGAATAGAATTCCTTTAAATGTTAAGAATTCTAACACCCTTTCATAAATTATACAAATAATTTTTCTCTTCTAATATTTGACTTTTAATTTAGATATAGTTATCATGTTAGTGGCCTCTGTTCTCTATTATTTGTTAGTTTTGATTACCAGCAAAAAAGGAAGAAAAGCCAAAAATAATATTCCATTAAAGAAGCCAACGGATTAAGGAGCCATAGTTCTCCTTGATTTCTCAATAATACCTATTCTTTCCTGGGTATTAAAATATATGAATAAAATGAAATACAACTGCTCATAAAAAACAGTAATTCTAATTTTTAAATATACTTAACAAAAGGAAACTCAATAAAATTCCTTGAAAATTGTTCTAGATATTAATAAGACCTTTACAAAAAGAAATCCTGTAAGTTGTTTTCTAAAATTAAAAGCAATTATCATTTCATTTACTAAAAGTGAACTTGAGATTTATTTTAAAATTATAATTTTAATCCATATAGACAAAAAGTGTCTGAGTCATATATTTTTTTTAATTTAAAATTTATGCCAGTAATGTCATATTTGTGATGTGTGTGCTTAATGTGTGTGTGCATATGTATGTGTGTGTTTTGGCTCAAGTGTATGAATTTTAATTTATTTTGACTGTCTTATCATGTACCTCTGGGTTGATACCTGTTAGGTGTTAGAACATCAAGGCACAACCATAAATGTTAGTCTTTGTAGGCTGCCTAATTTATGTGCAATGGCTAATTTATGTACCTAAAGTTTCTGGTGGATTGTGTCCAAAAATGATGTGTATACTAAATGAATTTTATTAAGCTGCTAAGGAATGGGACAGTGACAATGGGAGCATGCCGTTCTCTGTTTCCCCTACTAATGCTGTAATAAAGAAAGAAACCAAGCATTTCACTGAATATTTTTTTTATAAGCAAGATTTCATTGCAGCTGATTTTCACTATATGCTTATTTCATTGCCAGCTTGTATTTGGGTAATTTAATTATCAGTATGAAAATAATGTAGCTATCATTAAAAAGTATATGAAGTATAAAATATGGAGGATAGTGACAGTTTATCTTTTCATATGAGTTTAAAACAAAAGGAAATGGTTGTAAAGTTATAAAACTAAGCACACTATATAGACAAGGCTCGCGAACACTGAAACTGGATCCTGAATTTGGGATTGGGAGTTTGGATAGAGGATGTTAACTCTCTTTCCATGGAGATGTATAAGAATGAAAACCAAACATTCTTTTGTCTTCAAGTGTGTATACAGAAGCTAAAATTCAGACATGACCAAACACTCATTGTCTCAAAAAACATTTCGTGAGATCCTGTTCAGTCTGAAAGCCATCTTGCCTAACGTTTTAGACAGGGAGAAATTATTTTCGATCTTCATTTACAATAATTAAATGAAAATTAAAAGAGCAAGAAAACAACATTCTGTAGTTATCAGCTTTGGGATTGTTAAAATACTTGATGACATCCAGTGCTGATAAAGGTATAGGGAAGCTACACTCTTGTACAATTTTAGTAGAAGCATAAATTGATACAACCACTTTGGAAAGGTATCTGGCAAAATTATCAAAATTTAAAATATGCATATTCTTGGACAAACAATAACAATAGTAATAGTAATAATAATAATAATAATAATAATAATAATAATAATAATAAATTTCACAGAAACACTGTGTAACTGTGTGGAGAGAGATGTGGGAAAATATTGATTGCAGTATTGTTAGTATTAGTGGTCAGGTATCTCAAATAATGGCTACTAGAGTGTCAATAACAGTGACTATTGTATTGGTTGTTTTCAATTTCTTCCTTATAGTTTCTGTATTGTCTGAAGGTTTGATTACAGAAGTATATGTAACTTTAACCTGGAATCATTACCATAACATTTCATTTAAAGATTAAAAAAATAAACACTGATATAGAAAATGTTATTTAATTTAAAAATCAAAAATCAAAACTATTGTTTTAGGAAGTAAGTAGGAATTGAGTGTCTTCAAGCTAAATCTCTGGAACCTTGCATCTGATTGGCTCATATTATTTTGTAAAATTGACTTATGATTATTGATTAGGTGAGATTCTTGGATTACCACCACTTGCAATGAAGAGTATGCCATTTAGTGGGGAATGTGATATAAGTAATGTCTATATATGTTGTCCCATAATTTATACTACCAAGAAATATAAAAATATTTTGATAAAACAACTATTTACATACTCTTAGAAAACTTGCCATAAAAGTGAATTTTTCTAAAGTATATTATTTTTCCAACACAGTGAGTTCCATTATAAAGTTGAAAGGCCTATGAAATTTAATTTAGTATAACAATTTAAGTACCTTTCATGATTTTTTTTTATCATCTAGGAGAAGGCATATTTATTGATAGTAAGGTGAGTAAGTGTATCAATGATTTATGTAAATGCTCCTTTTAAAAATCATTATATTAACAACAGGAGGATTTCCTGTTATCAATTTGAAAAAAAAAAGATGAGAAAAAAATCATTTAAAATGTCTAGGGTAAGTCCAAATTCTTTCTGTTACAGTTCCACAAGGTACTAATAGAATCACCATGTATTCCAAAAGAGGTACTACAGCTGACAGTCTTCAGCTATAGCAAAATTTTCTCAGCAAATATATGGTGATGGAAAGAGAACTGACTCTGGGAGGTGAACACACAATGTGATATATAGATGATGTTTTACAGAACTGTACACCTGGAATCTATGTAATTTTACTAAAATTGTCACCCCAATAAACTTAAATTAAAAAAAAAAATTTTCTCAGGCCTTTCCAGATCACACAGGGCACAAAGGAGAATGTGTTCCCAGCCTTGCTGTGCCCCTTTTGCTCCGAATGCACAGAGCTGAATTTCCTGCCCTGCCTGAGTATGGCGTGAGGCAGATCCGGACACAACTCACTCCCAGTTGAGGCAGAACGGGGGCGATGTTCTGCCTTCTTATTCCAGCTCTCATACTGTAAACACAGGACCTTTTCTAGATCTGTCGGTGTCATACTTTGCACATTTTTGTGCTTCTTGACAGTGATTTTGCTGTTTAAATGGCACCCAAGTGCAGTACTCAAGTACTCTCTAATGTTCCCAAGTACAAGAAGGCTGTGTGTGCCTTCCTGAGAAAATATGTGTGCTAGAAATTCAGGCATATTAGTTAAGTGCTGTTGGCCAACGAAGATGCTCTTCCTTTGAAAAACATTAAGTCAGGGTCGTTAGAGCCATCTTTTCGACGAGGCCTCAGACTTGGCCCTTATCCTGTCTTTCATTTGCCCAGTCCAGTCTTAGCAGAGAATCCTCTTAAGTCAATTTAGGGAGACTCCTTCTACCCTGATATCTGATCACTTTTGATATCTGATTAAGTTTCTCATCCCCCACCTTTGATGTATAAGCCCTTGGCCTGTGTCTTTTGTGCCTATGACACAAAACATCTCAGTGATTTGCTTTGCAGAACACAGGAAGAAAATACGACAAGTAGAAAGAAAGCAGAACTCCTCAACAGCAAAAGGAAGCTTTGTGAGAGGGAGGAGACAAGAAATTGGCCTCTGAAGCAATTAAGAGCTGTCTTCCAGTGGCATTTAAAACAGCTGAACTATTCTGTTTTATAGTCTTCTTTAACAATCTACTGTCAAAAGTCTGGTCTGGAAGAGAGAGAAAAAGAGAAAGACAGAGACAGAGATAGAGAGAGATCATTTCTTGATGCTGAAAAGAGCAGAGCACTAGTTAAAATGATGACTAATTCTAAAAGGGGGAATTTTGACCAGTAGTGAAAATAAAAATAAATCACATTTCTCTATTCAGTTTTCATTTCAGCATATTTGCTGCTTTAAGTAAATTGAGCGATTTCTTTTGATGGAGAAAGTAGTTTCAGAAGACATTCTTCAGACACAAGTAAATAATAGTGACTTCTAATTTTCAATCCTAAATCTTATCAAATGTAGCGCCATAAAGTTCATTTAACATCATACCAACCTGTAAAAACACAGCCTGTAAAAATGTACTATAAGGATTGGCCCCAGGTTAGCAGTCACTAATTAAACATATTTTTCCCTTCCTGGTTCTGGGGATACAACAGACCAAACGTGATAAACAAACTTTGTTCCACAGCTTTGAAGTCTTCTTCCTAGTTTCCCCCAACTTAGAAAAATTATACTATTTATAAAAGTGCATAAATTGTAATTTAAGTTAAAAAAAAGCCTTGAAATTTTTATCAAAAGCATTCAAATTACTCTCTCCCCAGGTCAGCTAATGAGTTGTCAGGAGCTGGCCCCTTGCTGGAGTGCACCTCCTGCAGACTAAGACAGTTAACCATGTTTTCATCAAAGGAAGTGCTCATTAGTAGAGCTTTCAGAAACTGATTTGATTATAGTTTCACTTGTTAAAGTGAAATATTTTGAGCTCATTAGGATGATTATGATTCAAGGTCATCGTTTGAAGCTAGTCCTGTCAATATAAGATAAATGGGCCCTCATCTTTTTCCCTTCTTTACGTCTGTGCTTTTTAAACTCTTCTGTGTAAAAGTTCCATAGCCATAATTAATTTTTAGTTCTTCTGTTACAAAGCTGCTTAAAAAAAAAAAAAAGAACAAAGATTTTGGCTACCAAAAGGGCCTTGAAGAACTATTAAGAGGAGGAGGAGGCTATCTTGTTTTATGAAAATCAGAGAAAAACCTTGAAAAGTTCAGCTTTTGAAATCCAGCTGTTTTCTCCTTGACCTTTCCAAAGTTTATAAAAGGTACTTTGTACATAATTTTGAATGTACCTTTTCATCTCAAAAGTATAAAACTAAACTGAAAACCACCCAAGAACTACCAGTGACTTAATTAAACATCTCCTCTTTTATGGCACAAGATGAAGTTAACACCTTTTAAAGTGATTTTCTTTCTTTTTCTAAATCTAGCACTTAAATCTCTGAGTGTTAAACAGCCACTTAGACATTAAAGGGAGTGATGTTAACTTCTGTCAGCCAGTCATTCTAACATGAGTTTGCCCCTTGAACTTGGTTGGTCAAATATTACCTTTTCCTTTAACATTAAGGAGAGGTTACAATGAAAGCACTTTTTTTTTTTTTTTAACCTTTTGTATGTTATATTTGGAAAAACATTTTGATCTTCAAGATGATTGAATCGCCAAACCCTTCACTTTAATTCTATACTGAACTTGAGCAATAGATGATAGTTAAAAAGTTACAATAGATTATTGAACTTTCTGGCTGATAACTTACTACTTTTTATGTTTCTTTTCCTCACTCTGTAGACAACAGATGCTTAAAACATTTTTTTTTAAAGTAATACATCTGTATGTGACTTCTTCTAAACCCATGATTTTAGCATTGAAGATATTGTTTATTTTTATTTATTTATTTTTTTGATTTCTCTTTCTTTATATTAAAGTTTATTAGGGTGACAATGCCTAGTAAAGTTACATAGGTTTCAAGATATTGTTTATTAATCAAAAAAGCTAGTGACCACACATGCAATTCTATGTAACTGGATCAAAGTTTGGTCAACAGATAATTATTTGAGAACAGATAGGAACACTGTACCTTGAAGTAATTTATTTTTTATTCTTACATGTGCTTATAGGCTTTTATGACCATAAAATTTAGAATTATGAATTAAGTTTGAGTCCTTGGGATGCTTGCATGAAAGTTATGTAAGTACAAATTAATCTAGGTTTATTTTTAAACAAAACCAAACCAAAACTAAAGCACACAGTATGTAGATAGTGTTGAAGGCAGGGTATTTACTTTAGTGCCAGGACATATGGTTAGGTATGCAGAAGACAGCATGAATTTCCTAAGGGGTCCAGAAGCACCTACAGGAAAGTAAGAAAGTGTTTAATTCAAATTACTTTCCAAAATTGCTTGTGAAGACTACTTTATCTTTACTCCTTATTTTCACTTTCAATTGTCATATCAGATTGTTTCCTAATTAGACCTATCACCATCTGTAATCATTTTATTTGTTTGTTTATTTATGAATTTCTCTCAAGTAGGATTTTGATTCCCTGTGAGCAGACACATTTTCTCTTGGTCACTTATAAATCCTTATTGTCCAGCACGTGTCTATTTAAAGTGGGCACTCAGATATAATTGTTAAATGAATGCATAAATACAGCCACGGATGAATTATATAACATTCATTCTTTCCATCTTGGGTATTCTTTGCATTAAAATGAATCTCCTTGAGCTGATAGACTCAATTAATTTCTGGTTTAAGTACTCAAGACAAGGCATGATGAAAGGTTGTCCCTAGGTAGGAAAAATGGGACTGCATAAGAGAAGGATGCGCAAGAGATAACTAGAAAGGAGCATCAGCAAATCCTTAGAAACTATTGACTGGCGACTTGGGGGAAAGGAAAGAGAAAAGAATGAGCTGCAGTTTTCTACTGTAGGCTAACTACTGGATGAAAAATAACGCACTGACCAAAATTATGAAGGGCAAACTAAAAGTTCGTTGGTGGAGGTGGGTGGTCACAGAAGAGAATTGGTTCTATTTTAGACATACAGGATTGAGTTTGAGATGTTTCTGGAATTCCAACTACAGGTTTTACTTTGTAATACAGTGCTGGAACTCTCAAATGCGCCTTAAAAAAGTAAAGTAAAGAAAAACAAAGAATATGGACTTCTAGGAATATAAAACTATGTGATAACATTCAGAGGAAACAAAAGAGGAGAAGTTGGAAACAAAAGAGGAAAACAAATTGAAAATATGAGGAAAAAGAAACCAACTTCTATTTGTGACTTAGGTTAAGTGTTTTCCCTGGGACCATTTTGAAGAAGCTGACCTTGTCTTTGCAACTGTTCCATCTAATTTTCCACATTTTTATTTTATGTTTTGACCCCTAATCCAAAGTAATCAATTTCTTCATAATACTATAGTCCCCCTGTCCTCCAAACACACACTCCTTCTCTCTCTGGCCTTTTATCAGAAATTCTTGGCTCCAAGACATTTTCTGCTTCATCTTTTAGGTAACCAAATATCTCATTACCTTAGTATGTTTAACTTCTCTCAATTAGTTGATAGCAGTCCTGTTACTGTTCAGTAACTCATCCTTATAGGTACATCAACATTTTCTATAGGTATGATGCTAAAAAAATAATAATAATAAAAGCATCCAGTCAATATTCCATAGAGTGATGCCACTCAGAAAGGTCCCTTGACTGTCTCCTTCACTTGCCACAGTCCAAAGCCAACTTTGCAGCCAAGTGGGTAGATATCTTAGGTATGGCCTCTCATAATTATTATCATTTGATTGAAACCTATGTTCAAAAATATCAACAACATATATATGTAACGCAAGTGTGAATACTTGTGTAGGGATAGCCAGCGTATTTGTTTCCTGTACTTAGATGTACATTAAAATCTCCATCACAAATAAAAGATTGTTTGTAGACTATGGAGTCAGACTACAAGGGATTTTTAGCTTAATATAATGTCACATTACATTGGGTCACTAGAACTCAATGCATCATCTTCCCATTGATATCCTTTGTCTTAGAGTTTTTATTGTTGCATTGTCAAAATTCTATGAATAAAAATTGAAAAAAAATGTGGCCATGGATGGGAAATCATTTGTGAATGGCAGAGGTACAATGAGGTTGGGTAACTGACTGATGGTGATTCCCAACCCATCTTATCTCCAGTGGGTCAGCTCCGCACACTTTGCATTGTAGACATTCACCTCCTCTGCCTACTTAGACTAATTGGCAGCTTCCACCACATGCTGTGTTCTCCTTCTACTATATATCCTTAAAGTTTTCCATTAATACTTGAGTAAGGATTAACCTCTCATCTTTATTTCTGAGGAGAACACGTGGGTTGATTATTGTCTCTTTAGGAATTATTGGCAGTGAATTCATATCATTTTAACACTTTATTTCTCCTGCAGAAAGATGATCAGTCAAAACTAAATATTGGGTGTTAAATTGGGATAGTATTGTAAAATTTATACTTTTTGAGTTAATGTGTGTATGCACTGTTTATTATTCTAAAAATATTATCTTTTCTCCCTTGTTTTATTTTGATTTTAAATAAATAATATGATAGACTCTTGGTCGTGGTCTTGTCATTGTCATTTGTTTCCTCCCTCTCTCTCTCCCTCCCTTCTTTTTTCTCCCGTTTCCCTTTCTTTCTCCTTCCCTCTCTCCTTTCCTCCTTTCTTTTTTTTTCCTTTCCTCTTGCTCTCTCTTCCTTCATCCCTACTATGTCTATTTTTTCCCCTTCCTTCCTTTTATTCATCAAGCTGTCATTTTTAATCTTCTCCCCCCAGTCTCCCTTTTCTGTTTCTCCTCCCTGTCTTTCTTGAAAATGAATTCATTGCCTCATTGCATAAGATATATATATATATATATAGTTTTACAAATGGCACGAAGCACAATAGAAAATACAGGTACATCTTAAACTTAGTGATTCTTCCTTCTCATTTTTCTTTGGATTTCCAATTACTAGTTTCTGTAGAGAATTTTGAAATTATATAGTCTACATCTTCGTCTTTCCAGAACTTCACATACCACAATTTAGAGAGAGAGAGATATACCTCATTTGAGATACCGGACAGATATTTTATAGCTCATTCACTCAGAAATAGAAAAACACAATATCAGTTGAATCAAACAATTAGCCATAACGTCACTAGATATCAAATAGCAGAATCAAACCACCTGCCCATTATATCCCCATCAAAAATGGAAGGTTAGCAATAATACAGGTTAATAGAAGGTACCATAGCGCATCATTATGACTTATATTTAAAAAAATATGGGACTATGTTAGTTAGCTTCTGTCTTGTAAGCTACTTCAAAAAATATTAAAGCAGATTGGTAGAATGTTAGTAGTATTATTTAACAAAATCAATAGTAAGCTGAGTAGCCGCAGTATTGTGGGGTTAATGTATATAAAATTAAATGCTTAAACAATGATTACTTATACAATTTGAACTAGAAATACTGTATAGGAGAAATCGGGATTTTTTTTTTCTCCTCTACACTTCCTTGTGTCTTATACCTACCAAAAATAGGGGGCATTTTGTAATGTATTCAACATGGGAAAAAAGACACTTTTTAGTATAATAGCATACAGAAGGGAGACTGGAGGGAGGATAGTTTTCTATAACATGAATGTTTAGATTGTTTTGTTCATAGTACACCCTCAAACAGTATCACAAAGAGCCTTTTCTTCCTCCTCTTGCCCATCAGGGAATCAGAAGACCATTTATGCAGACTAACTAATGGACAAAGGATGAATGATGACTCATGTTGGAAGTCAGGCAAGAGAGAAAGAGGGGCCTGGGGGTGGGAAATAGAAGGACTGAGATATTTACATAATAAAAACAAAAAAGGGAAGAGAGGGATCAAATATAAGTAGACACCTTTGGTAGACTCTGGGTTGGCAAGTGGTCCTATTATCTCATGTCCCAGATTCACATCTCTGTATGGATGGTTTTCAGACAGAGGGATAAGCACTGGCAGAAAGAGCCAAATCAGGTCAGGATGAATAGCAAATTTTTGTCAGTCTCATTTCAGTCATTCTCTGAGCCGTCTAACAAGGGTTTGGTCTCTGTAGCTTGAGTGCAGATAGCACCATACTGACGATGAAATTATCACAAGAGGCAGAAGACAGGTGTGTTTAGAATAGGTTTGCTCCTTGTAACTCACGTGTGTGAAGCTGCTATTGACACATGCAGGCTGCAGAACAGTATTTAACAATGTTTCTTATACCTGCCTTTGGTTTCACACCATTAGCAACAAGCTATAATATTATGATTCACCTTTACTGGCAGGTCCAGGAAACTAAACTTAGCTTAGCACTAATTTTTGCTTTTCTCCAGAACCTAAAGAACACAAGAGGAACTTAAAAGATAAGTTCCAGCTAAGTGAATTTGTTATCGCTCAATGACTAGGGCAAGAGCTATGAAAAGGGGAAGAAGTATCAACTGGATCATAAGTTCAATAGCCTTTGTGGTGTGTTCTACATGAACAATTGTGTTAGAAGTCACATTGGGGGCCATGTTAAAAGATGCTAGTGGATTTTACCTGAGTTTTGAAATCCTCTTCATCCTTAAAATATAAGAGAAGGAAAATATAAAACAAGGACAATTAGAATGTGTGTGAATTGTTGTATTCTGAACAATATAATTATTACTAGCTCGTGAGGCCCCAAATTCCAAGTATTCTGACATGGTCCATTGGTTTTCAAAGTCATATTTATGGGATGAATATATGGTTAGCTGTTTGCTTTCATCAGATTATTTTTGGTATTAGCCATTGAGTTATAGTAACTGCTAAGGAGATATAAATGGTAAATTTAGATAACAAAATTATTTTTAGAGAAAGCTTGCACAAAGATTCCTTAAGGTGCTAGCTGCTTGATGAAGCTGTTTTGAAATGGTTCCCTGACAGTTTTAAATTATTTCACATGTTTGTAAAATATAAGTGTTATATAGTATCTTGACAGAAAGTAAGCAAGTGTTGAGGAGAAATCTCTACTCCTATTGACTGGTCGGCCCAATAAGCTTCAGGGAGGTAAAGACATTTCAATGTTCAACAGGAATTGCAATCATGTCATGAAGGCCCGTACCCATATTGTGCAACCTCTGCATAAGAATCCAGTGCCAGGGCCCCCTACTGAGGAAGGATGACGCAGGCAGCCTAAGCACTAAGGAGAAGGGTGGAGCATGCCGTCTTATCCACTGGTCTCCGGTGCCTCAACTCTCAGTTCCTTTGTGAGAAGCTGGTGATAATCATTAGCCACTGGGGCTAAGAGCACACATCCCTTTTTTGTGAGTCTTTTTCTCACAGGTTCTGCTGATCTTCTGATCTTATGTAATTTGACCCACATGATTTTGCACTGGGTTGCACTTAACCATTTTGTAGTATTTGTGGCTATCAATCTTTGCATATGAACTTGCTGAAAAGTCACGTAATTGATAGCCATTCAACTTTTTAATTTGTTAAAAATACATTCTGTTGAATTTTGGTTGCATGTCATACTTGATAATCATGTTTGATGTTTAATATTGTAGCTATATGTCTCTATATAACTTAGGCATCCAGACTTGTTTCCATGTGCTTATTACTGACTCTATATTCCTTTCCACAACTAACATTCAAAATACTTGCTTGGATAAAAGGAAGAGGCATTTTAAAGGAAAAACCAACTCCTTTTAAAGGAAAAATCACATCCTGTTTGATACATGACCTGGAAATATTTCTCTTGTATTTGTACCTTGAAAACTCCTATGTTACATTATTAAACATCACTCTTCTTTCTTCCTCTTTACTCAATATTAGAAAAACCAGTTATTATTTATAATTGTATTCTGACAATTACCATATTTTGCCATGTATAACGCACACTCACATTTTTGGCCCAAACTTTCAGGGAAAAAAATCTTTCATTTTAATTTTTTAATTTAAATGTTTATTTATTTACATTAAGGTACTTGTTTTTTTATATTATAAAGAATTTTAACATTTATATTTGAACATACAATACAAGAAATTTTATGTACCGATAACAAATTTATGATATTTGTACATCATAGAAGGCCAAGAACTTTCGTCATTGCAAATTCTTCATACGTTCAACAAAACTGATATCGTATTCCAGGGTATTATTTTGCAATGTAATTGATTTCTAGAGTTATGCTTTTAACTCATAAGAATAAATAAAAGAATTAGAAACCTTTATATAGATATGGAATTAGTACTACCCATGTATAATCTGCATCCTGTTTTTCCCTCACCAAATTCGGGCAAAAAAGTGCACACTATTCGCAGCAAAATATGGTATGTCACTTAATTGGGTGGATCATTGACGTGATACTAGTATGTTTATTTTATCTACTTGTTTCCCTTCCACTCTTTGTAGTGAGCATGTAGACATGCACCTTTTTAAAGACAGGGAAGTGGACCTCCTGAATGCAAGCAAGCTTCCATCCAGCTCTGATTCTCTTTTAATTATACAATGCACAATGTATTAGACAAAAAAACAGAAGCAATACGATACATCTGTGTATATATATACATACACATATATACATACGCGTACATATCGTACATACATACATATATATGTGTGTGTGTGTGTGTGTGTATATATATATATATATTTGAGGTTGGACAATTAAGTTCACGAACTCATCCTAGAAAAAGTGCTCCATACCTCATTGCTGAATATCACTATGGTCACCTTCAAAGTACTCCCTTGGGAAGCTATGCACCGATGCCAGTGCCTAGTCCAGCCTTCAAAGTAATTTTGGAATTCTTTTTCTGGAATGGCCATCAGAGCTGTCATCATATTACACTTGACGTCCTGAATGTCATCAAAATGTCTTCCTTTCAATATTTCCTTTATCTTCAGGTAAAGAAAGAAGTCATTGGGGGCCAGATCAGGTGAGTAGGGAGGGTGTTCCAATACAATTATTTGTTTACTGGTTAAAAACTCCCTCACAGACAGTGCTGTGTGAGGTGGTGCATTGTCGTGATGCAAGATGCAAGAGCCATGAATTGTTGGTGAAAAGTTCAGGTCGTCTAACTTTTTCACATAGCCTTTTTAGCACTTCCAAATAGTAAACTTGGTTAACTATTTGTCCAGTTGGTACAAATGCATAATGAATAATGAATAATTCCTTTGATATCAAAAAAGGTTAGCAACATTGTTGCAACAAGTTCATGAACTTAATTGTCCGAATACACACACACACACACACACACACACACACACATACGCACGTACACACAGGGTGCCAAAAAATGTAGACACATTATAAGAAAGAAAAGCTGTATTAAAATTGTAATTCTCAATATGTACTGATAACAAAAATGAATACAACGCACATTTGACTTCTGCAATTCCAAGAGGTGCTCAAAGTGGTTACCATCAGTGTCCTGATACTTCTGATTTTGGTGAAATACTGCTTGAGCAACGTTGACCAAATGTCCATTTGTATACATTTTTTGGCTCCCCCTGTATATATGTATATATTTCTTATAGTAATTTGTTTATATGGTTATGAAGGCCAAGAATCCCACAGTCTGTTATCTACAAGCTGGAAAACCAGGAAAGCTGGTGATGTAATTTAGTTCCAGTCTGAAGGCCTGAGAACGGAGGGAGAGGGTGTAGGGTGTAGAAAGCCTAGGAACGAGAAGTGCCATGTCCAGGGGCGGAAGAAGATGG
The DNA here is from genome assembly GCF_004115265.2 of Rhinolophus ferrumequinum. NCBI lineage: Eukaryota > Metazoa > Chordata > Mammalia > Chiroptera > Rhinolophidae > Rhinolophus > Rhinolophus ferrumequinum. The sequence goes on along the minus strand of NC_046286.1, from coordinate 18,441,759 downwards.
AGCCCTCAGCTCAAGGAGAGAATGAATTTGGTATTCTTCCAATTGTTGTTGTTAATGTTCTATTAGGCCCTTAGTGGATTAGATGATGCAGTCTACTTTATTCAGTCTACTGCTTCAAATGCTAATATCTTTCTGAGACACACTCAGAGACACACCCAGAAACAATGCTTTGTTAGCTACCTGGGAATCCCTTAGCCCAATCAAATAGACACATAAAATTAACCATAAACAATAATTTCAATAATTCGAGACAAAAATATTGTCTCCTGAATTATCCATGGTATTTACTTAAATGACCCAAAATGAAATAAGAACTGTAGACATTTTCCTAGAATAGTTTAAAATTGCACTTGGAATTTTCTATTATTACTATTATTTTTTTTTTATTAAAGTCTATTGAGGTGACAAGTGTTAGTAAAGTTACATAGGTCTCAGGTGTACAGTTCTGTAATACGTCATCTATATATCACATTGTGCGTTTACCACCCAGAGTCAGTTCTCTTTCTATCACCATGTATTTGATTCCTTTTACCCTCATCTACCACCTTCCTCCCTCCTTACCGTCTGGTAAACGCTGAACTATTTTCTGTGTCTACGAATTTTTGTTTTTTCATTTGTTTTGTTCTTTTGTTGTTTTCAGTTTTATATTTCACATATCAGTGAAATCACATAGTTCTCGACTTTTTCTGTCTGACTTATTTCACTTAGCATAATAATCTCAAAATCCATCCATGTTGTCGCAAATGGCACCATTTCATCTTTTCTTATGGCAAAATAGTATTCCATTGTGTATATATACCACTTTTCTTTATCCAACAACAGAAACACAAACAATCCCATTAAAAAATGGGCAGAGGACCTGAATAGACATTTCTCCAAAGAGGACATACAGATGGCCAATAGACACATGAAAAGATGCTCAATATCACTAATCATCGGAGAAATGCAAATAAAACCCACAATGAAATATTCTAACACCGGTTAGAATGGCTATCAGCAACAAGACAAATAATAACAAGTGTTGGAGAGGCTGTGGAGAAAAGGGAACCCTCATGCACTGTTGGTGGGAATGCAGATTGGTGCAGCCACTATGGAAGGCAGTGTGGAGGTTCCTCAAAAAATTAAGAATAGAATTACATTATGACCCAGCAATCCTTCTCCTGGGTATTTACCCCCAAAATGAAAACATTTATCCATAAATATGTATATCCTTCAATGTTCATTGCAGCTTTATTTACAGCAGCCAAAACATGAAAACCATTATTTCTTTAGTGCTAAATTTTTTAGTTGGCTAGGGCCTTAGATAAGTTAATGCTTCCCAAATTCAAAATGCTAAATATTTCCTGAAATAAACCCAAATGAACTCATAATGCAGCTCCTCAAATTATAAAATTTATTATGAAATTTTGAATGCCTGCTGCCTACTGTCATGTGAAAGCATGTATAACTCACCAAGAAAACACTAAAATGAAGCCTTGGCAAAAGGAAACATTATGATTTATTGCTTTTTTTTTTTCCATGTGAAATGAACATTCACCTCTTAACTTCTACTTTTCAATAAGGTGTCAGCACTGGAATGCATTATAAATTCTGTATCCAGGAGAGGTTTCTAATTCTCCCCTCTGTTTGTTAAGACCTTAGGAACAATATCTGCTCGCTTTACTTCTTCACTATCAATAGGAGCAGTGTTAGAAATTCAAGATTCTGTAAATATATGTTGGCTCTCATTAGCCTCAACTTGAAGACAATATCTCATTCTTTTAAGAAGGGTTCTCAAAGTCCTAGTCAATGAATTTGGGCTAATGAGGCCATGATCTGGAATGACAGTGGCCAGGACTGTATAGATTCTTGTTCTCCTGCAGCCAGAGCCATGGCGTACCCCCTCTGAAGCCTAAGAGCAGTTATTTTAGTGAGTAACCTATGAATTCCACTTTTATGTGGCTTTTTTCAGAAATATATATTTGGAAGTCACTTTCACCGTTCTCTTTATTTTTTTAGGAGTTCTTTTACTTCCTTAGAATTCTGAAATAAAAGGATTGCTAAATAAAAGCTTTTCACGGTAAGCGTAATGAGACTGAGAATAGTAAATTTACTCAGGACTTTAGTTTTAGATCTGTTGCATCTGTGGATGGTGGGGAGAGAAAGATTTGCAAATGTGTCAATGAAAGCAGACATGATCCTACTCCCTTATTTTAATAACTTAGAAAGAAAAGTTCTGTATTATAGTGTCGGATATAAAATCTAGCTACTCAGATACAAGGGCAAGTCTTTAAGGTTGAGACCTCAAATATCAAAGAAAAATGTAATATGTTTAGAACTTTTTTCAGTTTTGTTGAGATATAATTGACATAATAGCATTGTCTTTGTTTTAGGTGTACAACATAATGACTTGATATATGTGTATATTGTGAAATGATTACCACAATAAGTTTAGTCAACCCCATCACTCACATAGTTACTAATTTTTTTATTGTGATGTGACCATTTAAGTTCTACTCTCGTAGCAACTTTCAAATATACAATACAGTACTGTTAACTACTCGCCGTGCTGTGCATTACATCAGCACTTATAACTGAAAGTTTGTATCTTTAACCATCTTTATCCATTTTGCCCACCCCACGCCTTGCCTTTGACAACCACACACTATTCTCTGTATATATGAGTTTGATTTTTTTTTTAAGATTCCACATATAATTGAGATAGGACAGTATTTGTTTTTCTCTGTCTCATATTTCACTTACTACTCACTCATCTTTCACATATTTCACCAGTCATCTTGCTTCAAATGGCAGGATTTCCTTATTTTTAATGTCTGGATAATATTCCATAATATATGTACACCACATTTTCTTTATCCTGTCATCCATCAATGGACACTTAGGTTGTTCCTATGTTTTGTCTACTGTAAATAATGCTGCAATGAACATGACAGTACAGATATCTCTTTGAGATAGTGATTTTGTTTCCTTTGGATATATAACCAGAAGTTGGATTGCTGGATTACATGGTAGTATTGTTTTTTAATTTTTGAGGAAATTCTATACTGTTTTCCATAGTTGCTGTATCAATTTACACTGCAATTGGGGTTCCCTTTTCTCCATATCCTTGTCAGCATGTATCTCTCATCTTTTTGATAATAGTCATTCTAACAAGTGTGAAATGACATTTCATTGTGGTTTTGATTTGCATTTCCCTGATGATTAATGATGTTGAGTGCTTTTCATTGTTGCCAATTTGTGTGTTGTCATTGGAAAAAAATGCATATTTTGTCCCTATATCCATTTTAAAAATTGGATTGTTTCATTTTATGCTATTGAGTTCTATGAGTTCTTTATATGTTTTGAGCATTAACTCCTTATTAGACAGATGGTTTGCAAATATTTTCTCCCATTCAGTAGTTTGCCTTTTAATTTTGTTGATTTTTTTTTTTTGGATGTACAGAAGCTTTTCAGTTTAATGTAGTCCCAATTGCTTATTTTGCTTTTGTTGCCTTCTACTTTGGTGTCAAATTAAAAAAAGAAAAATAATTGCCTATCCTGATATCAAGGGGTTACCTCCTATAACCCCTTTATTATAGGAGTTTTATGGTTTCAGGTCTTATGCTCAAGTATTTAATCAATTTTGAGTGGATTTTTGTGTGTGGTATAAGATAGCAGTCCCTTTTCATTCTTTTGCATATGGCTATCCAGTTTTTCCAACACCATTTATTGAAAGACTCTCCTTTCCCTGTTGTATATTCTTGGCTCCTTTGTCATAAGTTAATTGACCATATATATGTATGGGTTTATTTCTGCACTCTTTATACCATTCCATACTTTTTTGAACACAATAGCTTTGTACTATAGTTGAAAACATGGAATGTGAAACCTCCAGCTTTGTTCTTTCTCATGATTGCTTTTACTATTAAGATCCTTTGTGGTTTGGGGCCCTTTGTAGTATGTTTTTATAAATAGGATAACACAATTCAAAAAGCAGCAAGACCCATGCATCCAAATCAACACACATTCATGTATATACGCTATTCCTAAAACTTGGGCATTCATACCTATCAGGTTATACTCTATTATTTTAGTTTCCTCTCATGACCGAAACTTGCCCTAGAAATTACACTATTTTTTTCTTACCCATAATAATTGCTGTTTTCCTTTATCCTACTTAAACAATATTGTAAATAAATGTTTTGTGTAGAAATCAAACAGCACAGGAGGAGTTAAATTGAAAAAAGTGAACATCTATTTATCTCCATCTGTGGCATAGTAGTCTCTCTCTCTGTTTCTCTCTCTTTGTCCCTCTCTCTGTCTCTCTGTATCTATCTATCATCTATCTATCTATCTATCTATCTATCTATCTATCTATCATCACCATTTAAAACACGCCACTTATTTATAGAGATATCAACAGAGATGTCAACATACGAGTATGTATATCTATTTATTTATCACTATCAGACAAATTATGTTGGTTTGATCATCTTCTAAGTATTTATCTATCCTTCCATTGACCCATTCCCCTATTCAACCAACCACATATTTGATGGGTATCTTTTTCTTCCTCCCTTCAAATGAGGTTAAACTGCACACTAACTGTAAGCTATGATCAGCTTGATGAGATGGAAATTCAATGTCTTCTAGGACCATTTCCCAAGGATTTCAAAAACCAATGAAGTCATGCTCAGATTTTTCTCAAATACCTTTTAGTTCCACCAATTTATAAGTGCCATGTAAAATTCTTTCCATTGTGCCCTCTGCTAATGGTTTTGTGACACTCATCATCCAAGTGTTAAATTTTCAGCTCTCCCCAATTACTTGTTTTTACCAGGAGTCCTGACGAAAGGGAGTAAGGACGTGAGGCCTTTTTGATATCATCAGAGCTTGACTGAAGCTCAGCAATACCTCTGCTTCGTCTGTGTAGCATCTTACCAACCCTATCTACCTGTTTTTTTCTCTTTTCCATGATTCTTGGACAGTATATTTTTATCTAAGTCACAATCTGTCTATACGACTTGTGGTCTCCTCTTGACTACCAGTTGTGTTATTTTCTACAGCCCCTTTCCCATAAACTTCTCTTAACTACCTTCTAACTTTCTGGAATTATTATTAATATTTCTCTCTGGTATTTACATAGAAGTGTTGCCAAGTTATCAACCTCCAATGCTGCTTGGAGAATGAGGTATCTGTTACTTCTATTTCAATCTTCTTGGTTTTTCATGTCTCTCAATATCCAATTCTCCCTTCTTACATCAGTAGGGGATGGAATTAAGTGGCCAAAAAAGCTTCACACTGTACAGCAACAGCAATTCCCTTCAAATGCCAGAAGTATTCCATTAAACGATCCACTGTAATATAGACTTCTTACTCACTTTAAATGATTCTCTAGCAAGCACTCTGACCTCCATGTTTTCCACGACCTTCTTTATATCAGTTAACCAGATAAATTTATTTATGTCTGGATCTCAGTTACACCCACATATTAAATCTTTCAGCAAATCCTCTTGACTCTTCCTTTGAAATATTCTAATCCAACTGCTTCCTGCCAGCCCCATCCAATACTATCACACTGATGTGAGCCAGCATCTTTCATCACCTGGACAAGTATAACAGGCTGCTCACCGCTCTCTTTGCCTTCGTCTTTGCCTCTCTACTGTCAATGTTCCATGCAGCTGCTAGAGTGACTTAAATTTTGTCAGATCAAGTGATTCCTCCAAAACTTCCCATCTCACTCATTCAAAATACTAACTTATGGCTTTTGCAAGGCCCTTGATGATTTGGCTCCCACCTGCTTCACTGACTATCTCTCCTACCGTTCCTCTTGTCACCCACAGTAGCCTCCTTGCTTTCCTTAAAACTGCCATCATGTTTCCCCTCAGAGCCTTTGCACTTATGATTTCCTTCCGGAATACTCTGCCCCGTATATTGACATGACTTGTTCCATGCTCTCTTCCATTCGCTTCCTTTCACTCTTCACTCAGTTTTTCACCTTATAAGGAAGGCTTCATTGGGCTGGCTCGGTGGCTCAGGCGGTTGGAGTTCCATGCTCCTAACTCCGAAGGCTGCCGGTTCGCTTCCCACATGGGCCAGTGGGTTCTCAACCACAAGGTTGCCGGTTTCGCACCTGAGCTGAGCTGCCTCCCGGATGGCTCCATTGGTTGGAGCACATCCTCTCAACCACAAGGTCGCCAGTTCAACTCCTCGAGTCCCACAAGGGATGGTGGGCTCTGCTCTCTGCAACTAAGATTGAACACGGCACCTTGAGCTGAGCTCCCGGATGGCTCAGTTGGTTGGAGCACGTCCTCTCAACCACAAGATTGCTGGTTTGACTCCCGCAAGGGATGGTGGGTCTACGGCCCCTGAAACTAGCAACAGCAACTGGACCTGGAGCTGAGCTGCACCCTCCACAACTAAGATTGAAAGGATAACAACTTTACTTGGAAAAAAGTCCTGGAAGTACATACTGTTCCCCAATAAAGTCCTGTTCCCCTTCCCCAATAAAATCTTTTAAAAACAAAAAAGCCATTCATTGATATTTTATGAAATACCATTCATTATTATTTTCCACCCACTTTTCCTTCTGCTTCATTTTCTTTTGAGTACTTATGGCCATTAACATATTATTCATGGATTTGGTGACTTGCTGAACTAGTTCTTCCTCTTTATTTCTGCAATGTAAGCTTGTCAAAGACAAGGACTCTCTTAGTCTGCCAAACAAAATACTATAGATTAGATGGATTAAACAACAGACATTTATTGTTAGACTGTTCTGGAGGCTGAAACACTGAGATCAGGGTGCTGGCATGGTTAGGTTTTGGTGGGTGCTCTCTTCCTGGCTTACAGATAGCCTACTTCTTGCTGTGTGCTCACATGTCCTTTCTTCAGTGAATGCATATGGAATCGACAAAGGAGAGATTTTTCCCTCTTCCCCTTCTTATTAGGCTCCCAGTCCTATCAGTTTAGGACCTCACCCTTATCACCTCATTTAACTTAGTTATCTCCTAAAAGCCCTAGCTCCAAATACGGTCACATTGGCCTGTAGGGTTTCAACACATGAATTTGATGGTGGGGAAGATGATTTAGTCCATAGCAGAAACATTATTGAATTATGGAATGAATGCATAGATTTTATTTTCATGGACCTCTTGTCTTATATGTAAATCAAAGAATGTGGTTGGACACCTATATAATATATGCAAGCATTCTGGGCACTTAGGAGCTCTTTGAACTTTCTATAACATTTAAGCATGTATGGCTCATTTATGTCTGAACTTACACATAGACACATACACACGACTCTGCGTGGAGACTGTTGCTTGCTCCATATGCCAGCATCTCTAAGTCTTAGCTACAGCCTAGCCAATGCTTTTTTCTATTCATCCTATGTGAAAACTTTACAGTTCCTTTCAAAGTTCTATATCTTTCTAAGCAGTTGTGGGGGAAGGAAAATACAGTCTTTTAGTTGGAATACCAGGTACTTTTCCAGAGCTGAGGACTTTCTTTTATTTCCACAAATAGTATCAATCTAGAGTGTGAGAAACAGTAAAAACAACACACGTTTAGGGTGGCTTGCATGCTTTTACTTTTGTGGTACAAATTCAGTTTCCAAAGTTTTTCTACCTTACCACTCATCTGTTCAATACTATTGTCACAGTTAGAGTTCCTCCTGATTGTGGAACAAGTGTCTTGGAGATTCATGTGATTTAGGGATTAGCCGATGCCTTTTGCTTAAGAAAAATCTGGAGATCATTACAATTCATTGATATGAGTGAGCCAGTATCTGTGTGTTGCTAGATTGGGGTCCCAAATCAGGATTAGAAGAGCTGACCTCAGCCACTCTTTAGGGAAGAACTTGATCTTTCTGGGACTCTAGGTAAGGGGCATTTAATTATTATGTTACTTCCTTTTTTTTTTTTTAATTTATTGGGGTGACAATTGTTAGTAAAATTACATAGATTTCAGGTGTGCAATTCTGTATCACATCATCTATAAATTACATTGTGTGTTCACCACCCAGAGTCAGTTCTCCTTCCATCACCGTATATTTGATCCCCCTTATATTACGTTACTTTCTGATGACAGAGTGGAAGGTTTTAAAATTGATGTAGACGTCCCCGCCCACTGCCCTATCCTATCATCTTGGATTCTGCCCTCACATCCACTACCTGGATCAGCATACATGGTACTTCCGGATTCCTACCTGCCTCTGAAAACAAGAGTTTATTATAGGTGGAAGCTGATCATTCCATGTATTTTCCAAGCAAGTTTTTGGGGTAATTTTAGCTTACAAACCTAAAAGTGGGTTAAAGAATAACAAAATGGTGGGAATTACTGACTTTCAAAGGCTTGCAAAGGGCACTCTTCCTCCGTAGTTGGGTGGTGCTTTCTCTAGTTGATGTTCTTTGAAGTTCCCTGTAAAACTGAGATTTAGAGACATTTGTTGTACCTGTCTCTAGAGTTCTTTTACCACTGTTTTGTTTCTCCTTCTTGTTCTCAAAAGTGCCTTGCCCCCTGCCCCGTCTCCCATTAGGTTCACTCGCTGGAACCCAATCAACTACGCTTGCTTTTTTGCTGTCTAAAAATAAATGGAGACACTTAATAAAGGGTGAGCCTAGCCCGACTTCTTCTTCTTCCTCTTCTTCTTCTTCTTCTTTCTTCTTTCCTTCTTCTTCTTCTTCTTCTTTCTTTTCTTCTTCTTCTTCTTCTTCTTCTTCTTCTTCTTCTTCTTCTTCTTTCTTTCTTCTTCTCTTCTTCTTCTTCTTCTTCTTCTTCTTCTTCTTCTTCTCCTTCTCCTTCTCCTTCTCCTTCTTCCTTCTCCTCCTCCTCCTCCTCCTCCTCCTCCTCCTCCTCCTCCTCCTCCTCCTCCTTCTTCTCCTTCTCCTTCTTCTCCTTCTTCTCCTTCTCTCCTCCTCCTTCTCCTCCTCCTCCTCCTCCTCCTCCTCTTCCTCCTCTTCCTCCTTTTTCTTATTCTGATGTGACACTTTTCTCTAAGTCTTTCTGGGAAGGATTTTTTTTTTTTCGGGCATATTTTAGGAAATTTAGCCTCTGTGGTTCTGAATTCATTCATTTTATTTAAACTCCTCTTTAAATATTCCCATAAATCTGCCACATTTAAGGAGGCCCTGCCTTCCCAGCCTCATGGATGACTTCTAGAACAGTCACTCAGGCTTTTCATTAACCATTTCATTTATTTCCATGTTTACCTTTTCAGCATCTCATTGACTTGCTTTAACTGGAGTGTAAAATCTTCTCCTATGGGATTGACATATATTTCTACAAAATATTTTTCCATTTTTAGGTCCACATAGTTGCCATTGCTTTATGGTTTCTATTTCCTTTTTTATGCTTGCTATTTCTTTGTTGATATTCTCACTAAGTTCCTTGAGTATCTTTATAATCATTGTTTTGAACTCTATCTGGTGGGTTGCTTGCCTCCATTTCATTTAGTTCTTTTTCTGGAGTTTTCTGCTCTTCTTTCATTTGGAGTGTATGTCTTTGTTTTCTCATTTTGGCTTCCTCTCTGTTTTTGTTTCTATATATTAGGTAGATCTGCTACTGTGTTTTCCCCAAAATAAGACCTAACCGGGAAAGAAGCCCCAGCATGATTTTTCAGGATGACATCCCCTGAACATAAGCCCTAATGAGTCTTTTGGAGCAAAAATTAATATAAGATCCGGTCTTATTTTCGAGGAAACATGATATGTCTCCCAATCTTGGTGGGTGATCCTACATAGTGGGTGCCCAGTGGGGCCCTGGCACAGTGTCCCTGGTCAATTGTTCTGGGTGCTCCAGGAGTGTCCCTTGGGGGCATTGTGTGTGCCCTCCCAGTTATAGTTGAACCTTGATTGCTATTGGCATGTCATTGGGTGGGATTGACGCTCAGGGTGACTGGCTTGGCCATATCCACAGCTTACAGGCTGTGGGGAGCTCCGCCACTGAGTGGTATTCACTCAGCGGGCTCTGCTGCTTGTTGAGACCGCCCTTTGTGTGTGCTGCTTATAGGGATAATTGAATTGGGCTGTGTTCTGCTGTGGTCTGTGGCCAACTTCCAAGTATGTTGTTTGTAGGGCCCCTTGGGAAGGGCTCTGGTGCAGGCTCAGGTCACTCACTGCCTGTGACCAGCCAGGGACTACCTGGTAGGAGCTATAAAGTGATTCACAGTTGTTCACTGCCTGTGCTAAATCTGGAGGCGTGGGGGAGAAGCCACACTGGGAACCTAGAACAGCTGCCACCAGAACTTGGTGGTAGCTCTGAAACAAGCCGGGACACCTCGAGGCTTGCTGCCACCTGTTGACTCCCTTAAGGTTCTGATAAAGCATCATGGGGTATACAAGTTGGTTGAGACAGGGTCTCCGGGAGTCACTAAAGTGGGAAGAGTTGTACTCACCAGGTTAGTGTAGACTCTGGTTTGGTGCCAGTGCTGAGCCCGGAGCTACTCAGCAAAAGTCTCAGAGTACAACTAGGCCAATCACCACCAACCTGGGGCCCACAGACTCTGATAGTTTTCCAAGAAAGAGTGCAGTGTGGCTGGGGCTGGCTGCTTGATGAGAAAGTGCCTCCAGCTTTGGGGAAGTTGGGTCGGGCCTGATCCCAGTGAGTCAGCAGGGCGGAGCAGAAGAGCTCACCAGACCAATCAGATTCAGATTTGGCTTGTGGGGGAGGGCTTAACACAGGAAAAATGGGCCTGCTTGCTGGCTGCACAGAAAGAAGACTTTCTCACAGGGACATGGCGACTATCCTCCAGCCCTGGCCCCAAAGTCACACATCTCAGTCTGCACCCCACATGCCTCTGAAGCCCCTGAGTCACCATCCCTTCACTGGAGCCCAGGGTGAGTATCTGTGAGCAAGTGAGTCTGTGCAGGGGCTGTTTAAGAGAATTCTGGGTTTTCCACAGTCTTCTGGCCGGTCAGATTCTCCCAATTTTCACAGGCAGATGATGTGGGGGCTCCTCTTTTTAGCACAGTACTCTGAACAGGGGAGCTGGTATGGGGTTAGGGACCCTCGCTCCCACTGGGAAACCTCCGCAGCCGAGATATCCCTTCCAGTTCTCAATCGCCCACCAGAGTTTCGGGGACAGCTCATTTCACCTCTCCACCACTCCTACCAGTCTCAACGTGGTTTCTTCTTCATGTCCTTAGTTACAAAATTTCTGTTCAGCTAGACCTCAGATGGTTCTCTAGGTTGATTGTTCTATAAATTATTTATAATTTTAGTGTGTTCATGGAAAAAAACAGGCACAGTATTTATTTCCTCCGCTATCTTGGATCCTCCTGGGGTTGCATTATTTTCTAGTTTTATCTCCACTGGGTTTTAAAGAAGCCTATCAGAGGACATCAATTTCAAGGTCACTTGAATTCACCGTTTGAGTCTAGGACTAGCAGTGCCTTCTCTAATCTCACATCTGTTGGTGGTGCAAAGGTTATTTTTCCCTAGCTTTATTGAAATATAATCTACATATGATACTGCCCGTAAGTTTAAGGTATAAATGTAATGATTTGATATACGTATATATGCTGAAATGTTTACCACAATAAGGTTGATTAACAGATTCACCTCACTTAATTCCCATTTTGTTGTTATGGTGAGGACATCGAAGCTTAGAATAGAGCAAGTTTCAAGTGTACAGTACATTATTGTTAACTATAGTCACCATGTTATGTATTAGATCACCAGAACTTATTCATCGTATAACTGAAAGGTTTTACCACTTTCACTTGCCACACCCCAGCCTTTGGGAACCATCGTTCTACTCTGTTTCTATGAGTTCAGCTTTTTTAGATTCCACATATAAGTGAGATCAGACAGTATGTGTCTGACTTATTCCAGTTAGCATAATGCCCTCAAGGTCCATCCACGTTGTCACAAATGGAAGGATTTTCTTCTTATTTATTGATGAATAATATTCTGTTACAAATAGACACCACATTTTCTGTATCCATCCACCTGTCAGATACTTAGCTTGTTCCCATGTCTTAGCTCTTGTGAGTAATACTGCAATGCACACAGGAGTGCAGATATTCCTTTGACATAATAAGTTTACCTTCTTAAGGTATACACACAGAAGTGAGATCACTGAATCATATGGTAGTACTATTTTAATTTTTCTGAGCACCCTCCAGACTGTTTCCCATAGTGGCTCCTCCAATATAGATTCCTATCAACAATGAACCAAAGTTCCCTTTCCTCCACATCCTCACCAGCACGTTTTCTCTCTTGTCTTTCTGATAATAGCCATTCTAACAGGTGTGAGATGATATCTCATATGGTTTTGATTTGCATTTTTCTGGTGATTAGTGATGTTGGACCTCTTTTCACCTACTTGCCAGCTGCAAATGGTTTTTCACTGTGTGTGGCTATTGTTCCAAAATCAACTTGCTCAAGCTCTAAAGTTACTAAGCAGTTAGCAATACGAATGTGTAGTGTAGCGTGACTCAAATCATTAACATAGTTGCCTCTCTGCCCTCACAAATATAACCATTATATTCTAAGTCTTATCACTTTGTGAGACTTTCTTGTGCTCATATTAAAATGAAAACCAAAATGATCACTTCTGCCTATTAGAGTGTCTGATTTCAAGCTAAGATCATTTTGCAGTTTGTCCTGAATTTGCTGGATTAATAGTAACTTTCTTTGCCAAGAGGTAAAACCACACTTTTCATTCCTTTGTCATTTCTCTAAATATTTAGGACCACGGATGGGATGGGTGTCATATATAAGTACAGCCACTACCTGAGACTCTGCATTGTTTACTGCTACTCTTAACATTCCTCTTGTATGTCCTGCTGCTTTTACTGTTGCTCAGTTTTTTTGCACCGGGTTCTCTGATCATCCCGAGTCCCTGTATCACTTGGTGGTCTCCTTTGGAGACTGGTCTTTGCATGGCCCATGGACACACGCTTGTACCACTACTGATTGTGTCTTCCAGTTCTGGGTCTGGTAGTACTTTATTCATATTTCCCATGAGTGGTGCTCACCTGTGCTTGACTTCTGAACTCCCTGAGGCTAGGATTATCTCCTCTCTTCACTGCTTGGATCTCCTTGCCATTGCTCACTTTTCTCTCTTTCTGACTAGTGCTAAAAAATCTTTCTTTTTCTTTGCTAAAATCTTTTTTAGGATTTTTCTAGAACACTGTTGCTTAGGACTTGGTTATGAAATTGTTGACATTTTCCTCCCCAGACCTCTCTTTTCTTGGATACATAGATGCTCAGAAAGGATGATATTAGGTCAAGAGATTGTCAAATACAATTTTACAGTGTACCTGGAATGTTGTTTTTTCTGACATTTAGGATCTTTTATGGCATCAGCCCACAGTTGCCAAGAAGACTCCTTCTCATTGATGACGGATGTTGTATCTCCTTAAATTTGACTTCTAAGCTTCCAGTTTCTCCGCTCCCCACTCACCCAGTATGACAGTCATGTCTACAGCTGTCTCAATAACAAATACAGTAGTTTAACATTAATTTTTTTCCAAAGAGCTCCTAGATATCATGCAGACTAAGAATGTGGTATCTCAAAAATCCCAGGTAAAGAGACTTAGAACCTAGAGCACCGAGAGAAACTCTTTGGAAGGCTGGGAAGTAGAGTTGGAAGGGAGGGATTGTCTAAAAATACATAACCGAATCTCAGGCCCACCACCATCAGGATTCCTTGTTATGAGTATATCAATTTTTTCTGCCACCCACATTATATTTCATTTCAAATCAAGGAAATGTAATCCACATTATATTTCATTCACTCAAGGAACCAGAATTAGTGATCAACATCATCCTCACGTGTTCAGTTCTTTTTTTCCCCCGTAATCCTGCCTTTGTGTTTTTCACATAGTCTACTCTCCTGAACTGCAGATGCCTTATGTCTTTTAATTATTGTTTACCATGGCCTGATTTGGAAAAGTAGATGCCAACCACCTTACCTTTATAATAATGAGCAGCATATGAACATATCCAGGGGCATACAAAGTGCTATTTACTAGAAAAATACACTGCTTAAAGGAGGCATTTGGTACATGTTGATTACAAGGATGTGCAGCTGTGGGCATGACTAGATCTTCATTAACCAGCAGAACCTGATGAAAGGAGACCTTTCTCATCTCCATTGCAGGGGAGCCTTATATCACAGCCCAGAACAAAAGATAAAATAGAGATAGATCTGAGAACCTATAGGAACTCAATATGGGACTGTTGTCAGAGTCTCATGGGGATGTCCAATAGAGGACTCCACCCAGAGCACCAGTGACCATGTTCTTGTCTCCACGCAAGAAAGAATTTAAGAGCAAGACAGATGCAGGAAAGGACAGGACGTTTATTGAAATGAAAGTTCAAACTTGAGAGGGAAGTGCGGGCGAAGTCAGAGATTGAGTTGCACTGGGTGAAGTCCTGATCAGGGGTATTTATCTGCCCTAGGGGACAGAACTGGTGATATCCCATTGACATGGTTGGTCAGTTTCTTCCCAGTAGGTGGGATGCTCAGTCCCCTACTTTTTCTTCCTTATTTTGTTCTTCTGGAATTGTCACGGTGCTAGATGAATGCTGGAAGTCATAGTAACCACAATGTAAATGACATTATAATGACTTAATTAGCTAAAAGTCAAGTCTGGGTCATCAGGATTAGCAGAGCTGGATGAGACTGGTTCTTGTTATTTTTCTCCAGCTCAAGGTGCTGGATACAGTCACTTGTAACTTCTGTCATCAGGGAGTCGCCTCAGATTGTATCCTGGAAGGGGTGGTCAATTTCTTAGGCTACTTATCCTGACTCCGGACCTTTTAGTGTGGAGGCAAATAGTTCTTTAAACTTTAATAATCCTTTGGTTCTTCAGTAACATATTCATAATGATCATCTTGAGCTACTTTTATTGCATATATTGTTTAGATATTAAAATGTTAATATGGAAAAAGTGAAAGTAAATCCCTAAGAGATTTCCATGTATGTATAACAATTAAAATTTTAAAATGATGAATGCTCAGCTTCCGTTATCTAGAAAATGCATTTCAGTGGAATACCTAATTTCCTAATGCTACTGAATGAACGAGATATTATTAGCTAATTTTTACTATGTGCCACTCATAACATAGAGTACAATAGATAATTGCTTGCTTATGAAAATTATTATGACACCAATGATGACAGGTGAAGTTAACATAATGAGAGAAGCAGAGTGGAGACACGCAAATTAGGAAATGTTTGAATGTCTGATTGGGTTGTCCCTGAGACCGAGCTCTGTCTCTGTACTTTCTATATTTTATGTATTTTCATGTAATATCTACCATATCAGGTGCTTTTTATTCCTTCTTGTGGATTTATATTTCCAATAGGTAACATTTTCTTTCTGCTTAAAACGCTTCCTTTAATATGTTTTGTTTCTAGTAATACATTCTTGCAGCTTTAGTATGCCTTTATTTTTAAATGTTAATGTTGCCTTTATTTAAAAAAATATGTTGAGGTGAAATTCATATAAAATTAATCATGTAGAAGTGAACAATTCAGTGGCATTTAGTATATTCACGGTGTGCGACTACCACCTCTATCTAGTTCCAAAGCATTTTCATCACTCCAAAGTAATATCCCTCATTCACTGTATAGTAACTGTACCTACTCCCCACTCCCTACTCTCCCTAGCCTCTGGCAATCTCTACTCTACTTTCTGTCTCTGTGAACTTGCCTATCCAAGGCATTTTATAAGAGTAGAATTATATAACATTTTTCCTTTTGTGTCTTGCTTCTTAGCATGATATTTTAGAGGTTTATCCATGTGTCACATTTTATTTCATTTTATGGGTGAATAATATTCACCCATGGACCTACCAAATTTGTTTATTCATCCATTGATAGACATTTGGGATATTTCCACCTTTTGGCTATTAAAAACATGCCGCTATGAACATATGTGTACATGAAAATAGTTACTTAAATAAGTATATGTACATGCATATTCATGGCAGCATTGTTCTCAAGAGTCAAAAGGTGGAAATTATTTCTTCTTATTTTTCATGCATGGGGTTTATTGAACATCTTGAATTTCTGCATTTGTAATTTTCATCAAATGACTCTGGGTGGTGAACACACAATGTGATATATAAATGATGTATTACAGAATTGTATACCAGAAACCAGTGTAAGTTTACTAACTATTGTCATCCCAATAAACTTTAATTAAAAAAAAATTGAAAATTGTGAAAGCTGTTTTTTTCTCTTGCCTTTCCCCTCCTTCAAGGAATCCTGTTACATGTTTATTTGGTTTTCTGATGTTGCCCTGCAGCTCACTGATATTTTTTTTTTTCAAACTTCTTTTTTTCTCTGTGTTTCATTTTGTATAATTGATATAGCTGTCTTCATTTTCACTAATCTTTTCTCCTCCAATATGTAATTTGCCATCAATCCTTACCAGTGTGTTACTCATCACAGATAATATAATGATTTGTTATGAATATTTTAATAGTCTTATCTGATAATTTTAAAATTCTGTGTCAGTTCTAGTTTAGTTTTGATTGATTGACAATTTTTTGCCCTCACATGGGTCATATTTTCACGCTTCTTTGCAAATCTGAAAATCTTTGATGGGATGCCAGACATTGTGAAGGCTGCCTTATTTGGGATGGATATTCTTGTATCTTTTTCCATATTTTTGAACTTTGGTTTGGGACTTTGTTAAGTTACTTGGAAATAGGATGATCCTTTGGGGTCTTGCTTTTAAGATTTGTTTGGTGGGACAAGAATAGCATTTATGTCTAGGCCTAAACAGTCCTCATTACTGAGGCAAGCATTGAGTACTCTACTCAGTACCCCATGACTCATGAGAAGTTTCATTTTAGCTGATGGAAACAAGCACTATTCCTGGCCCTTGACACTGTTTGGTCTAATCATCCCAGATGATTCTTCTCCAACCTTGGATAGTTTTCTCACACACTTGTATCCATCAGTACTTTGCTGAATATGAAAGACGATGCTCTACAATTCTCCAGAGTTCTCTCTTTTTGCAGCTTTCTCCTCTCTGGTAGTCTGTTCTGCACAGCCTTGTATCTTTATTCTTCCCAGACACACAGTTCTTAAATGTAGGGAGTGAGCTGCCTCTGCCTCAGTTCCCTCTGTCTGCACTACAGTCTAGAAACCCTGTCAAGCTGGTTACCTGGGGCAACCACCAGGCTTACCTCCTTTGTTTCCCATCTCACAGAAATTGTTAGTTATCCTTAGTTGTCTGATACCCATTGCTTTGAAAACTGTAATTTTCTGTGTATATTGAGTATAATTTTATTGTTTGTTTGCTTTATGCATGGGATTAAATCCAGTCTCTGTTATTTCATTTTGGCCAGACTCAGATGTTCTTTCTCAGCAGTTAGTTATACCCTCCCTTAATTCTCTGAACCATTCTAGCTTCCTGCCAAGAAATTTCTTTTTTTGTCTAAGCTGATTTAATTTGAGTTTCTGCAACTTATGTCTAAAAAGTCATGATTAATGAATAGGTGATGATCAAGTAACATACATGAATTTATAAACTTGAATGGCATATGTATACAGAATCCATTTAATCAGATTAATAAGTAATTGTTTGAAATCTTTAGTGCAATTCTTTTTTTTAATATAGACCGAGTTTTGGTTAAAGGACTGATGAAAGAAAGCAAAAATTTTAAACTACTTGAATTTATATATCTTTGGAAGAAAACCTCATAATGGTATCATAAAATCCACAGCAACAGAAAATTTCCCTCTTGGTTTCTGTGTTATAATTGACAAAATCCTTGCTGCTTCTAGCAACTATAACTGACCAAATCCTTCATAAAAGGCAGAAGCAGCATAAAATATAGGTTCATTAAGACATCAGATACTATTAATATGATGATTGCCTGTCTACTTGGGTCCCTAAGATTTTTCAGACTTGAAATGAAACTTTGCTGTGTTATAGATAGTGGTTCAAAAATATCTCCATATTTAATCATTGCAGGTCCCATTTATTCCCTATTGTCTATACATGAATCATCAGTTCTTTGGGGAAGTGTTTTGTGGTGCAAATGCTACAGGCTTTTTTGGGCTATTTGTCATAATGGTGTGAGAAATTATAACTCTGACCTCATAGAGTGAAGCATCAGTAACTTAGCAGATTGACAGGACTGGGACCAAGTGCACAGAAATCCTTGAGATGAAAGGGGCTGTTTAGGTAGCTTTCAAACTGCTCCACATTCTTTTGACCCGTGTCACTATTTATTTTTCTATCATGATTTGGTCATAGAACTATGTGTTACTGGGAAATTTCCCTAGGTAGTTTAAGCACAAGGCAAAAATGTTAATTTTCTTCTCTGTCCTTTCACAGAATGTTTTTGCCACCTGGCATTTAAACGGTAGACTAAACGGTAGACTAAAAGCGAACATTGGATTGAAAAATAACAAACAGTGTTCTATCTCATGGCTGAAGACAAGGTGCACAGCACACTGAAAAATTCCTCCATCTAAAATTGGAACTTGGTCTATAGGAATAGAAAGATCTCTAAATTTTTGAGAAGAGGCAAAATAAAGAACAAGAGAAATAGCATGAATCCAGAAATGCATTTATGGGATCAAAACTCTGATTCCTATTAACAGTAACTTTTTGCTAATAAAATTGAACAATTTATATTTAGAAAATGCAATAAGTGGAAAAAGAAATGACCATAAACCTGCTTACTAAATATTAATTTTCTCAAGGATCAAGATGACACATTTATCAAATTTGGGTTTGATATCAAGTTGGGAGAAACTGTGAACTCGTTACGTGCCAGAATGTGGAGTCAAAATAAATTTAATGAGAAAAAAAAAAAAAGAAAAAGATCTTCATAGGCTGAAATATTGGGTCTAATCTAATCATTTACTAGATGACATTTATGTCACAGAATGCAAAGTTCTTTACTGGGATTTGCAGTAGGGGAAACATGTCTGTGTGTCTATGTAGGTGTGTGTGTCTGTGTTTATATGTGTATATATGTGTGTGTGCATCTGTGTGTGTATGTATATATATATATATATATATGTATTTATAGTGAAAATATCATTTACATATATAATGATAATATAATCATTAACTGTCAAGTAATGTGGGAAGCTATATACACTGTCTCATTTAATTTTTATGACCACTTGAGAGTATAATTACTCTTATTAACTCAATTCTATAAATGAAGAAATTGACCCTCAGAGTGAAAAGTGACAGTGTCAAGACATGAACCTGGTCCTGGGTCCATCTGATGACAAAGGCTATACTCTTATCCATATTCTGTTGCTTCCCTGTAGCTAAATATGAGTCAGAACATTTTATATGACTGCTCCCAAAACACAAATTACATGAATGACAATGAAATGTCTAATAGGAGAGAAGGGAAAGTCTTCTTTCTAGAAAAAAAAATCCCTGGCTTTTTCCCTGTTCTATGTACAGGATCCTCCATATGGACATGGGTGGGAGTTACAGAAGGGCCATTGTTAAAGAGCAGAGGACAACATGTGGGTCTGAACTCGCTGCTCATGCAGCTTGTTATGCCCTCTGTGCATGCTGTATTAGTTTGCTAGGGCTGCTGTAACAAAACACCACAGACTGAGTGGCTTCAACAACAGAAGTTTACTTCCTCATAATTATAGAGTCTAGAAATCCAAGATCAAAGTGTCAGCAGGATTGGTTTGTTCTGAGGGCTTCTATGCTGGCTTGCCTTGTACATGACCATCTTTTTCTGGGTGTTTTCCCATGGTCTTCCCTCTGTGTGTGTTCCCTCTGGGTCCTAGTTTCCTTATATTATAAGTATACCAGTCATTTTGGGTTACGGACCACACATAAAACCTCAATTTACCTTAATTATTTTTTTAAATTAAAGTTTATTGGGTTGACAACTGTTAGTAAAGTCACATAGGTTTCAGGTGTACAATTCTATAATACATGATCTATATATCACATTGTGTGTTCACCATCCAGAGTCAGTTCTCTTTCCATCACCATATATTGGATCCCCCTTACCCTTATCTACCATCCTCCTCCCCCTTACCCTCTGGTAACCACTAAACTGTTGTCTGTGTCTATGAGTTTTTGTTTCTACATTTACTTGTCTTGTTCTTTTGTTGTTTTCAGTTTTATAGCCCACATATCAGTGAAATCATATAGTTCTTGACTTTTTCTGTCTGATTTATTTCATTCAGCATAATAATGTCAAGATCCATCCATGTTGTCACAAATGGTTCTATTTCATCTTTTCTTATGGAAGAAATGGAATGGTATTCCATTGTGTGTATATACCACATCTTCTTTATCCCATCATCTTTCGAGGAACACTTTGGTTGTTTCCATGTCTTGGCCACCATAAATAAAGCTGCAATGAGCATTGAAGCATATATATCTTTACCAATAAATGTTTTCAGATTTTTTGGGTAGATACCCAGGAGAGGGATTGCTGGGTCATATGGTAGTTCTAGTCTTACTTAATTACTTCTTTAAAGGCCCTATCACCAAATATAGTCACAGTCTGAGGAACTGGGGATTATGATTTCAATATATGAATTCTGGGAAAATACAATTCATAATACATATTTATGCTTGATCTGGGTGTATCACTTCATTTAATTGCTGGTAGCTCTGCCTAATTTTATGACTTGAAAGGGCTGAAAGAACTCAGCTCAAACTGAGATATTTCAGATGGATATTCTGTTGGTGTCTCATGGTCAAATGCTCCATTTCTACCAGAGCCCAATAGCATGCTACATGCTGTTCCTCAAATTATGTCTTAATCACCACTGCATATAACAAAGCCTTTTTTCAGAATCCCAGGAGCCTGCATTGTAATTCTTTTTCTAAATCATTTCCTATCACTGATACCATGGGATCTGCTGGGTCTTAATGTCATAGAATCTGCTGTATCATGTGGCCCGTGTGGTAGCACATCTAGCCCTAAAACATGAATTTGGTGGGGTGCCCATTCTTGCTCTAGATCGACTCAAAGATGGCAGGCTAACTAGTGTTGTGTTTCCTTCCTCATGGTAGGAAGTGAAAAATTCAATCATTTGCCTTTTATTTTGAAAGGACTGTGACTAATGAATTCCTAAAACTTTTACAGATATGATAAGACCCTGAATGTTCATAGGGTTTATCTCTGCTTTCTGAAGCACACTTGTCTCTCTAAATGCTAGCAATTCCTTGTTCACCCAACTCAATGAGCATATAATCAATGTGATGAAGCAACATGATTTTTTATGGGAAGTATAAAGACACACCTCATCTTTTGATATTATGACAGAGAACTGTAATTAAGGTAGCCCTTGCAGGAAATGGCAAATGTATATTATTGCCCCTTCCATGTGAATGAAAATATATCTAATTCTTCTTTCTGAATGGAAGTATTGATTTCCCAAATCAGCAGCCTGGTATCATACAAGGAATCTGAGGCTATATTAATTACTGTATAAAAAAGATATCTGGCATAGAGGCTGCCATAGAGGCCATGAGTTGGTATAGTTTGTGATACTCTAGCTCAACTTTGAATAGCATGAGCCATTGCTTTTTCCACCCTTGTAGGAGACATCCTTGTAGTCAATTAACAGCATTTCCTGGAATCTTTGGCAGGGTGTTAAATCTTTTATTTCTGAAGTAGCCTTTCAATACACGCTCGCACATATCTATTCAATTTTATGCATTAAAGCTTAATTTTTAAAAATTAATTTCAGGTGAGACTTTTTGATCAAGCACTCTTGAAAGCTACTCCTCCCTTACTCCTCTGGCTCCTGCTGGCCCGTGTTGACTAGGTCTCCCCTCTCCTTTAAGGTTGAGTCCTTTTCCTCTCTTATCAGTCCCTGAATGTCTTGGCTGGGTCATTTTATAGGCCTAGTGACCAGCAAGGGAGATGGGGTGAATCCTAAGCTGTGTGGGTATGGGGGGATGTAGTGTGTGTGTGTGTGTGTGTGTGTGTGAGAGAGAGAGAGAGAGAGAAGTTATTTTGTGGCAGAGAAGACTCTGCATTTTCTTTACAAAAGGGGGGTGTTAACTCTTAATATCAAAAGGTGGGTAACTTCTGCAGACCACAGGGTTCAAAGTGTTCTAAATATGCAGAATTTTCAGGGGCATAGACCTAGATATGTTTACAAAACGTCAAAATGCTATTTATCTTACATCCAGGGCCAAGACTTTGGCATAATAGAGCTGACTTAGTTGGGTTTTAAGCTTCTATGGAGTTAATCCAATTCTATTAAGTCCTGGTTCTTGTCCTCAATTTTCCCTGTCCTCCTACAGGAGATGAGAGTTTCTACATAAGCTACTGGAGAGGTCCAAGGCTGTCAATATTTGTTTTTCAGTTACTTTTTGAAGGTCCATAACTTTTCACTGTCTTCCTAGGATGTCAGTGGTGCTTAGCAGTAGTGTTCCGATACCCATCCTTTTGAAACATCTGATACCCTGTGGTAGTTCGAGCATTCCCCTCCATTGGCATATCCTCCCAATTTACCATCAATGAGAGTTTTAACAATTGGACCACCACCTTGATCCAGGGACTTTCTGTGTTTACCTAGTACGAGTAATGGTGTCTTCACTGACATATGGATAGTGAGTAATTTAGCTTCAAACCCACAAAATATCACTTTCTTTTTTTGAATATTCCTGGTGCCAAATATTGTAGTACCGTTCTCTGGAAGGATATACTGAGATGAAGTTTTGTGCAGGCAAATGATTAGATAGTAGTATCTGGGGAAAAACAGAATCGTTGGGAGGAAAAGGGTGGGATTAGATAACAGCATTGGGCAAAATGAGAAGCTGAATTGCCAGGTAAGCCCAACAAAGCTGGTGCTTTTGGAAAGCTTGGAGCATTTCCAATGATGGTTTGATCAAATTGGCTAATGGCCAAAATGTCCAGACTCTATGACACTCTATAGCTCATTCACCCCCCCCCCCCGACCCCCTCCAATGAAAGAAGATTGTATCCTTGGACACGGCATCACTCTCGTAGCTGAGGAAACCTTGGAAGAGCTGACAGATGGAGGGTATTTGCCACAGTACCTGGGGCATCATAGCCTTCCTCGAAGTGGGGTATGCACAGTATATCTCCATGTGTAACACAAGAGTCAAGTTATGTTCTTTTCTCATATCATACCTCTCACAATAAAACAGATTCCAGATGAATCAAATAGCCAAATCACTGTCAATTTCTAAGTCGACCATTAAAAAATTTCCTTATAATTTTTTCCTAATCTTAGCCTGTTCACTCATTGTACTAGCCTGATTTTGTTTTACAGAATACATAGTCTCTAGTGTGTTATTGAGAATGTGTTCCATTCCAGTAGATTTTTTTCTGTTTATTTACTTTCTGACAGAAAATCTATAGAGTAATAAAGTGTATCCTCCATATATGAATGCTGCTCTGCTTTCGCTGGGAAACAGAATTATTTTAATAGGCATTTATAAGGAGTGGGAACATGTCAGTTTACCCTTGGCTTAATTGTATTTATTTATTTTTCCAATTTTTTTTATTAGTTTCAGACATACAAAACAACATAGTGATAAGACATTTACATAACTCACAGTGATAACCCCAACAAGTCTACTACTCACCCGGCACTGGATGTAGTTATGACAACATTATTGACTATATTTCCCATGCTGCACCACACATCCCTGTATTTTTTAAAATTATAGTTGATATACAATATTATTTTATATTAGTTTCAGGTGTACAGCACAGTTGTTAGACATTTATATAATTTATGAAGTGATCTTCCACAATAAGTCTCCTACACATCTGACACTATACATAGTTCCCACAATACTATTGACTATATTCCCCATACTGTATTTTACATCCCTGTGACTCTCTTATAATTATCAACTTGCACTTCTTAATCCCTTAACCTTTCTCACCCAGCCCGACAAACACCCCTCCTATCTAGTAACCATCAGTTTGTTCTCTGTATTTATGAGTCTTTTTCTCTTTTGTTTGTTTATTTTGTTCTTTAGATTCCACATATAAGTGAGATCATATGTATTTGTCTTTCTCAGACTGACTTATTTCACTTAGCATAATATGTTCTGGGTCCAGGTCCATCCTGTTGTCACAAAAGGTAAGATTTCATTCTTTTTTATGGCCAAGTAATATTCCATTATATATGTACTAATACTTCTTTATCCAGTTGTCTATTGATGGACATGTGTGTTGCTTCCATATCTGGGCTATTGTAGATAGTGCTGCAATGAACATAGAGGTGCATATATCTTTTCAAACTAGTGTTTTTCATTTTCTCAGATAAATACCCAGAAGTGGAATTGCTGGGTCATAAAGTAGGTCTATTTTTAATATTTTGAGGAACCTCCAAACCATTTACCATAATGGCTGCACCAATCTGCATTCCCACCACCAGTGCATAAGGGTTCCTTTTTCTCCTCATTCTCGACAATACTTGTTATTTGTTGATTTTTTGATTATGGCCATTCTGATAGGTATGAGGTGATATTTCATAGTGGTTTTAATTTGCATATTTCTGACCATTAGTGACATTGAATATATTTTCGTATATCTAATAGTCAGGTGACTCTTTGGAGAAATGGCTATTCAAGTCTTTTCCCCATTTTTAAATTGGATTGTTAGTTTTTTTAGTGTTGAGTTGTGTGATTTCTTTATAAATTTTGGATATTAACCCCTTATCAGATGTATCATTGACTAATATCTTCTCCCATTCAGTAGATTGTCTTTTTGTTATGTTGGTGGTTTACTTTGCTATTAAAAAAAAAAAAATCTTTTTAGTTTTATGTAGTCCCATTTGTTTATTTTTTCTTTTGTTTCTCCTGCCCAAGGCGATATATCGAACAAATATTACCAAGAGCAACATCAGAGAATTTACTGCCTATATTTTTTTCTATGAGTTTTATGGTTTCAGATCTTACATTTAAATCTTTAATCCATTTTGAGTTTATTCTTGTATGTGGTATAAGAATGTGGTCTAGTTTCATTGTTTTGCATGTGTCTATACAGTTTTCCCAACACCATTTATTGAATAAACTGTCTTTACTCCCATTGTATATTCTTGCTTCCTTCGTCATAGATTAACTAACCATATAGGTGTGGTTTATTTATGAGCTCACTAGTCCCTTCCATCGCTCTATGTGTCTGTTTTTATGCCTGTACCATGCTGTTTAGATTACTATAGACTTGTAGCATAGTTTGATAAAGATAGTGTGATACCTTCAGTTTTGTTTTTCTTTCTCAAGATTGCTGCGTCTATTCAAAGTCTTTTATGGTTCCATATAAATTTTAGGATTATTTGTTGTAGTTCTGTGAAAAATGCCATTGGTATTTTGGTAAGGATTGCATTAAATCTATAGATTGCTTTGGGGAGTATGGACATTTTAACTATATTAATTATTCCTATCCATGAGCATGGTATATGCTTACATTTATTTATATCTTCTTTAATTTCTCTAATCAATGTCTTATGATTTTTCTGAGTATAGGTGTTTTACTTTCTTGGTTAAATTTATTCCTACATAGGTATTTTATTTTATTTTTTGATACAATTGTAAATTGTTTTCTTAATTTCTCTCTCTGATAGTTTGTTATTGGTGTGTAAAAATGCAACTGATTTATGAATATTAATTTTGTATCCTACTACTTCACTAAATTCATTTATCAATTCTAACAGTTTTTTGGTGAAATATTTGGTGTTCTCTCTATATAGTATCATGTCATGGCAGTTTTACTTCTTCCTTCCCTATTTGGATGCCTTTTATTTCTTTTTCTTATCTGACAGCTGTGGCTCAGACTTCCAGTACTACGTTGAATAAAAAATGATGAAAATGGACGTTCTTGTCTCGTTCCTGATTTAAGGGGAATGCTTTTAGCTTTCTCTGTTGAGTAATGTTAGCTGTGGGTTTGTTATATGTATATGGCCTTTATTATGTTGAGATATGTCCTTTCTGTCCAACTTTGCTGATAATTTTTATCATAAATGAATGCTGGATTTTGTCAAAAGCTTTTTCTGCATTATTTGATATGATCATATGTTTTTTATTTTTCATTTTTTAATATGGTATGTCATGTAAATTGATCAATGGATATTGAACCAACATTTACTAGGAATAAATCCTACTTGATCATGCTGTATGATCTTTTAAATATATTTCTGAATTCGGTTTGCTAATATTTTGTTGAGGTTTTTGCATCTATGTTCATCATGGATATTGGCCTATAATTTTCTTTTTGTGTAATGTCTTTGTGTTATTTTGGAATCAGGGTCATTGTTGCCTCGTAGAATGAGCTTGGGAACCTCCCTTCCTTTTGAATTTTTTGGAATAGTTTGAGAAGAATAGGTGGTAATTCTTTGAATGTTTAGTAAAATTCGCCTGAAATCATCTGGTGTAGGATTTTATTTGTTGGGCTCATTTTAATTACTGATTTGATTTCATTAGTAATGATCGGTTGCTGCAAATTTTGTTTCTTCTTGACTCAATTTTGAAAGATTGTATGGTTCTAGGAATTTATTGATTTCTCCCAGATTGTCCAGTTTGTTGGAGTATAATTTCTTGTAGAATTTTCTTAATTTTTTTTTTTTTTTTGTATTTCTGTGATGTCAGTTGTCATTTCTCCTTTTTCATTTCTGATTGTGTTTATTTGATGAGTCTTGTTAAAGGTTTATCTTGTTAAAGCTCTTCATTTCATTGATCTTTTCTGTGTGTTTTTGTTTGTTTGTTTGCTTGCTTGCTTATTTAGCTTTTATTTGGTTTATTTCTGTTCTAATCTTTATTATTTCCTTCAACCTTTGGGCGTTGTTTGCTGTTCTTTTTCCAGTTTCCTTAAGGGTAAAGTTAGATTGTATATTTGAGATTTTTCTTGTTTTTTGAGATAGGCCTGTATTGCTATGAATTTCCCTCTTAGGACTGCTTTTGCTGTGTCTCACACATTTTGGGTCATTGTGTTTTCATTTTCATTTGTCTCAAGGTATCTTTTGACGTCTTCCTTTGATCTCATTGTTAACCCATTCATTGTTTAGTAGTATGTTATTTATCTCCATGTGTTTGTGTGCTTTTCAGGGTTTTTTTTTTTTTTTTTTTTTGTAATTGAATTCCAGTTTCAAACCATTGTGGTCACAGAGCTTGCTTGATATGGTTTCAATCTTCTTAAATTTGTTGAGAATTGATTTGTGGCCTAACATGTGGTCTAGCTTGAAAAATGTTCCATGTGCACTTGAAAAGAATGTGCATTTTGTTGCTTTGGGATGAAATGTTCTAAAAATATCAATTAAACCCATCTAGTCTAGTGTGTCACTTAAGGCCACTGTTTACATGTTGACTTTCTGTCTGGAAGATTTGTCCATTTGTCTCAATGGGGTGTTAAAGTCCCATACTATGATTGTGTTACTGTTGATCTCTGCTTTATGTCCATCAATATTTGTTTTATATATTTAGGTGCTCCTATGTGGGGTGCATAGATGTTTATGAGGGTTACATCCTCTTGTTGGGTTGATCCCTTTATCATTATATAATACCCTTTGTTTCTTATTATAATCTTTATTTTAAAGTCTATTTTGTCTGATTTCTATTGCTGTCCCAGGCTTGCTTTCATTGTATTTGCATGAAATATCTTTTTTTAATCCTTTTGCATCCAGTCTATGTGTGTCTTTCAATCTGAGATGGGTCTCTTGTAAAATGCATATGTATGAATCTTTTCTTATTCGTTCAGGTACACTCTGTCTTTTTATTTGAACATTTAATCCATTTATATTTAAACTCATTATTTATAGGTATATAGTTATTGCCATTTTATTATTCATATTACTGATTTTCTTTTCCTTGTTTTTTTGTTTTCTCCCTTCTTCTTCTTAAATTAGTCCTTTTAATATTACTTATTATACTGGCTTAGCAGTAATGAATTCCTTTAGGCTTTTCTTATTTGGGAAATGCTTTATCTCTTCTTCAGTTTTAAATGATAATCTTTCTGGGTAGCATAGTCTGGGTTGTAGACCCTGGCTTTCATCACTTTGACTATTTCTTGCCATTGTTTTCTGGCCTACAAAGTTTCTGTTGAGAAATCAGCTGACAGTCTTATGGAAGCTCCCTTATAAGTCACTATTTGTCTTTCTATTGCTGCTTTTAGGATTCTCTCTTTGTTTTTAAACTTTATCATTTTAATTATAATGTGTCTAGGTGTGGGCCTGTTTGGGTTCATCTTGTTTGGGACTGTCTGCACTTCCTGGGTTTTGTGTCTATTTCCTTCACTAGATCAGGGAAGTTTTCAGTCATTATTTCTTCAAATAGTTTCTTGATTACTTGCTCCCTTACTTCTTCTGGTACTCCTATGATGTGAATAATGTTGTTACACTGGATGTTGTCCCAGATGTCCCCTAAACTATCTTTTTTTTCCCTTTTTTTTAATTCTTTTTTCTTTTTGTTGTTCTGATTGGGTGTTTTCTGCTACCTTGTCCTCTAAATCGCTTATTTGATCCTCTGCTTCATTTAATCTGCTGTTGATTGCTTCTAGTGTATTCTTCATTTCAGTTATTGTATTCTTTATTTCTGACATTTTTATGGTTTCTGGATCCTTCTTTATGCTTATTATTTCCTTGTTGAAGCTCTCATTAAGTTCCTGAAGGATTCTCATAAGCAGTGTTTTAAACTCTGTCTGTGCTAGGTTGGTTGCCTCCATTTCATTTAGTTATTTTTCTGGAGATTTCTCTTGTTCTTTTATTTGGGACATGTTTCTTTGTTCCCTTATTCTGGTTGTCTCTATGTATTTGCCTCTATGTATTAGGTAGAACTTCTATGTCTCTCAATCTTCACTGGGTGGTCTTATGTAGTAGGTATCCTGTGTGGTCTAGTGGCATAGTCTCTCTGATCATCTGTGCTTGTGTTCTAGGAGTGTTCCTTTTGTGTGTTGTGTGTAGTCTCTTGCTGTAATTGAGCTTGATTTGCTTTTGGCACATAGTAGGTGGCACTGACTCTCAGGCTGACTGGCTGTGAGGACTGGATATTCCCATAGCATATGAGGTGCTGTGTGGGAGCTGACCCCTCAGAAGGGGATTTGCCTGAGTTAGCTCTTGTGCCTGTTGATACCACCCTTTGGGTGTACCCCTTATCAGGTTAATTGGGTAGTGCTCTGTTGTGGTTTGAGGCAGGCCTCTGGATGTGTTGTTTTTGTTCCTCTTGGGAGGTGCTCCAGTGCAGGTCAACTTCATCCGTTTCTGTGACCATCCCAGTAATATATGGTAGGAGCTACAAAGCTATATGCAATTATTTGCTGCCTGTGTTGGACCTGGAGGCATGTGAGGGTGACCTCGCTGTGAACCAAGGTCTGCTGCCATCATCATCAGGCCTGGGGTAGCTTAGCAAAAGGCACAGAGCCCCACTAGGCCTGTTGCCACCTACTGGCTGCCTGGAAGGCTCAGCAGCTGAAAGAGCCTACTTAGGAGTGTGGGCTGGGCTGTTGACCTGGTGTTGACTGTGTGCACGGTGATGCCACTTGAGTTGGGTGGGGCAGGGTCCCAGGGAATCACAGGGTGTGACCAGTTGTTTTTAAAAAGTTAACACAGATTCAGCTCTGTACCAGTGCCAAACCCTGTGACCACTCTGCAGTGCACTCTGAGAGCACTACAGCCAGCCACTGCTTGCCTTGGTTTACAGATTCCCCCAGAGCTGCCCAAGAAGGGCTACAGCACAAGCTAGGGCTGACCGCATGTCACCGCAGGCTATCTGCTACTATACAAGCCTCCTGCAGCTTGTAGGGTGGGGCTGGCTCCCCAGAAGCTGAGGGTGCCCTAGATCACACAACACTAGCTCAGTGGGGTCCAAGGGAGTCACCAAGGTGCTGCACACACAGGTAGAGTTTACTAGACCAATGCTATCTTTGATATGGCCCTAAGGGGCATACATGTGAGGCAGGCTCCACACTAGGATAAAGGCAGCTGTCTCTCTAGCACTCACTCTGAAACCACACAACTCAATATTTCCCTGTATGTTTCTGGCACCTCTGGAGTCATTGTCCCTGAGACAGAGACCAGGGTGAGTGCCCGCAAGTGAATGAGTCTATATGTGGACCGTTTATGAGGACGTCTGGGTTTCCAGCCACTTTATATCTCACTGGGATCCTTGCTGATTTTCACTGCCAGATGTTGTGGGGACTCCTCTTCCCAGCACAGGACCCCTGGGAAGCCTGTTGTGAGGTTGGCAGCCCTCACTCTTCAGGGGGATCTCTGCTACTGAGGTCATATTGGAGCCACAGTATAGACTATTTATTTCATGGATGACTTAGTAGTTTTCCTCCCATATTAGAGTTTCAATTGATTGGGCACAACTACCTTAATGGCTTTACTCAGGATGTTTCTGAGGCTCAATGGGAAAAGGGCCATGATTATTATTGTGGAAGCAGAGAGTGACTTATTGTGGAAGCAGAGAGTGGCTACAAGTAACCTGCCTATCTGCCTTTCCTGGACACTTCATCCTACCACCTAAGAGGGGGTGGCAGATGGGAATGATATGAATTCAGAGTGTCGATATTAGTGCTCAGAATCATCCAATTAGTAGTTACACAACTAGAAGCAGAGCTTCTGAGTGTGGGAAGTAATAAGTCTTGGGATTTAAATAATAGGATAATGGATAAAGAAGGTTTCGCTTTTCTGTTACCAAGAAATATAAGTGTCTTATAAAGAAATATCTTATGGGACTTTTCACTGGGAAGTATATGAGTTAGAGGAAAAGCCTTCTGACCAATATTAGAAAAACTTCCATGATTTTTTAAAGTGGAGATCCACATTTTCTCTTGTGAGCCTAGCATACAAGTGTCCAAATGTTAACTAAATGAATACTTTTCATCATTATTCTGAAAGGACTAAGTCTTAATAACTTAGGGGCTCAATAGGCAGAGTCATATAAAGGCTCACAGGAGATTGATTTCATCGTTAACAAACTAAAATTATTCAAAATAGAATGTAAATTTGGTACTTAATGATTAACAAAGATAGTTTCTTTTTCTTTGTCTAATAATCTTTCATCACTTAATTCATCTTGCTGTCTAGAAAGTATTTCTTATATGAAACTGTAAAGTCTCTAACTTTATTTCCTCATAAATGGAACCCCAGGAAGACAGAGAAATTTGATAGTCATGATTCTCTTTCTGAATGAAGGTAAGAACTAGATTCCAAAATCAGAGGATGCCAAAGGCTAGCCATATTTTTAAGCCCCCAGATCGTGAGCTCTGGCAGGGAATTGAGATGCCGTAAGGTTGAAAGCATACAGACTACCAGAGGGGGATAGGAACAAGGAGAGGGGAAAAAGTGTGACTCTGTGGAAACTCACTAACCCCACACTCCTTGGATATAAAATTTATGACACAAAGACTAATTTCAGACTAATCAGTGTTATGGAAAACATTAGCAGTGTATACCCTGGTTTGACTCCGGAACTGGTGGGATTTGAGCCTGCAGAAAAAGTGATTCAGTGCCTCAGCTTCTGTAGGGCTGGAAAAGACAGAGGCTAGCAGTATTAATCCATACACATATTTATTGAGCACTCATTATGTGCCAAATACTGGCATTATAGCATTAAAAAAACAGAGAAGACTCTTTCCACAGGAAGTTTACATTCCTGTGAGGATGATAACCAATAAACAAGAAAAAAGATGGGCAGCAGAATTATAGATTGTGATAGGCACTTTGAATGTAATACAACAGGTAATGAGAAATCATATAAAGGATTTTAGGGCAGCCTAAGTGGTCAGGGAAGGTGACCATAGAAAATGGGTGAGATAAAGTAAGTTTTCCACTGATAAAGGGCACTGTCCTTAGCATCATATTCACAGAAGCACAAATGTACAACACAAGCAATATGCTCACGGAGCTAGAATACCTTGTGGATTCCATTTCAACTAGAAAATAAGGTGTTAGAGAATTTGGCAGATAAAATTATTTCATAAAAATGTTCATGCAATTAAAATACAAAGAGTTTTTTCATCAGACTAATACATATTTCAATAATAATAACAAAATAGCTTTGTTAATGTCAACATATGCTGGAAGTGAACTAATGTTTTATTTGTTTTCTTTATTTTTGATTTTCCAATTACACACAATCACACATAGGTTTTTTTTCCCCCCCGGGGAAGCATATTTTAGAGTTAGTTGTTTTCATTGAAAACAAGAAAATAATGATGATACCTTGTATTTTGTGTTTTATTTTTTAAGCAAAACTCAAATTATCACACTCCAAATCCTAATATAAACAGTGTGTTTTCAATGGAGTTAACTAGTTGATGTATTTGAAGCAATAGCTTGTAGATTGAAGTTTTCATCAATTTTGTAACTTCTATTGGAAACTACCTCTCCTACATAGTACAACTGCAGCTCTTTGGGTTTCTGGGGCAAGTGTATTAAATAGAGAAGTTATAATTTGGTATATCTTAAATAGTCTCATCCAATTATACTAGTGTGTGTGTGTGTGTGTGTGTGTGGAGGGGTACTTTCAGTATCTTAGTGGACCCATAATAATGGGTCCCATACTAATGCTAGTAATTTTCTAAATGGAATCATATGCCCAGACAAATTGAAACCAAGTACACCAGTTCCATCATCTTCTATGTCTAGCGTTCAAGAGTCAAGGGTAAAAAAAATTATAAATGTTGCCTATTGTCTTAGGGAAAGATAAAGATGATGCATTTTATGATAAGGAATTCAAGTTTTTTTCCATGTAGTTCTATTTAATAGATAAGAGCATCAGAATGTAATAGTAATTCCTAATCCTGCCTTCAACAGTATAAAAATTATATTAACGACCAGGCCCCAAAGCTTAAGAACATAGCCAAAAAGAATTCCTGCAGGTAGAGTTACATATTCTTATAAAAAGACTCCTCAAAAAAATTGGCTAGTGTGTGGAAGTTTAGAAATATTAACCTTATTTTTATCACATGTACAACAAGGCATTCTTTACAAGATACTGTACACAGTGCTTTACATCCCTCTTTTTAAGTTAAATTTATTGAGTTGGCATTGGTTAATAAAATTATATAGCTTTTAAGTGTCCAGTTGTATAATACATTATCTATATATCACATTGTGTGTTCATCACCCTAAGTCAATCTCCTTCTATCACCATATATTTGACCCCTTTTTCCCTTTTCTATGTCCTCCCTCCCCCCTTTCCCTTTGATAACTACTAAACAGTTGTCTGTATCTATCAATTTTTGTTTGTTTATGTTGTTCATTTGTTGCTTTCAGTTTTATATCCCACATATGAGTGAAATATTATAATATTGTTCTTGACTTTTTCTGCCTGACTTATTTTGCTTAGCATGATAATATCAAGATCCATCCATGTTGTCACACATGGAAGTATTTCATCTTTTCTTATGGCTGAGTAATAATCCATTATATATATGTACCACATCTTCTCTATCCAATTATCTATTGAAAGACATTTCAGTTGTATTCATGTCTTGGCCACCATGAATAATGCTGCAATGAACATAGGGGTACATATATCATTTCAGGTAAATGTATTCAAATTTTTTCGATAGATACTAGAAGAGGGGTTGCTGGGTTGTATGGTAGTTCTATTCTTAATTTTTTGAGGAACCTCCATGCGGTTTTACATAGTGGCTGCACCAATTTACATTCCTACTGGCAGTGTATGAGGGTTCTGTCTTTCCTCCAACTTTTCCAACACTTGTTATTACTTGTCTTGTTGATAATAGCCATTCTAACCAGTGTGAGGTGGTGTCACGTTGTGGTTTTGATTTACATTTCCCAAATAGATAGTGAAGTCGAGCATTTTTTGATACCTCTATTGGCTGTTTGTATGTCTTCTTGGGAGAAGTATCTGTTCAGGTCCTTTCCCCCTTTTTAAATTGAATATTTGTTTTTGTTGGTGAGTTGTGTACTTTATACATTTTGGATATTAGCCCCTTGTTGGAAATGTTGTTTGCAAAAACTTCTATTCAGTTGCTTGCCTCTGTTCTGTTGATGGTTTCTTTTGCTGTGCAGAAGCTTTTCAGGTTGATATAGTCCCATTCATTTAGCTTAGCTTTTACTTCCCTTGCCTGTGAGGTCAAATTCATGAAATCCTCTCTAAGGTCAAGGTCCATAAGTTTAGTACCTATGCTTTCTTCTACACATTTTATTGTTTCAGGTCTTATATATAGGTCTTTGATCAATTTAGAGTTGATTTTTGTGTATGGTGACAAATAGCAGTCTAGTTTCATTCTTCTGGGTGTCGCTTTCCAATTTTCCCAGAACAATTT
Source organism: Rhinolophus ferrumequinum (assembly GCF_004115265.2). Taxonomy (NCBI): domain Eukaryota; kingdom Metazoa; phylum Chordata; class Mammalia; order Chiroptera; family Rhinolophidae; genus Rhinolophus; species Rhinolophus ferrumequinum. Next base: position 18,407,574 of record NC_046286.1, on the reverse strand, counting down.
ATTGAAGAGGCTTTTCCCACCTCCAATGTATGCTTTCGGTTCTTTTGTTAAAAATTATTTGCCCATATATATGTGAATTTATTTCTGGTTTCTCAATTCTGTTCCATTGCTTTGTGTTTCTGTTCTTCTGCCAATCAATGCTGTTTTGATTATTGTCACTTTGTAGTGTAATTTGAAGTCAGGGAATTTGATGCCTCTGGCCTTGTTCTGTTTATTTTAAAGATTGCTTTAGCTATTCAGGGTCTTTTGTGACTCCATACAAATTTGATGATTTTTCGTTCTATTTCTTTAAAAAATGCTATTGGGATTTTGAAGGGGATTGCATTAAATATTTATATTGCTTTGGGTAATATGGCCATTTTAACTATGTTGATTCCTCCAATCCATGAACACAAAATATCTTTCCATTTCTTTCTGTCTTCTTCAATTTGTTTTTAAATGTCTTACAGTTTTCAGTGTATAAGTCCTTTACATCCTTTGTTAAGTTTATTCCTAGGCATTGTATTCTATTGGCTGCAAATGCAAAATGATTTTTTTTTAAATTTCTTTTTCTAAAACTTCATTGTTACAAGTATGTAAAAATGCAATGGATTTTTTGTACATTGATTTGTATTTTGGAACTTTACCGTATTTGTTTTTTGTTTTTTTGGTGGAGTATATAAGGTTTTCTATATAAAGAATTGTGTCATCTACAAAATGTGAGAAGCTGACTTATTCATTTTACCAAGCATCCCTGTTGATTCTAACTTTTCTCAAGTGCTTTCACACATCGCTAGATACTCAATACTCCCTCTAGTGACTTTCCTCAGCATCTAGCAAAGCTTAGATAAATCTATCGCTTCTTCTATCCTTCCATGAAAATGCACTGACTTATGAACAATACCACTGAATTGTTGAATATTCTCATGATCCAAATCTCACTTTATTTTTCTTTTATATTGCTTTCTTAGATGATTCCTTTTTTCTAGATAACTAACTCAGAACAAGATGAACTTTTAGTATTCATGTGGATGTACCTATTCCTATAAAGATTTACTTTTATGAAGGTTATTTTAAAAACATGATAACTTGATTCATAGAATTGGATGCAAAATATTGGCATCGAAGGCAGGCATGGGTGCCTCTGAATTATATCGGTAGGCAATCACATAAGTCGCTACACTAACGACTGGCTTTCTGCTTTTGTAAGGTATGATAGGACATATTACTGAAGTCACAGAAAATAATCTCATTGTTTGCTCCAAGAAAGCAATAGAAAAAAATAGTCAAAAGTGCCACACAGGGAAAGCAACTGATACACTCCTGAAAATTTTTCTGGAAAGTAAGCACTTCTTATTAAATTTTTCCCAAAGGAATGTTAAATCTATAGAGAATAAAAAAGTAAAATAGGTACTTGCTAAATATCTAATTGTAAACAAGAACTATTACTTCCAACTAAAACAGAAATGTAATTTATCAGATCAACATCAAATAGGTGTTTGAATTGACCAAACATTTAGAGAACGTGTCACAGACAACTAGCAGGAACTAAGGAAAAGGAGGGCAAAACCAAGATTATGCCACCTTGTACTCACTGACACCCTACTGGACTATAGGCTCTGCTGACATCTCTACCAATAATCTGTGACAAATCCAAGGCCTTTGCATTACTATCACAAGATTCAAATACTTGGTAGGAAGATTCAGTTGGCTGGGTCTAGTGAGACCCCTCTATTAGTTGTCTGGGAGTTGGGGAAAGAGAGTTGCCTCCTTTAAGCTTTTATGATGAGAAGTGTGGCATGAACCTCACCCATTTTGGGCTTTCCATTATAAAGGACGGTTATTTGTATTCTGTGCACCTTCAAACAACTATCAACCAGTTCGTTATACTCATTTGGTTTTTCATCCCGTTTATATAGTAACACACAGTAAAGTGCTCTTGCATATTGTAATGCAAATAGTGCTCTAAGTTTTATACACATAAATAAATTCACTTTCCTTTTTCTCACAGAGGTGTCCAAAATGTCAACAGTTGCGTTTAGCTTTGGGTGACATGTATTTCTTTGATGTCATAAATCTTGATATTTTGCAAACTATGGACAAAATTGTAGTTAACTCTACCAACACAACCTACATAAAATCAGAGAGTAGAAGAAGAAGAAAAATGAAAATTAGTTAAGCTATAATAATAATATATGTATTACCTCCTTATTCTCTCCAAGTCTCTATCAAAACTGGTGAGTGTTATGTCATCATTTACCTTCTTAACTGTCGCAAATTCACAACATGATGCTGTTGAACAATATTAAATTAATGCATTGCCCTTTATAAAATTTACAATCTATAATATCATAAAACTTATTGGTGGAAGTCTTTTTGATAATGAACTAATCAGGAATAGTGTAAATGTATTCATTGTGCAATGTATGAAATATTAGTTTGGTGCAAAGGTAATTGCAGTTTAAAAGGTTAAAAATAATTGCAAAAACTGCAGTTACTTTTGCACGAACCTAATAGTTTTTGTGAGGGGAACTTTTGAATACTCCCTTATGAAATCATGTAAGTGGCAGACTATTTCAGGATGGATCTTTAAAGAATGAAGTGGCTGAAAATCATGTGAATGTGAGACTAAGGGTAGAAGATAAAACAGTGAAATTAAAATATCCTGTTTTATACAATATTATTTAATGACTTAGAGGATTTCACTCAACAGTAGATTGAAGCAGTTTAATCTTTTAAAATAGAAATGTTGTAAATAAACAGTAAGTAGATTTCTTATACTCTTAATCAATATGGCTTCTTGGGTTTACACCAACAAAAAAATAAAAGGACATAGCCTTACTCCCTCATCCTACCTCCATATCCTCATTTACCCCCCTCTCCATCTATTGTTAATCTGGGTTAAAGGTTTGTTTCTTTTTTTCTCTATTATTTCAAGTTGATGCAGGTAGTTGAATACGGTCACTACTAAAAAACAGAATCTCACTATCTCTCTTACGCACATTTCATGACACATTTTAGAAACATTAGACAGAAATTGAAAGCAATACCCTTCTCACATTTGTTTTCTATTATTAATGTCAGAAGTCATCCATCCATTCTATCTATAGCCATCTATCTATCCCCCATGTATCATTATCTATGACTATTTTCACTCTCTTCTTATTTTTATATTTTTCCTATTTAAATATTTCAAAGATGGTAAGCATTTAGTTAGAAAGTGATTTATAAAAATACAACCAAACCACAGTTCTGTCTCAAATGGTGAGGCTGGCCAGCATACGCAGGTAATTCTTACAGAGGTATTCCAGAAAACCGATGACAAGATTGGGACTCTGGGCTAGCCCCAGGGCAGTCAGCAGTGGTAGCTGCTACACACAACCTCATGTGTAAAGTTTCTGAACTGACACAAAGCTTAATGGAAATGAACCTTGACGATGTGGCCAATCGAGTGTAAGTGACATCCTGCTTGGCATGCCATGATGATTTTTTTTCTTTCCTCTCTTGAAGGCATAATGCTTCCTGTGGGAAATCCTGACTTAAAATGCCATTGTGTGCTCAGATAGGAGATTTACCAACCCTGAAGAGGAGATAAGTGGAATAAGGACCCCCAAAACAGGTTCATCCTTATCCTCACACTTCATTACTCTTCCCAACCCAATGAAAAGTGATAGTCACTACACCAGTTTCAGTTGGCACAATGTTGGAATAATAGCATATTTTATAAAAATGAAGATATACGAAGTCTGTGAAAAAAAGAAAATAGGTACCAGTCATTTTGTATTTATTGGTTATCTGTTACAGTAAATCACTTATTGTTCTAAGTTTGTGGGGAATCATAGAAAAATAAAACACACTATACCTCCTGTCTAGGAGCTACCATTTGGATGAAAAGATAAGACATAAAGGAAAATAACCGTAATAATTAGGGTGGCCATTAATGTTTAGGAGTCACATAGATAGAAAATGCTTTAAGGTTCTCACAGAGAAACAAACAAGTAAATAAACTAATTTTAAAATCTTGTTGCTTTTAATAAAATGTGTCTATTCCAAGTGAAGCTAATAGGATTGATGCACAATTAGTATCATTTCACTTCTTATATTTGGGTTGTTTTTTGAGTATTAGAACTGGATTTACTAAAGCTTATGCTATTGCATATTTCTGAATGAAATCTCAACTATGAGAGCCTGAGGCTTAAGTGAGGAGATAATGTATGAAATGAAATAAGTCAAAGCTGAATAAGCTCTGCACAGGCTATTGGTATAAATAAGAAGTAGATGAACTTTGGAGTGAGTGCTACTTGGCCTTAATCCTAGTAGAAAAATACTTTTTGAAGGAATGCTATAACAGCTACTTTTTAGTCAGTGAACCAGACTGATGTGCTGTTTGTCGGGAGAGACATACTATTAAACTAGTTATTAAAGTATGGTAAAATAAATACTATGATAGGCAAAATATAGGCAATCGAAAGAGATTATAGGACAGGTAACAAAGCCATACCTGGAATCAGAGGAATACATCAGTAATGGCTTTACAAAGTGACACCTAAAGGATGAGTAGGAAGTGCCCGAAATTTTGTCACCTTGATTACCTGGCAATTACCACTTTCTTAGTATGAGTCCATCTCCCTATAAAGTGCGTTTAATCCACAAAATGAGTCTTTGGAATAGGTATTATAATTATCCATATTAATGAAGATATTTGGAAGGTAAATAGATGCTCTAGTACGTGGAGTTAGTGCCAAGTGAGACTTCATTATAGATCAGTTTCATTAAGAGCTTGACGCTATACTGCTAACCATATCATTCTAGTACTAGATAAAATGTAGAAATGCAAGTAGGGGAGAAGCAGAGGCTAGGAAGGGTTTCCCAGGCAGAAGAATAATTAGTGTAAAGTTGTAGATGTGAGGCAATGTATCCGAAAGAAAAATTAGAGTAGGCGATGGAGGTAGTAAGAAAGGAGACTAAAGAGGTATATAGGTAACAGTTTATAGAGTGCTGTACAAGCTTTATTTACTTTTTAACCTATGAGAAATGAGTTCATGAAAGTTCTGGGGACAGGAACATGATGTACTTAGGAATATTTTTTTTTGGTTGCCATTTGGAGAATGTATTGTGTGTGGAGTGTGGTAAGTTGGTGATTGAGATACCATTGGGAATTTATTACAAGGAATACAGGTGGATCTGAACTGTAGGACTAGGATACTTGTATTAAGACAAGCCTGTGACTTTCAGAGTTATTTAAACAGTACGCTCAAAAGAAACGATAGGTTGTGAGTGACAGGGAAAAGAATAAAGAGAAGAAAATGATGGCTTACTGGCCTGGGAAAATGCATATAACATGGTTCTATTTACTGAGACAAGAAATAAAGAAGGATGAACTAGTCTCAGCATAGTAATTTTCCCAACAATTGCTATCTTACCATGACTTGTCTAAGGTGATGCATCCAAACTTAACTAACCACTGTTATAACCAATTCATCAGTCCTAGTAATTGATATGGGTGAAATTAATCTCCACATTATACTTCAATGTGTAATATAGATCCCCTTTCAAAATAAATAGATGATAAAGCCCACATATTTGTGTGTGTGTGTGTGTGTGTGTGTGTACGTGCAAAATCTGTTTTTCTTTTTATAAATTTTATTGGGGAGTATTGGGGGACAGTGTGTTTCTCCAGGACCCTCCTGCTCCAAGTTGTTGTCCTTCATAGTTGTGGAGGGTGCAGCTCAGCTCCAAGTCCAGTCGCCATTTTCAATCTTTAGTTACAGGGGGCGCAGCCCACCATCCCATGCGGGAATTGAACTGGCAACTTTGTTGTTGAAAGCTCGCGCTCTAACCAACTGAGCCATCTGGCCGCCCCTGCAAAATCTGGTTTTAAATTTCCCTAAACATTGAAATGGTGGGAGGAGATGAACACTAAGGGTGAAGCCTTTCAGGGAATGTTCCCTGCCCTGTAGGAATAGAAATAATCTGCAAACTGGGGTAGTCATTCTCCTGGAGGACAATTTTGAGAGCTTTGCAATGATTGAGTGACTCTTCAGTTACGTTTTACCATGCCAGTGAGAGCAGTGCTTTTTAAAAATTTATTTTTAGAGCAGTCTTTGATTGACCTCAAATCACAATTATTCATGTACCAGTAGCCAAATTGTCTAGGAATAAGACCAGCTATACATAAAACCTCGTTACCAAGGTTTTTTTTCTATTTGTTTCGTGACTTCAGTCACCTTATATTTATGTGTAAATTCAGTGTTTCTGTGAGTCCACAGAAGTAAATTCATCAGTGATTGTTAAATTCTATGTGTTTATTTCAATGTTTACTTTAAGAGACAAGCAACGTTGGGCTCAGCTAGATGATCACCTCCTATCCACGTGGAGTCATGCATTTGTCTTGGGCTACTGAAGAAAAGAGCTGGGGGCAGATTGCAAACATGAATGATGTACACTCAAGAAAAGACTAAATATCAATAAGCCAACAGGTACAAAGGAAAATTCCATAGTAATCTAAATAGGAAAGCATGTGGATCAAACAACTTTCCTTATGGGACTTGGTAATATGGGTAGTATTAGTGATGTGACATGCTATGAATAAATAAATGGGCTAAGTCACAGTAGAAAGCACATTCTATTTCTGCAGTAGTTTTGATAATAATTTGGATTTTTTAGAATTCTTTTTTCTTTAGGGGCTATAATCGTAAGAAGTTTATACCTACTTTTATGTTCACAATGATTTAATAAATGGTATAATAAAAGTAATTTAAGTAACACTGGTGGTTCTCAAAACTTTTTAGATTACAAGTCTTCTATGTGTTACTCACATTTAGAGGTGCTGCTTAATATAGATAAACTATTCCCATAATATGAAGACTTTTGGAGATATTCATTGACTCATTCTTATCTCATCCAAGACTCTGAAACAGGAAATATTAAATTATTCCCAAGGTAAACCCAAAGAATGAATTACCCATGCATGTTTGTTCATCTTTAGCCCGTTACTGAGGAACTATATTGGTATTTATAGCTATAAGCAATAGATACTTGAGAAAATTAATTCTTAAAAATGGAATATCACAGGAAAATATTTAATTAAATTGTTGGGGAATGCAATATGTATAGTGTTTAACTGCAGGGTTTCTGGAATTGAGACTTACTTGAGTTTGAATCCTTGCTCTGCTACTAGATAGCTATATAACCTTAATGTATTAGATACTTTGTGAGTTATATGCTCTGCTCAAAGAGCAATCATGAGAGAAAAACTGACTCATAGGAGGTTCTTATACCTGATAACTGATTTTCTCAGTCAAGAGGTGGTCGTGGGCAGCCACATTCATATTATATGGTTCTACTCCTGCTCTGGTCACAATTGATTAGACCAGAAATATGCACATAACTCAAACTAGGTTAATGGTATTCTTCCTTCTGAGAATGTGGAGTGGGACAGAGACAGTGAAATGAATTCTTTGCTTGAACTGAGGTCATTTATACTTTGGGCTCTGGAACGTCCATCTTCTATAATAGATGTACTACAGAAGGAGAAAGCTGGTCTTTAGCGAAGAAAAAAACAAAGCAAATATGCAGAAAAAGAGAAAGAAGATAAAAAGACTATGTGGTAGAAAGAATGAGTGGATGAGAGAGTACTTATCTTCTCTACCTCTTATATATTTATGTAATGTATTAAGTCACCCAAACAACACAGATTAAATTTCTCCTAAATACCAAGCACAATGCTAAGCTCTATACAACGCTTTATATTTAAAAGCAATGTCATTTTTTACATCTTTCTTATATAAGAATGTCTCTTAGGATTTTTAGATTAAAATAGATCTTCTATATAAAGCACCTGCTATGGGTATAATCTATATGAATGTCCTGCTGCTTCTTTCTAGGTTGTGTTTTCCGAAACTGTATCTAACTATGTTTTCTCGTTTTGTAATATATAACATGTTTGTTTGTTTGTTTGTTTGTTGCTTTGTAAGCATTTAGAAATTCTTCTGTGCAATTTTTGTTATTATTTATCTCATTAGTTGCATGCGCTGTCCTCTCTAACGTAATTTATTATGCACTGGACAGAAATTGTGACTTGTCGTTTGTATTTCTTGAGCTCATATCATAGGGCCTTGCCTAGAATGGACTTTGCCATCCGTATTTATTGATCTATCACTTTGGGGATGTACATGAGGACACAATTGGAACGGCTTGCAAAGATTTCTAGGTTCAATAACAGGCTTGGCCTACCTTTCTACACACCTTTCCTCTTTGTTTAATTCCCTGCTCAGCCTCTGAAAGACTCTCTCTCTGAGTTTATTATCCAGAAAGGTGCACATATTGAAACAAAGTCTGTAACCACAGCGACAGGCTACAGAGGGATGTGGGCTCATACAGAAATTCATTTCCTTCCTGACTTCAATCTTCCTGACCCTGTATCTAGGAGCTGAGAGTATGTGATCTGGACAATTAGTTTGTACTTGATATATGATAAGACACTTAAAGTAACAGGTTGACAAATTCCCTATTAACACATTTCAAAACTGAATACATATTATTTTGTGATTTATCAACCAATAATTAAATAATTTAAGGAGAAAAAGTACTTGTTTGGAAGAATAAGATTTGAACCATGAGCTGTGCTGCTAAGGAGCTGTGTGACTTGCAAGTCTTTTAGCTTCTCTGAGCCTCAGTTTCCTTACATGTAAAGTGTGCACTAGACTAGGTAACCTTTAGTTTTCTTCGAGTTCTAATATCTGCTAACTTTATTTTGATCTCTGGCAATCTGCAATCTGCAAGGTAATATTCTGCTGTGTTACATAATTGTGAGTGATGATGTAGGAATCATTCCTGGTATCCATTACTAAGTTCGATTACAACATAAATAAGTCAAAACTGAGATATGTAAGAGTTCATCCATAACCCGTATTCAAAATTAATTTAGTTTAATTGCTTACTGAGTGCCAAACATAGTTTAGCCAGCAGTAGAGATTTCAGTGATCTGCAATGTCAAATACCAACCCCAGGAAACCAAATTTGTTTATTTTTATAATTACTTTTTTTGTGTTAAGTGATCCCATTAAATGAAGTGCCACAAATTAAGTATTGAAATGAACTGACCTGAACAATACACTGAAATGCCTGAGGCATCAAACAGGTTTCTACTTTATTTTTGTTCCCTTTTATTTGGGAGAATGATGTGACAGAAGAATCATTACTGATTTTTGAATACTGAATAAATTAGTCATGGCTGGAATGCTACTTCAATCACTTCCCAGCAAACAGGCTCTGCCCTCTAAGTTCACCTGTTCATGACTTGACTCAGAACTGGAGCAAACTGGGAATAAGTGACTCCAACTGCCTGGGAATTCAGGACTGCCTGGTAGTTAGAGTACAAATGATAGATTTGTGCCATGAGAGGACCAGGATGTACTCAAAGATCTCTGTCCTGGGATGCCCCCACATTTATCCATCTTTATGAAGCAAATGGGAAGGATGGACGGAAGACATAATGAAAGAAAACCAGTAGCCTATATTGACTATTACTATGTGTTAGTGACTATACTAGTTGCCATCACATTTACTATTCCATTTAAAGCATTACAAAATCCTTGGGGAATGAGTCTTCTTGCCCAAGAAGTGACTTAGGAACCTGGAGTAAATTATATAAGGACCACGGTACATCTAAATGACAGAACTGTAGGAGATATTATTGAGTTCATGACTCTAAGCTGAGCAAATTATAAAAAGAATGTCATTGTCTACTGCCTTAGTTCTGAGTAGACTTTTTAAATAAGACTTAGATATGGAAGAGGAAAATCCCTGCTCTCAACTTGTTACCAGACGTCTCAGGTTTAACTCAAACATATTTGAACAGGGGCACGTTTTCCTTTTGTGAGCTATGGGTATATTTTAACATTCAGCTCAACATGTCTGTTTGGCCCCCTGCCCCACATCGGTATCCTTAGAAAGATCAGATGAGTATTGAAATGGCATAGATCAACCAGGAAAAGTGGACAGCAAAATATTCTAAAACAAGTGGACAGCAAAATATTCTAAAACAAGTGGTCTCAGAATATCAATAAGTGGTTCCCTTCTTTAGATGAGGAAATGCCAGATGTCAGACAGACGACTATAAAATAGTTTAATCCTGGAGTACAAAATACATTAATTGGAGATTTTGGAGTATTAACAAAGGATCACAAAATAGGCCATTGTACCAATTGGACTCTCTTCAATAGATTGTAATCCTAATTTTGCAGATGAGAGAAGAAGAGATTATATACATTTCGGAGAGACATATAAGCTAATAAGTTTAATTCCTCAAACTAAAAATCACTGAAATAGTTTAATAAGTTTGTTTAAGCACATGGTTTTGCTTTTTTGCATTTTGATTCAATTAAATGTTTATTTCTTCAATCAAACATACTCATTATAAAAATACCTCAGAAGAGTAATTTGATGAAATTAATTCCTTTTGCACAACTATTCTTATTTTTCTCAATAGAGAGAAGCTAACATTTTAAAATAAAGTGCTTTGGCTAGCCCTGTTTGAAATACATTTTCCCTAAAGACAAACTTCATCTCATGTGACATTCCAAGGGTCCTTAGCTAAGTATGTGTTCTGTAGACTTCAGTTTGTCAAAACGCAACCTACTTATTTTATCAACTTCTCCTTGTGAAAGACATGACTAAAAGAATTGGGAAAAATACAAAACAGATCAAATGGGCTTGATCAGTTCTGGTGAGACCTCTGTAAATTGTTCTGTGGGTCCAGAGTTCAACTGTTTTTAGTATTTTAAGGTTAGCAATGGGGCATATTGGTTCGTTCAACCTGGCAGTATTTGCTATTCTACACATAGGCACATTTCTGTATGAAGTCACGTTAATAAAAAATTTAAGTGCACATTTGTGAATATAGTTTGGCTGGAAATACAAAGAAATTAAAAGAGAATCAAAGTTTTCAAGGGGCTAAAATGCTATCGGAAAATACCCAAGATTAATACTCCGAGTCCCAAATTGTGTGCCAAATTTTTAAATGGTTTGAGAATGCAAAAAAAGTTTTGATTATTATAATAGATACAAGGTTATTTTGGCAACTATAGGCACATACTTATATGCCTAAATACATTTTTCTGGTATTTCATAGATATTTTAAGTATTTACACAATGAATCATAAAATAGACAATATAGTTTAAAAACTATGTGTGTCTATGCACACATATCTAGAAAAATTATAGCTCTATACTATTTACCTACCTTTATTCACATATACATATGTAGATATATAAATGATATATCTGAATGCATGATCTATAAAATAGCAAGCAACTCATTTGACTAAACTCATCACATAATCAACTATATATTCTAGGTTCTGGTAGATGAATTTTTCTTATTCGGTAGAATTTTCCTCAATTTGGATAGCAGACCTGAAGTAAATAAAGTTGAGTGTAGATTTGCCAAATTATAAAGCCTATAGGAAAATATCTGTATGTATGAGCCCCTGCCTCATTGTCCCCCAGTCCTGTGAGCCTCAGAGGCCATTTCCTTCATCTGCAAAATCAAAATGCAGTTCTGAGGCTGTGTAGTGGGCTGTGCTCCTGACAGCTGCCCCGAGACTCCAGGGAGCTAAGGGTCTAATTGCCAGTCTCCACAAAGGGAGTGCACAAGGCAGGCGGAAGGTGCTCCACTTCTCTCTCACCAAGAACATAAAGAACCCACAAACCATCCCCCACACCCTTTGCTTCCCCAGGCTGGGCCAAATCTCTCCCACAAAGATGGACAAAGCTCTTAATAGAGAAATTGGGAAATCTGACAGTCTTTGGGGAAAAGAGGGCCTCTTGGAACGTGAATCTGCCCTTAGGCAAAGCTACTTTACATAGTCATGGTAATTATTTTATATGATTATTTCTCTTTAATCATCATTAGTATTAGCACACTATAATATAGGAAAACATTTTTTTTTCAGAAATAGCACTGTAAAGTACTTTTAATAACCATTCAAAAAAACAGTAGTACATGTAAAGTTTATAACTAAAGCTCCCTAAGTTAATGTTTGCTATGTCTAACTTGCTTTATTTTTCTTAAAGGAAAACAAGCAAGGAAACCCTGATTTCCCCATTTATTATCTGGCTCCACATCCCAATGTGCCAGTTTTCTGGGCTGTTTATAGAGTTGAACTTATAAAAAATAAATATTTCTGCATGGCATATGGAATTCAGGCTTTCTTTATTTAAGAATACCTACTACTGGGTTGCTGCTTTAAACACATACCTGCTTTAAAAAGTAGGCTGCAGAATCTTGCAAAGTCAGGAACTCTGGCACCCTTTACAGGCTCTGCTGCTTCCTGAGGTTTATGTTCAGAGTACAGGTAAGTCAGCATTAAGCATCTGCCTCATGTCTGGCCTGAAAGACTGAGTCATGTTTCTTGACATCAAAAAAGCTCACATTTGAAACCTGGTGTTAGAGATTGCTGCATCCAATCGAGTCACATCATTTTAATTTTTAAACTTTCAGAGATTTCCTCAGGACTCTAAGATATTTCTTCCATGGCATGTTTTCAACAGCTTCTGCACTGGCAGCAAGTACACTTAGATTGAAATGCAGAAGAGAATGACAGGAACATAAACAGGAAGTCCTGCATGTAATGCAAACAGGAAGAGCATTTTACCCGAGCTGTCTCTTGGCCCCAGATCTTTAACTTCTTTCATTGCACTGTTCCCTGATGGTCCACTTCGGCTCTTGGCTGCTGGGTACAGAATTTTTTCCTCCTGCTCGGGGAAGTCCCAATGGGTACTGACGGGACTCCCATTTCTTTCCTCTGTTGGCTTCACACCTGCTTCCCCTTGTCTGGAGTCCATCTGTCCACAGCACCATCTAGATGAGTCTCCCGTGTGGGGATCCTGTGGGAGTGTGGAGATTCATAAGTGAAACACGGTAATTAAAGACCAAGAATTCCTACCTGATGTAGACAATAGTACATATTCTCAGGGAGAAGCCTCTCATTTTGCTCTAAGCTAACTGGAACAAAAAGCTTCTCTTCATAAGTTGGCCCTATTTGCTTGCAACTCCATTTTCTCTGGTGTTCTGGAGAGCAGTGAACTCTGACTGATTATTCAGAGGATAACATATACTATAATTTCGACATCCTTAGAATAGGGCTACCTGGGACCAGAAGACTATACTCTTCTTGGCCAGGATTTCTGCATCATTCCAACCACTGTCCAGGTAAATATACAGTGGTACTGGTAGCATAAAGACAGCCACATGGATTACCAGTGTCAAGGTTGGGACTCCAAAAGCCATCACTTGTCATTCTCCTTGGACCTATCTCTGAGGACAGTATGCATGAATCATGCTCCTACTAACTGGAGTGACACCCATTTTGGGGAGAAATGGTTTCTGCAGTACACGAGCTTACACTGGCAGTTTTGCAAAAGGATAAATTCTACTCTTCTTTGTAACCTGTCTGCATTAGTAGATAAATTGCTTTTACCATTTACAATAAACCAATAGGTTAACTAGGGTTAGCTTGGTCTTGATTAGAAGACTGTTAACCAGAAAGTTTACCAGCTACTACTTGTGTTACCTAGAGCCAGTTATTCACCTCTTTAAACTCCATTTTCTGCATGTATAAGAAAGACTTTTTAAAAAACTCACTCCTTAACAGTAATTGTGATAATGAAACAAGAAATTATTTAATGAATACATTGACTAAAAGTGTTTGGAAAATTGTAAGCACTGCAAATATTCCTTGTTTTTATTGCTTCTGATTAAAAATTTCCAAGATTCCATTAACCATTTCTGTTCTGAACTTCTGCCCTTTACATTATCTGTTCACATTTTATATTTGTCTTATAATTATTTGTATTGTCCTCAAGGATGCAGGAGTTTCTCAGCTACTACATCAGGCAGTTAAAAAGCAGGGTGATTCCAGATTGCACATTATTAAACCAGGTCATGTGTGAGAGCACTAAATAAATGACAACATAAAACTGTTATATTCAGTATTAGGGAAATGAGAGCATTTTATCTCAGGATATTTCAGGAAAAAAATAGTTCCATCTTTTCTTCCTTGGAAATAGTTTGACCTCTCTTACAGGGTTATTGTGATGAATATCTAATAGAAAATTATTGTAAAGCACTTTGCAAAAATAAAGTGCTATATAATTGCTTAATAATAATAATTATATTTGAGTCCATTATTGCACAAAGCAATTGCCACCAACAAGATAGCAAATAACTTAATTATTTTGCATTCCTTTCTTAAGGACTTTCCCTATTTCATCTTGGGACATTTACCTTGCCTGTTTCTACAGGGCTCTCTCTAATGCACTGGTATCCCCAAATCCCTGGAGGATTACAAACTGCTGATGTCGCTCCTTCTCCCTGTAGCAGTTTCTTAGATACTACAGGCTGGATCTGAAATCACAATAGACCCAGCTGCGTAAGTTTTGTTGGCTGAGCTATAAAGTGGCCCAAATTGTTTTTTTGCTTTATGACACTGCCATTTCCTGTTGTTTCAGTTAGATGGTAGTTTTAGGTGAAGAATCTCTCTTGTAACTCTACCCACATACTGATTTAAAGAATTTGACAATTTTCCTTCTGAACATCTATGAAGGTCCCTATTTTTATGGATCTTTTCACAATGGGGTTAGGAAAAGGAGTAATCTGACTTAAAATTTGTTGATAGTAGCAGCTGGTATTTACTGAGTGCTTACATTCCAAGTTCTATGATAAGAGATTGTAAGCATTTTAAGCATTACCTAATTAATTTTTACAGAAATCTTTTCAACAGGTACAATGAAAGGCTCAGTTAAATACTTACCCAAGATTATATAGGGAGAGTGAAGATTTGAATCATATAGTTCTGAGAGTTTGTCTCAGAGAGTCTGTCTCAGACCTGTATCAATGTTGTAAAAGTGGTATCTTTACAAATAAAATTTTTGTGTTCTTTGTGAACATCAAAACTTTAAACATCAACTATTTATAAGAAGTTTTTGCTTTGAGCTGCCATTGTCTTTTCACTACCCATTCAGCTACTTTTCATCTAGATGCACTAACATTATAAGAACTTTCCAAAAGATCAGGAAGTATATCTGCTCCCATAAAAACAGTGAAGCTTGTAAACTGGTGTCCATTTTCAATCCCGGGTAAGGTTATATCTTCCACTAATGTTCAAAGTGGAACAACTGTTTGTTTATTTGTTTTTCTTTTAGATCTACTGAAGTTCAAAACTAACAAAATGATAAGTGCCAGAGAAAATTACAGTGGAAAGTCTTAATTTTTAAGATTATTATTTGTCCTCATGTGAAATAATAAGCTATATTGCTAAAAGGCCATGAAAGATTGTAATTAAGTATGAAGTTCGTGGTGTCAGGTAAGCCAGTATTCAAATATCATGTACATTTGGGAACATTAATTAACTTTAAATTCATCCTCTGTAAAAAATGGGTATCATAACAATGTTTATTAACACTTAATAAATGCTTCCATGTCAGACACTGCTCTAAGGGATTTATAGGTATTAAATCATTTCTTCTTCACAACAGTCCTAAGAGGCAGGCACTATTATTCTCTCCACTTGAACAGAGAACGATAAGGCACACAAAGGTTAAGAAACTTGCTCATGGTCCACAGCAGATTAATGGGGAAGCTGGGATTCAAGCCCTCTAGTCTGACTCAAGACCCTAGAACCTTAATTGTTCTCTGAAAGCACATGATTAAGTACCTGGCATGCAACAGGCTCAAAGTAATAAGTCCTCTTCTGGCATTGGGTAGTAATAGCAATGGCCGTTTATTGACTGGTGACTGGAGAATAACGGAGGAACATTTAGGTATTGTAAATTTTCAGATATAGTGATAATCCTAAAAATATATGGACAGGAAATACCTTTGTTTGTTCCCAAAAAGAGTTGTTCTAAATGTGGCTTTAATGTATGAGTTAGTGCATCCTATATCCTCAGGTTAAAATATCTCACCCTCCATCTTGTAGAAATTCGTCTATAGAGGGTGACTTATAAATCATTCAGTAACAGATGATGTTATAACTAAAGCAGTGGGAGTTTGGAAGTACCTACATCAGATTAAGCGTGTCTTTATTTCAAAAAAGGCTCTGATCTAGCTTGGATATTTGGCAGGCTCAAAATGAGCCCAACATGAACTATTGTGAATCAAAGCTTTTTTTTTGAAAGTCAAACTTGGAATATATCCAGTCCCAATTAAATGTCATTTGATGTGTTTGGTCTCCTATTTTTTTAGGAAAAAAACTTTTCTTTCTCTTCTCATATTTGTGGTCATGAACTCTGCTTGAACCTATGCTTTTAAAAAGTTCTTGGAGAAAAATTATAAAAACCTCAGGGTTTTTTATTAATTTTGTACCAGGAAATACAGACCAAGACACAGCTACAACTTATGGAAAAACTTAAATATAATTAGAGACATCAAATCTACAAATACCATTTTATCCTCTTCATCAAATTGTTTCAAACATTTGAAGAATCCCAGTATTGCTTTGCACCTCCTTTGCAGATTGTTTTAGTATTTTTCAGATTAGACTTATAAGGTAATAAAAAGCTCATCTCTGATTTAACCAACAGAAAACAAAATCAGACAGCAGTCACACCAAGGGAAGTTACTCAAGGGAAAGCTCTTTAAAAAGTCTCTCATGAGATTTTGTTAACAAAATAATTTATGATTATCTCATACTGTGCATGAATAACCCTCATAAATATGGCACAGTACAAGCCAATTAATTATGCATCCTAAATGGCTTGATAATTTATGAAATTGTGGAATTCTGTTTATTTTGACTTTTAAAAATGAATGTAGATTGTAAAGAAAGGAAAACTTTGTAATTGCAAATCAAACATTTTATACAGATCAGGCAACAACATTCATCTCACTGTGTAGATTTCTGGATGATTGGATGGATTGATTTACAGAGATTTCAGTCCAGTTTTTATTCTTGCAGAGTGTTTGAGGTTTGAATTCCTTGTGCCTAATTTTTTTAAGCTGCCTTGCCTCGAAAATTATTTGTTTTATAAAATTAAAAATATTAAATAAGAAATGCTGAATATGTTGTCACCAAATTGCTGTTAGAAAAGGATGTCAGGTAAAATTTATCAGCAAAAATGTTTTAAATCACATTTTATGTATGAAAGATGACTAGAGAGATATGAAAACTGTGGAAAGTCATGATATTATCTTATTTTTTTAAGTAAGGTTTTCTATTGAGTTTATAGGTAATTTGCTGCTAATTTTATCTAAAGACAAAAGCTCAGTTGGTTTCTGATGATTTCCATGACATATGAATGATATCTGGAAGGTGGCCTTATTTGATTTATAGTATTTGAATCATTATTATTTACCTTAGACATTTTAAATTGTCAATGGATCAATATATCTCATGAATGACTTAAATGTCTTTGTGAAAGAGATTTGGATAAATAATGAAAATTTACTATTAGAGTTTCTCCTTTGTGTTACATGGATGTATTTTTAAAATTTTTATTAAATTTATTGGATGTCGCATCCTGCACGACAAGAGCTGTGGGAAGCTGGAAGGGCGGCGCAGGGTTAAGAAAGACAGTAGCCAAGAATATAGCAAGCGGGGCCAAGGGACTCAAGCCTCAAGGACTGAGCCCCAAATGGGGCCAACGCGTAGCTTTTATTAGTAATCATACAAGGAAGTAAAGTTTGTTTTTCCCACGGTCCATGAGCTACATGCCTGACTGGCTGTTCTTTCCGAAAGTCCCCATTGTTCTCCAACACATACTATGCCTTCATACACACACACACCCCTAGGGGATGGTATCTGATGGTACTGAAACCATCAGATAAGAGAGCCTGATCGATATTCCATTGGTTCCCAGCTTTCCGGGACATTCCCTCAAGGAAGCTTTACCAACATCATTCCATCGGGTCTCAGCTTTCCGAGACACTTCCTTGTGATGTCATGGTGAAGGCGTGGGCAACAGATGGTTTGGCAGGTGTAAGACAACAATTGGCAATTGGAGTGACATTAGTGATTAAATTATGTAGGTTTCAACTGTACAATTCTACAATACATCATCTATATATAGCAATGTGTGTTCACCACCCAGAGTCAGTTCTCCTTCCATCACCATATATTTGATCCCCTTTTCCCTCTTCTACCACTCTGCCTCACCTCTTACCCTCTGGTAACCACTAAGCTGTCGTCTGTGTCTGTGAGTTTTTGCTTGCTTGTCTTGTTTACTTGTTGCTTTCAGTTGTATATCCTACATGTGCATGCAATCATATGGTTTCCAACTTTTTCTATATAATTTATTTTGCTTAGCATTATAATCTCAAGATCTATCCACTTTGTCACCAATGACAGTATTTCCTCTTTTTTATTGCCAAGTAATATTCCACTGTATATATGTATCACAGTTTCTTTATCCAATCATCTATCAAAGGACACTTAAATAACTATTCAGTTTTCCATTGATGAAAGATTTTGGAGAGAAAGACTAATGGGCATTCCCTGAACTTGAAATTTCTCTCAATGAGTAAAGATAGTGAGTAAAACCTAGAGAGACAGCAAGTTGGATTTGGATTCTGGTACTGCACATATTCCTTAACTACATTTTTTCCTGTCTAAAAAAACAAAACCAAACCCAAAAACTTTTATCTTGAAATAATTATAGAATTAGAGGAAGTTTCAAAGAAATGTATAGGACAGTTTTTAATGCTAATATTTTGCATAATTATAATGCAATATTGATGTCTACAAATTGGCATTGGTACAATTCATAGGGCTTATTCAGATTTCTTTAGTTATTCATGCACTTGTGTGTGTGTGTATGTGTGTGTGTGTGTAGCTTTATGCAATTTTATCACAAGTGTAATTTGTATGACTGTCGCCACAAGTATTAAAATTTGAAATTTTTTGGCCATTATTTCTTCAAATATTCTTTCAGCCCCACATTCTTTCTCTTCTTTTTCTATGCCTCTGTTGATATGAATGCTGGATCTTTTTTTTTTCTTTTAATCTTATACACCACTGAGTCTATGTTTATTTGTTTACAATATATTTTATCTCTGTTATTTAAATTTAGTAAACTTTATTGCTCTATCACAAGTTCACTGATTCAATCCTCTGTCATTTCCACTCTACTACAGAGCCCATTCAATAGGTTTTCATTTTGGTTATTGTATTTTTCACTTCTATAGGTTTCTTCTGTTTCTGCTTTTTAAAAATAGATTCCGTATCTTTATTAAGATTTTTAATTGTTTCAATTACTTTAAGATAATTCATTAAATATTTATTGAAGCATTTTTATAATGGCTGCTTTAAAGTTTCTATCACATAATTCCAACATTTCCTTTTTGGTGATTGTCAGTTGATTGTCTTTTCTCATTCGAGTTGTGTATTTCCTCGTTCTGAGTATGAGGAGTTACTTTTCATTGTATTCTGTACATTCTGCATGTGAGGACATTCTTGATCCTTTTTAAATATTCTGTTTTAGCAGACAGTCATCCTATTTAGGAGTAGTGTGTAGGCACTGTCCGCTTTTTAAAGCTGTAATTTCAGTGACGCTTTAATTTTCAGATCTCTTGCAATGCTGTTTTGGTCTGCTTTGATTTTCTGTTACCTCTGAGACTGCCACTTAGTTCCTCTAGGTGTCACCTGAGCTGCCTGACGCCCATAGGAAGTTTAGAAAAGACTGGGCCTGAATGATTTTTCTCCCACTGAGTAGAGGACTGAAATATCAGGCACTCTGAAGGTACCAGCATATCAAGTTTGCAGATGCTTCTGGATATTGGGCCAGAGTTGGAGGGTCCTCTCAAGGTCTCTGCTTGGTTGCCCCTTTCCTAATCTTTGGCTGGAGAAAGCAGGCTTTTCTTGTATTTCTTTTTTGGTTATGTATGTGCCTGTTGGCAGTTCTGGGTTATAGACCTCTTTGGTAGATATACGGAAGATAAGTAGAAAACTCAGGGATCCAACTATGTCATCATTCCTTAAATTTTGAGGTCTCTATCCCACTGCCTTCTCCTTTCCATATTTTTGAGTCCTTTTCTGATTTCTGTTGAATATTTCCAGGATATTTAGTTGTATTTAGAAAGAAGTAGTAGAGAAAAGTGGGTCTATGACATTTTGTCCTAAAACTGGAATCCTTCTAAATTTCCTTGTGCTTCTATTTTCTTGAGTATAAAATGGATATAACATCATCTTCTAGTCAAGGTTATTGTAAAACTTAAAATAACACTTGTGAAACATTTATCATAATGACAGGCAGGTTGAGAGACCCAACACATGTTAGTGTTCTTTTCCCTTTTCTTCTTTTCTTTTAATCATGTTATAAACATGTGTGAAAAAATTCCTATAATATTTTCAGAGTTCTCAGAATAATGAGATAGGACCAAAACTACACCATCCTCTCCTTGTTAAAGAAAAACTTACAGTCCACAATTATTTTTCATTACGTTTATTCTGAAGTTTCAGTTTTTAGGGTAGGACTATGGAAACTCAGTTTGAGAAAACAAGGGAAACCTTTTTTTTCTCCATTTGTTCAGTCAAAATTGTCCCTCACAAGGTATAAAAGAGACATGTTGGAGTATTTCTTGTTCCTTCCATATTCATAAATGGGAGAACTGATCTTGTTGTCTCACTAGCACTAGGAAGTTCTTCTGAACTAAGTTCAAGACGTGGTATTTTCTTCTCAGTCTCACCTTTAATGCATGTTCATTCCTTCATTCTCAATTATTTTAAAGTCTTACACAGGATAGACAAATTAATAGTGGTATATGTTCAGCAGTACAGTAACAGGCTCATTTAAATTCAGCCACTAACTTTATGACACATGTGACACTGCAGTACAATCAGGAAAGAATTATTTTTTTCCAGTAAATGGTTCTGGACCAAATGCATATCTACATGGGATAAAAACTAAGACATTAAGAATAAAACTTTGAACAAAGAAACGTATGTCTAGGATGGATGGATGGAGAGACAGATGATAGATATACATAAACATATAGGTAGATAGAGAGCATATGTTTCAAAAACACCTGAGTGCATGGTAGCATATAGTAAATGCCAAATAAGTAGTAGTATGAATAATATCACAACTCTGAGGCAAAGGTAATCACATAAAGGAAGTGAGGCTCAAGAAGAGACTTGTAGGAAGAATACGACTTATATAAATAGAAAACCTGTATGTTTTGGCCATGGAAGTGAGTTGGTAAAGGAGAATGAAAGTGGAAAGAGCGGGGAAGTGGGAAGAACATTAACCTATAAGGCACCTCAATGTTAATCAAATAAAGGCAACTTCCTCCAAAATGGACTCTGCCTTCAACAGGACCCAGGGTTTGGCAAGAAGTGCATGAAATGGATGTGCGACATATATGCTGAAAAATGGAATGCAGAAAGGAAAGAAATCTGACCATTGGACCTATTAATTAAGGTTATTGGTTATTGGTTATCTTCAAGAGCATCTTCATAGGTCTGTCTTGGGTGTAGAAGTCTGATTGGAAGGGATGAGGAACGATGTGTGGAGATGAAGAAAATAGATACATGTTTTGATTAGTTTTGCTGTGAAAAATAAATAAATCAAAGAAATGGGCCAGTAGCTGTCAGCAGATGGAATTAATGTAAAGTATATGAAGTAAAAAGAGATATAAAAAGCAGTAGATAATTAACCATGCATTTTATGCTGTTGGAAATAATTTAGTGTAATAAGACACAGGAAGCAAGAGAAAAGGGATTAGATGAGCCAAGCCTTTAAGATCAAGATGAGAAAGAATCCACAGGAAGTAGAAAACTGTAAAGAAGTAAACAATCTCAATAGTTTGAACACTCTTTTGGTAAAGACCAAACTTCTCTTTGAAAAGTGGAGGTTAATTTTCTTTACATATTTCAGCCAGCCCCCACCGGTTTGGATATACTAGCAACTCAAATATTTTGCTGGGACTTAGATCTCTTGAGTACTCTAGTTATTTACTAGTAGAAAGATGTGTAAAGGCATTACAGAAATTTTTCTTCAGGGTCGTCTTGGAAGGAAACTATGAAATAAATAAAAATTATTATTGAGTTTATTTTTGTGATGTCTTTTCACTAATAATACTATATTACCTTGTCCAAAAAAACCCCCACGAAAACAAAAGGCAAATCAGTAAGCCTGGATTCCTAGATTAATTTAGTAGATATTAAAATATTTATTCTCAACTTTGAGAAAACCGAGTTTTTAAAGTATTTAAGTAATATGAAAAAATTAATGTTGGCAAATAAATTTCAGTTCTAAACTCAGTTAAGTCTAAATCCAAAGTTTTTCAATTACATTAAGTTACTTTAAGCTCCTTTTTTGCTTTTCCATATTAACATTTACCTAAAATCTGTACAGCTTTAGTGCTCACAGCTGGGGATCATAATTGCACCTATCTCCTAAGTTTGTTGGGAGGATTTAATGAGAGAATGCTTGGTAAGCTCTTAACACAGTACTTAGTACAAAGTATGTGTGCAAAAATGAAAGCTACCATACTGATTTCTGTTATGCTGTTTTCCTTTCTCCCATTTCTTCAATTATTCCTCATTGACCCTGACTAATCTAATAAACATGTTTCTTCTTAAGGTTTAAAATAAAATTAAGAGTAAAACTGAAGAAATTGTCCTGATGGTGACATTTAGGACTCTTAAGATATATTTTAAATTAGCATGATTTTTATCCATTAACTGTTTTGATTTTGTGTTTGCATCTCTTTTCACTTACTTGGAAAACTTTAGTTCTGAAATTTATTAACACAGAACCAATATCACTACAATAACCCACTGACTGCATTTTAGAGTTACTATATACGTGTGGGTATACAATTGTATAGTCCTTAGGATAGATAAGTTACTATCTTTTGAAATCACTTGAAATAATTTTCTA
This sequence comes from Rhinolophus ferrumequinum, assembly GCF_004115265.2. Lineage (NCBI taxonomy): Eukaryota > Metazoa > Chordata > Mammalia > Chiroptera > Rhinolophidae > Rhinolophus > Rhinolophus ferrumequinum. The sequence goes on along the minus strand of NC_046286.1, from coordinate 18,384,711 downwards.
TGTGTATATTTGCCTCTAACTTGAAATGTAATTATGTTCATTTATTTCAGTTTGTTTTTAATTATTGGAGATAATTTGTTTCTGTTTGATTAAATATAATTAAAGATATATGTAAAATAATTTGCATAGTTCCAAATTGAAAATTATAAATAAAGATTTCATTCAAAGAACTCTAGCTTTCACTTTATTAGCCTATGGTTTATTTTCATCCTTTCAAGTATATATATGTATACCTACTTACTTCTAACTAAAATGAAAGCATACTACACACTGTCTTGCACCTTTCTTTTTCGATTTAATAATATGTCTTGGAGAGTGTGCTATAGCAATATCAGTGATCTTCATCATATCTTTTTATTTCATTATGTGGATAGACCATAATTTACTTAACCAGTCTAGGACTTCTCATAACAATCTGAGTCTCACAACAAATGAGAGCACCTGCTCTGTAAATTGGAGGTTTCTCCTTCTTTCAGTCCATGTCTTCATTCTCAGAGCCTAAAAGTCTGCTAAAAAATCAGCACAATCATGTTAGGAGAAAGAGCCCGATATGGATGAAGACAGAATTCTAAAGCATCCCTGGCTTAGAAAACCAAAATTATGGAATTTTAGAAGGCTGGTCTTAAAGGGTCCTTGGAGTTCAAATTCCACAGATTTTTATTTTTTTCAGTGATGAGTGCACAGAAGGCCCAAGTGGGAACTAAGTTATTTCTGGAGACATATTTCATTAATATTAGAACCAGTAATAAAACTAAGGATGACCAACTTCTAGTTCAGGGCTTCACTACTATGCCTAGGTTTTATTTCTTATTGTTTTGTTTTATCAAGTTTTTCTCCTACCACCTACTTCGATGCCCCCAGCTCAGTTCCTCAAATATTCAGAAGACTTTGTTCAACTTCTGCTTATGAAAAGCAAGAACAGTACATTTCCAGGTCAGGCCTTCTGATCCTCATCTATTGTTCCCCATGCCCTCCTTGCCCAAAATCCACGTTAACTGGATGTGCCCACACTTTTACTCTACTATTGCTTTACTCAAAAATTGCTGAATGTTGTAGCAAAACAGGATTCAGAAGGAATAACGGCTCTTTCTAGTGAGAATCCCCATATCTCACATTTTTAAAAGAGGAGCACTTTTACTGAAAATAGGCCCTAGGAAGTCTAAGTTTTATAGTTCTAACTTTTAGTTCCTAATGTCATAATACCTTTGTGCAGACATGTACACCCACACGTTCAAATGCAAAGGTTTGGGTTTCAAGGACTGCACATTTTCCAGTCTTTTCCATCTTCTCTTCCCATTCTCCTTCCCAGATGTGTTCTTTGAAAAACCCATGCTGGAAAATTCTTCCATGTTTCTTCTTCAGCAGGATATTAATTGTATCATATAGGGAAATATCTACTTGTCTGGGATCATGAAGACAAACTTTGCATACTTCAGAGATTACTTAGGATGGGTCTTGATATGCCTGAGGGTTGACTGGAAATGATAGATTCATAGTTCAAAGCTTTATATTCTTCCCTATGCTGAACATTTGTAAGTAAGGATTGTTTGTCATTTCAGACTCCAGTGAGTAGTTGCAATTTAATCCACACCTCTCACGTGGTGATGTTTCAGTAAGGAAGTCATGGAGTTTCTTATAGTACATTCTCAGTTAGTGAAATATTCCTACATGTGAATTTAATTCAATAGTATTGTATGAGCACTTTGTGTTAAACACAAAGAGAGACAAAAATTCTGTCCTTAAGGAAATACCAGGGTTCTCATTTTCCCCATGCACTGTCATCTATGAGAAGATGGAAATAAATCAGTTAAAACAATTTATAACTGATTTATTCTTATAAAATCAGTTATAACAATAACACCTTTCTAGGCATAAAAACTGGTCTTTTAATTAATGTTTTTATATGCCTGATAAAGTTTGTTATGTCAGCATGTGGTGAGATTAATAATCTAAATTGGAGAGATGGGATGTTAAGTAGAAGAGGGAAAGAGTGATTGGTCGATATGGAAATAGAAGCTGTAAGATGTTGAAATTAATTGGATGTGGAGACAACAGAGAGGGAAGAAGCACAAATGACTTCAAACTTGTAATCGGGAGTGACAGCCAAGAAAGGAGACAATCCCTGTGGTAGGAAAGTCAAAGCCAGTAGTATTGTAGGCTCAGTGATAAAATAAGAAATAGTAATTACAAGTGTTACTGTGGAAAAGGTACCTCTTCTAGCCTACCAGAGGAAGCATACAAACTTTGACCCTGGTCAAAGCATCTAAAGCTTCTCTGACCTGGTGAAATTGCTCAGGATGCTCAGAAGACCTGAATTTCATCCTGCTTCCATAATGAAAGAGGGAGAGGCACTGGAGACTGTGCCAACCTACTTGTATTGTTTATTTTTTGTTCAAGTCCTTGATTTTGTTCATGCCCTTCATTTCTAGATGGCTGGTTTGGTGGTAAACTTAGGGAAGGAAATTTTATACTGAGTCTGAGTCATTATTTCTGGCTGCCTTTGAATCTGGAGTTGCTTCTGTGCACTGGGTAGGTCAAAACTTTTGAAATAATAGGTTAGAATCAAGAACTTATTTAGGAGAGGATGAGTTTGTTTCCGGATATGGTGAGTTTAAGGGTCTAGTTGGGCATCAGGGAAAATTCCAAGAAGGTATGTCCCACCAGATGTTGTTGACACTTCTTTAGAACTTAGGAAAGATATTTGGGCCAGAAGTAGATTACCAATTTAAGATTCACTTCTGCCTTTAGATAACACTATGGAAAAAATATATTGATGGGAAAATTGAAAAGATATGTGAATTTTAATGATAAAACCTTGAGAATATCTTTTCCTTTTTTCTTTCTCTTATTTTCTTTTTTAATATTATTTTCTTTTTCAATTTTAGTTGATATACAATATTATATTAGTTTAAGGTGTACTACATAGTGATTAGACATTTATATAACTTAGGAGGTGATCACCCCAATAAATCCAGTACGCATCTGACGTCTTATATAGTTATTACAATATAATTGACTACATTCCCAGTGCTATACTTTATCTCCCCGTGACTATTTTGTAACTACAAATGTGTACTTCTTAATCCCTTCCCCCCTTTTAAAAATTTTGTATTATTTATTTATTTATTTATTTTTCAAGTACAGCTGTCATTCAGTATTATTTCATATTGGTTCAAGTATACAGCATAGTGGTGAAACATTTGTGTCATTTATGACGTGATTCCTTTACTTAGTCTGGTACCAACATGACACTAGAATATCTTTATCCAAAAGTAGGAGGGGAGGGGGGAGGGCAGAAGGAGAGGAAGGAGGTGCCAACTGGGTCATCACAGTTCAGGTTCGTGGGCATAAATAAGTAGAGTAAGAAAAGGAGAGACACTGCCAGTACAGACACTATTGCTTGAGCTAGCCCTATGAACCCGGTTTTACCTGTCTGTCTGTGTCATCTCCATCAAACCATGGCCTTCACTCAGTTTTTTTCTGCAGTGAAACTGTTCTAGAAGGTCCGTGCTTATCTGGCTGAGACTTTACTATGATTTCTCCTTAATATCACTTACAAAATACTTAGTGGAAATAATATTTGTCTTCTGAATAGTTGATGACTAGTTGTAACACTCAGTTGAAAGCATTATTAAAAAACTAAAAATAAAAATTTCCATTTGTAGATACAACTTAAAATGTCATTCTATATTTTGATGATTTTATAGCTCTGGGCAATATGATTATCACTTACAATGTATAAGATTTAATAAGGCAATTATAAATATAACATATGTTTCAAAACACTACAACAACAGCAAATAAATGGAGCCTTTTTAATCTTAGCCTCAGAAAGGAGTTAATGTACCATTTCCCTAATTTATAATCAAAATACTAAATAAAATTCAGCTTAACAGTTATAGCATGTCTAAGGTGTTTCATGTCATAAATTTCAGAAAGCTGAAGGCAACCCTGTCTTTTTAATTGAAAGAGATTAGAGATGAAATGAATTTTAATACGTGTATATACAATGCTACAAGATTATAGCAAGCTAGGAAGTTAAATAGTGCTGCAGCTTGGTTGATACTATTTCCTTCTCTTCTAGGTCTCCACAGAACATTACAAATAGAACTGCTAATAAATGTAAAGAAAAAGAAAGAGAGGTAGAATGGGATGAAAGATTGTATGCACTTTTTAAAGAAATCAAAGAAGAGGCATAGTGTGTGTGTGTGTTTCTGAAAAGGAAACTATCTTACCTTTAATAACTGAAAATGGTATGGCATAAATCATAGGTAGTGTAATCAACTTAGAAAAAAATTTTTTTAATGAAAGACATTAAGTTAAAGTCACTGATACTTGCCCTGGTCCCTCTATTTCCCAATTGTATTGCATTGTCTCCTGGGGTTAGAGGTAGGAAATAACATGGCCTCACTTGTAACCAGAGAAGTAGGAGCTCTTTTAAATAGTGTAGAGGGAGAGAAGACTGAACACATCTAAGGTGCATTTCCACCCAGCACGTCCACTGCTATATGATCCTGTACACTTTTGCTGATTGCTACATAAAAGTGATCCTAATGGGTTCAAGAAGTTTGGGGGGACATGCTGCTTTTGTTCCCTGCAGCCAGACTTAATTTCCCAGAGGGACAAACAATAGTAACTGCCAGGAATGGCAAAAGCACAAATCAAACCCTGCACATTGAAAAATATGTTATGATTCCATTTGGTTAGTCCCAAATAAATATGCTGTTTTTTTCATTATATTAGAAATTTACGTATTTTTATTTATTTTTTATTTAAATATATCAGTATAGCTGGTAACAGAAATTTAAAGACGTTACACGAAGGAGTGCTAGCTTCTGAGGAGCTCTACATCTCTATACCAAAGTAATGTGTTTTATTCCAGACCTTTTATCTCTGCTGTGTTGATGGGTTTAGAAATAGAAGACAAACCACTAGAAGATCCTACATCTCAATTTTCTTGTGGGTAGAAAGAAGCAGTGTTGCCACAAGAATAGTCAGCATGCACCTAAGGGAAAAGGTAACCAATACCGTGTTTCCCCGGAAATAAGACCTAGCCGGACAATCATCTCTAATGAGTCTTTTGGAGCAAAAATTAATGTAAGACCTGGCATTATATTATATTATATTATATTATATTATATTATATTATATTATATTTATTATATTATATAAGACCGGGTCTTATATTAAAATAAGACTCGGTCTTATATTAATTTTTGCTCTAAAAGACTCATTAGAGCTGATGGTCTGACTAGGTCTTATTTTCAGGAAAATATGGTAGGATTTAATTCAGATTTTCCAAAGGTGCAGCAATACTTCCTCTTCTGGAAATAGTGAAGTCAACAACTCTATAATCCCACAGAAAAACTACCCTCATGTACGTGAAATCTGGGTATTTCCTTAGGCAAAATAAACTGGTCATTTCATGTAACTAATTTGACCTTCTTAGTGAGAAACAGTGTTACTTTCTCTTTTCACTTTTCTAGTTAAGAACGCACATCACTAAAAATGCTCAAAATCACTAATCATCAGGGAAATGCAGATTACAATCACAATGAGGTACCACCTCACAGTAGTCAGAATGGCTACTATCAAAAAGTACACAGCCAGTGTTGGCGAGGATGTGAAGAAGAAAAGAGAACCCTCATGAACTGTTGGTAGGACTGCATATTGGTGCAGCCACTATGGAAAACAGTCTGGAGAGTAATCAAAACATTAAAAATAGAACTACCTTATGACCCAGCAATTCCACTTCTGGGTATTTATATGAAGAAAATGAAAACACTACTTTGAAAACCTACAAGGTCTGACAAGTAAGTTCGTGAACTCATCCTAGAAACAGTGCTACATACCTCATTGCTGAATATCACTATGGTCACCGAAGTACTTCCCCTGGGAAGCTATGCACCCACACCAGTGCCTAGACCACCCTTCAAGGCAATTTTGGAATTCTTTTTGGAATGGTCATCAGAGCTGTCATTGTATTATCTTTGATGTCCTGAATGTCATCAAAATGTCTTCCTTTCAACATTTTCTTTATCTTCGGGTAAAGAAAGAAGTCACTGGGGCCAGAGCAGGTGAGTAGGGAGGGTGTTCCATTACAGTTATTTGTTTACTGGCTAAAAACTCCCTCACAGACAGTGCCATGTGAGCTGGTGCATTGTCGTGATGGAAGAGCCATGAATTGTTGGCAAAACATTCAGGTCATCTAACTTTTTCACACAGGCTTTTCAGCATTTCCAAATAGTACACTTGGTTAGCTGTTTGTCCAGTTGGTACAAATTCTTAATGAATAATCCCCCTGATGTCAGAAAAGGTTAGCAACATCGTTGCAACAAGTTAGTGAACTTAATTGTCAGACCTTCGTATATGCACCCTATGTTCACTGTAGCATTATTTGCAATAGCCAAGATATGGAAGCAACCTAGGTGTCCATCAATAGATGAATGGATGAAGAAGATGTGATATGTCTGTATCTATATCTATGTCTGTATATCTATATCATCTATATCTATATATAATGGAATGTTACTCAGCAATAAAAAAGAATGAAATGCTGCCAATTGCCTCAATATGGATCGACCTAGAGGGTATTATGCTGAGTGAAATAAGTCAGACAGAGAAAGACAAATACCACATGATTTCACTTATATGTAGGATTAAGCAAAAACTAAAAACAAACAAAAACAGATGCACAGAAACAACAAAGTGATGGTTGCTAGTAGTGAAGGGGGTGGGGGATGGGTGAAGAAGGTGAAGGAACATAGTTAACCATAGTGTGATAAATTTGTATGGTGACAGATGGTTACTAGACTTAGTATTGTGATCAAATTGGAAGATCTATAAATGTTGTTCACTATGTTGTATACCTGAAGCTAATATAATATTGTGTGCCAACTATATTTAAATAAAAAAAATTGAAAAGAATGAACATTGTCTCTTCACCGAAGAGGAAAAAATAAACTCATGTTATGTAAAATTTACCTCAAATTGGGTTTGAGACCAAAGTAGGAAAATAATATGAAAACAAAATATCGTAACATCCATCCTTTTAGATACATGCATGTGACCAAAATGAAAATAATCTCCTATTGGAAGCTCTGTCAGCTTGTTTTTTAACTCTGCACAGTTGAACCATAGACAGGTAAGAGGGGATTCTTAAGAGTTTGGGTAGCTACTGGGGGAAAGTAGGGAAGAACTACTTCTGTTAGACCAACGCTGTTTATATCCACTCTATTAATTAGGCTTCCACATAGCACTTTAAATTTTTTTTTTAAATGGAAGATCAATTTTGTATTTTTACGTGCAGCTGCTTGAGCCTTTTGTTGGTGTGTTTGCCTTTGATTTTCCATCTAGTTCTACTGCTCTTCCTTTTCCTTTTTCCCATACTATCAGCACTAAAGTAAAATTGCAGTTGACCCTTGAGCAACATGGGGGTTATGGGGTCTGACTCCCTGCACTGTTTAAAATCAACAAATAACTTTTGATTCCATGCAAACTTAAGTACTACGGGGCCCACTGTTGTCTTACTGATAACATAAATTGTCAATCAACACATTTTTATGTGATATTTATTATATACTGTATTTTTATAATAATGTAAACTAGATAAAAGTAAATGTTGGGAAAGTCATTAGGAAGAGAAAATACAGTTATAGTACTGTATATATTTATTGGAAAATATCTGTGTGTAAGTGGACCCACACAGTCCAAACCCTTGTTGTTCAGGGGCCAACTGTATTTTAATTTGCACTATTACCTGAGATATCAGATTCTCTTTCCTTTCCTTCTTTCTCTCTCTCTCTTCATCACATCTGTTATGGAAGACTTACAGAGGTAATACATTTGTAATTGAATTAATTTCCTCCTTGCATAGCAAAGAAGATCAGTGAGAGGGACATGGTAAAACAAACAAATAAGAAAACAAAACACAACAAAAAGTATAGTAAAAAACATGAGTAGTCCTACTTTGGGACTATTCCAGCAATGCCCACTCCCATGCAAGTTTAAGCTGTTAAATAAAATGCTAATATTGCTTAACTTTATTAACTTATCTAAAGTCATAAAGTTTTGTACTAGGAGCATGATGCAGCTGCAGATATTTTAAATCTCATATGAACCTCTATGTGGACTAATTTACTCTCTTTTTCTTGAAATAATTTAAAATCTGTTCACTGTGGAATTGAACTGATAATTTTCAGAGGGCCCAATTATTCCGAGATCCCACACTCTCTTTCAGTGTCAGGGGCCAAGGAAGGATCTTAACTCTTTCAGTTAACTGCAGTACATTTTAATGAGTTACTATTATAAGGAGTTTTCTCTCAAAGCCTAAGGCAGAAATGTTCCAGGGCAGTCCGAGGTACCTTAGTGGCCAACAGATGACTATGTCTCCATGAACAATCAGCTCTCAACCAAGGAATGACAGGCACTCCGGGGATTCTAACTTGTGAATTTATAATCTTGTTCTGCATGCACGCGCGTGCGCACACATACACGCACGCACGCACACACACACACACACACACACACACACACACACACAAAAGAAAAGAAAGAAAAAACAAACACATACTGGACCGTATTTGCCTAAATTTAATCATGTTTTTTCCTTTTAATTTTTTTCTCATCACATGGCTTTATCATACTTTCACCCTATCTTAGAAAAACTCCGTGCATTGTGCCAGCCTCTCTCATCTAACTGTACCCCAATTTCATAGCTAAAATCATCCTGAGGATGTTTAGAAGAAAACACATAGTCACCTCATGATAGAACAGACTCCAGTAAAAGAATTTTGAAAGTGAAACACAAAATTGACAATTTTATTAGAGTCTACATTACTTCCAATTTGTAAATTAGTGGAAGTCATTGTAAAAAAGTTATAATTCTGTCTGTTCTCAAGTCTCAGCCCAGAAATGATTTTTTAAAAATATAATACCTATATGTTGTGTTGTATACCTAAAACTAATAAAAAATAAAAATAAGATTAATTTTAAAAATAAATATCATATTGCATATATATATATATACACATATATATGTTATTGAAATATATATAGGTTATTGAAAAATTAAGAAGTTATTCCATTGCAGGTTTGTCCCTATTTAAATACTTGATGCTTTTCCTTTGACAAGTAATTAGGGATATAAGGGAAAGTGGCAAAAAAGTAAATAAGTAGAACAAATGGTGAGGCACTATGACTGTTGTCTTATAACTACAGAGTTTTCCCACAAATGTGGTGGTAAATTAGTGCAGATTCTGATTTGTACTGGGATAGGTTCACTGCTCCCTGTACTCACTAATTTCTTTTCAGATAAAAGTTGACTCATAGGCAGCTTTTTATCCTTAGTGGTGCAAAATTTTATCCAAGTTTCCCAAACTATTCCTGGAAATATTTGAATATGCGGTAACTACTCTAGAAGGCAGACTTACCTCTAAGGATTGAAGCCGTCCTTGTTGAATTCTCCCTTAAATCCAGTGATGTACACATCCCAAAGGATGACGGAGGGACATAAAGATGAACTAGAAATAGTGGGTAATGTGAGACAGTCTTTCCTTGGAACTGTGTACCCCAAACATAGACACTCAGGATTATAAGACTGGAGCTTATGAGAGACTCAGGAAACTCCATTTCACATATGGTATGATTCCCAGGATCCTTGGAACAAAACATTATTTAGCATCTGAGTCACCTTCACCCTGAACTTTATGTTAACTCATCACTACAGAGGAAACTGAAATCACAAAGGAAAACTAGTCCCACTAAAGACATGAAATTCACAGTGTTTTCTGCAGTCATTTCTAATGGTTCTTTTCTGGAAGAAGAAAATCTAGGAAAACTTCCCATTTCCCAAAGAAATGGGAAATACTAGAAATTATGATGCAATCAGTCTCATAAGCAGTTTTTAACTTCCAAATGAGGCAACTCTACCCCTACAAATAAAACAATCCATGTTCACATTCACTCTAAATACATTTTTTTAAATGTATCTTAATGACCTGAATGCATGCACACCAACAGATACACCCACAAACACCCATGCATGTGTATAAGATCTTGGAAGGCAGGATCAGAATCTTTATCATTTTAACCTCCAAACTGGTATAGTCCTGACATTTAGCATAGTAAATTCTTGTCAAAATGAAAGTAAGAATGAATGGATAAAACATATGAATGGATGGATAAATCCATAGCTACCACTGTCAGCCATCATTTGCAAGAGTCAGTATTATTTCCTATCCCTTTTTATCCCTGCGTACCAGAACAACATATGTCACTTTCTGCACATCCAGACTGGACCTACAGAGATTATGTTTCTTTCCTACCACTGCTGGACTCCTGTGAAGCAGCGTGCTGTGGGGCCAACCCATAAATGGAGGAATTAGTGTCCTTTTGGGGAAATTTCTATCAATGAGTCGGGAGATGGACAAGATCAAGAAAATAAATCTTTCTCCTGTCTTTTTGCTTATGGATTATTCCAAGGTACAATATTTCTGCAAAGCCTACCTGGAATATATTTTATATGGCCAAACAACTGCCTGTTATTTTTTTTCTTTTTCTGGATATGATGCCAAGTGGGTAACGTACCATTTTGTACTTGCTTTTGTTCTTTCCCTGACTCACTTTGCTTTTGTGCTTTCCCTGATTCACTTTTGCTCTCCTTGGATTGTACCACCTAGGAAAGATTTAGCAGGTCAGCTTTGCCCTGATCTCTGTTTTCTGGACAACCCAAGTTATGGTTGTTGAAAACTAAGGGTCTGAGTGTTTAAATAAATGATCAGGGTCAGGAAGCTTTTAATTCATGAAACCAAGTTCAAACCAAGTCTATCTGATTCCAAAACATGTATCTTTCCTTTACAAACAGTTGGCTTCTATCCCCTGTAAAGGGGGAAATTGTCCCATAACTAAAAATTGCTTAATTTTATGTTAATAATAGAAAATACATTGTAGCATCTTTCATGATCTATGGCCTTTCTTATGACAACATTTATCATCATATTGTACCAATGAAAAATATCAAATAAGAAAAAATATTGCCTAAATATTATAAACTGAAAGTTTACTTTAAATCTGGCATGCACAATAAAAGTTAGGTATGTTGTTGTTATAATAATAGTTATTACTATAATATTGTAGGAAGTCATGAAAAATATGATGGCCTAGAATAACACAGATATTTAATCTCTAAATTGTATTCTGCATATAGCTAACTTTAGCATGGATAGCATTGTTGAATTTTCAACAAAGTTATTTTAAGTAATATAGAAAAAGATTTAATTAGAAAGGGGAAAAATAATAGTAAGCCCTCAATATAACTACAGTGATGGTCATCAAGCTTGAAAATGAAAGTTTATATATTCTAGTGGAATTATGGTATCTCTGAATCTCTAAGAGTAATCATGTTTTAAATTTTTTTCTCCTTTTTCTGAGACATAACATTATACCAACTGATCACCTAGATACCCCCAACTTCTTTCATTCTGAAAAATATGGAAATTTTAAATATGATATCATATCTGTATCTATATATATGCCCTAAACTCTAGAAGAACTTCATTATCATATCACATATCATTGGACATATTTCCACCAAATTCAGAAGCTAAATAATCTTAATAGTGAAAATTTTCATAAAAAGGGTATTTTAGTTTGTATGAAAACTCAGTTCTAGGTATTATGTATTATTTTTCCTAGTTCATACTTTTTCTTTGCTAGACTTTCTTTTACTTGCATTATAACATTCAGTAACAATAGTCTGTCCCACTCCTCTGCATCTCATTTGATCCCAAACTTTTAATACTGATCTTCATTATCAATAGTTTTTCACTCCCTTTTTTGTATAATGTCAATTAAGCCTGATTATTTTATTCATGTGTTCAATAAATATTTAGTGCTATTAACCATGAATCTGAGCCAGATGAAGAAACACTCCAGTGTTTGCTACCAATGGAAGATTCTGTCAAGCCAATAGGAAATTACAAAGTTCTGAGCTCTGGGTTCTATGAGGACACATATAGGAAAGACTTCTTAGAGGAGATATTAGCCAAAACCTGAGGTGAGATAATTTTAAAGGAACAGAGAGGGCCATTACAGGTAGCCTAAATAGCACCTGCAAAGGGTACCTGTAAAGGCTTAAAGACCAGACAGAATAATTTGGGTTGGTAATGGCAAGTCATTCAGAACTAGCTGTGCAAAATAAAAAGTATGAAAAAAGAAAAACAAGGCTATGAGAGGAATGTCAAGTCACGAAATGTTTTGTGGTCAAACAAAACAAACTTAGGTTTTATCTCGAGGGTACTGAGGAGCCACTGAGATTTAGACACCAAATAATTATATGCTCAATTCACATTAAAAGTAAAACGATAAAAACAAAACTCTGGCTGTAGTGAGGATAGATGATTATAAAGAGAAATGGTTCTGTTTGGGGTCAGGCAACACTAGGAGATCAGAGATGAGGCTGTGGCATGAGTCTAGTTTGCAAATGATTTTCTGAGCTAAAGTCACTCCGGTAGGGTTATATGGCAGCCCTGAGATGGGATTCCCAGATCTCCAACTTTACTTCTCAGGAGTGTAATTGACTGAGGGCCCTAGCTGCTGCACTCTGTAGTCCACCTCTGAATTTTCAGGGACCACATGCCCCACAGTCGCCTACCAGATCCTAATTAAGTTCATCAGCGATAATAAGGCAGGCCAACTCTTGGGAGATGTGGGACCCCTCTAATGGGGTGACTTGGGCTCAAAGACTCCCTGATGGTCTTGCTAAAGTACTTAGAATGGCACTTCAGTCTAAGAAACCTCCACCCAACGAATTAATTCTGCCCTCTCTCTCTCTCTCATCCTTCCTTTTCCCCCCTTCTGTCTCTTTCCTTTGTAAGCATATATGCATGTAGTTCTGATGTCTTCCCAACCAGCTTCACATTCTCTCATGAGCATTTCCCTTAGTATCTTGCATGTTTAATCCTGCTTGGTTTCTATTTCTCGAAGAAACTGCACTAATACAAATATAAAAAAAGGAACAGATGGAGAAATTTCTGACCCATATTTCTAACTGAGTGGTGAGAACCCTTATTCAGAGATATAGAAAATACAGAACAAAGAATCTGGGCCATTGATGACAATTTCCAATTCATACAGATTGAATGTTTGATTATAAGTCTGTGAGACTCCAGGCTTGAGTGTGTGTGTGTGTGTGTGTGTGTGTGTGTGTGTGTGTGTATGCATAAGTGCCACGTTAATTGTATGTTTTTGTGACTATCTAAAGGAACCAATTTACCTGCAAATCACTCATTCCTAAGGATTTCTCTTCCTCACTGGCTACCCCTCCGTTTCCTTTGAGGTTCAATTTCTTATAGCCACCCAGTAAATACTGGTATTCCTAGTTCTCCCTCTATTCCTTTTAATCGATGTTACCAATTTCCCTTGGCATCAACTACCACCAATGCTTGATAATCCACGGATATCTCCAGGCCTCCTCTGACACTGGACTGAATTTGGTCTACGACCAAATTCAAGAACTGATTTCTCCAAAACTGACCTTCTTCCGATGTTCCTCTGTCCCAGTAAATGGGGCCATCATTTTGCAAACCAGAAATCTAGAAATCGCCCTTGACGTCTCAGTCTCCCACCTTATTAGGGGTATCTGCCAATTTACCTACCACATCTCTTAGCATGGTCCACCTCTTTCCAAAATCCTTATCATCACCCAAGTTTAACCTACTATTATCTCTCCCTGGACCTCTGCAAAAGTCCCTTCGATATATTTGTGCTTTTGCTCTTACACCCTTTCCATTCATTCTCCATACTGAGCAAGTGACTTCTAACTACCGAGAATTGGGTTATACTACACAGACATATCCCCCCCCCTAAAGCCCCACAGTTTAAAATCTTTCAATGGCATTAGGCTTTCAGTGCTTTTGGCCTCCTAGGCTCTGAGCTCTGAACCTAACCTCTCCAGGAACACTTTGGATTACCCACCTACTTGATATTTGTGTTTCGTCACATACTATTTTTCTTACAAGCATCAGCTCACTCCTGCCAGAGGGCCTCTGTACATGTATGTCCTGATCCACTCCCATATACACATGGCTACATCTAGTTAACCCCTATTAATCTTTCAGATTTCAGATTCATCACCATTTCCTCAGGGAAGGCTAATCTGATACTCCAAATTAGCTCAAATCCTCCCGATAAAGGTTTTCTTTAACTTGTACCACTTCTTCCAACAGATAAAGTTTTGATTGTTTCACCAATGCCTGTTTCCTTCGCTAAACTGGAAGTTCCATGAGAGCAGACATATTGGCAATTTTTGCTTTCCATTTTTTATCTTGAGCCTAACACACGGGATTGGACATAGAAGATGCAACATAAAGGACTCAGTAAACATTTTTTGAGTGAGTGAATGACTTCTAAGCGAAAGCATTCCTGTTACTTGAGGTTATTAGGCAAGTCAATCAAAGGAAATAAAATGCAGTGGTTTCCTCAGCTTCTGATACGGAACTACTATATTGTCTAGGATCAATTGCCTCTTCCTATTATGCTGTTAAGTTTGCCACCCATAAATTGGGGGCATGCCATGTCTTTCCTGTGTTATCCCTCATTATAAATAACTTAAAAAATATCCTGAGCACTTAATAGATGTGTTCTATATACACATATTTTTTTTACTACTAATTAGATGTTACCATTGACATCGCAGGCTGACCATCGCCTGACCACTACTACTGATACGCTGCATTTAATTTATTCTTGCTATAAACATGGCCAGTAATTAAAAATAAACAGTTTTGTTGTAAAGACTCCCCCATCTTGCAAGCACACCTTAAACACATACTTCCCCCCATCCCGTGCACGTGTACACATAAACACACAGATGCACACACCCACTATCTTTATCACTACTACCACTACTTATGTTAAATTCCATTTTGCAGTTAACGCCTCCTCTCCAGAAGATAGAAAATATATATGGAATCTTGACATTTAATAAATTCATTAAAATACATAATTTCATGCTGATTTCCTCTTGTAGCAAGTAAGTAGTTAATCGATGGCATAATTTCCAAACCGACTTGCAAAGTGTATACAATACACATTTTATATTGTAGGTAATTATACAAAGCTTTGTATACAGACTTGCCCAAATGAAGGTTTCATGTTAATGAGTAATGTAAATGCACTTCCAAAATGGGTCTGTTGTTACTGAATATGATTCTTCCTAACAGAATGGAAGTGTGCCCCAGTGGCATTGATTTAGTCCTCTTTTTTTTTTTTTGTTTGCCTCTCCACTGTCTTTTAAGCCCCAGTTAAGTATAGCACAGTGGCTTTTCACCTCTCTGCCTGGTTCATCTGGCCCAGTAGGGCTCCTTCTCCCAATTTGCCCACCCTGAGCCATGAGCACTAAATGAAGCGAGTAATTTGGTGCATTGTTGGGGGGGCAGTGGCAGTGGGGGTGGGAAGAGGAGGGGACAGCTGACAGTGAATGGTGTCAGCTGCAGAGGCAGCAGAAAAAGCCGACATCTTAATAAAACAGCCTCAGGCGAAATCCCATTAAAGCCTTCAGAAGCTTGTTTCCCTGCAGTTGAGCAGGTAGGCGTTGAGCGGTACCAGGCAGCCCTGAGTGCTCTCCGGGAGCCCAGTTAAAAAAAAAAAAAAAAATGAGTGTGCTTTTTTTTTCTTAATATAAATCATCCACCAGTCTAGCTCCTCAGAGTCATTTGCAAGGCAGAGAAAGAGAGAGCTAGCACGAGAAAAAGGGAAGGAGGGAGGAACGGAGCGAGAGAGTTGTAAAGGGACTGAGTTCCTTAGCCACCTCAGGAGCAGGCGCAGGCTGCGTGCACCCATTAGCCTTGGCGTGCAGACCTCAGGCTGACCTTTGGAGAGACGAGGGAGCAGGCAGAGCTCCGGCAGAATTACAATGAGGATGACGCATCCAAGAGGTGCATTGCCTGGCTGGCTTCTAGGCCAAAGGCGTCTTGATACATCTCTTGCAAGTAATACCATCTTGTGAGTAAGACAGTGGACAGACATGGGTGAATAGTATAAGATTGCACTTTAGGAAGCGTGGCCAAGCATGCCACTAACTTTACAGTAAAAGGGAAGAATATATAGGTCTACATGTATCTCCTTCCTACGCACACATGCAGCTCATGCAAAACAGGTGTCAGAATATTGACAGGAAAGCATTTTGAGGGTTCACATGGTACACCCTCAAAGAGCCACACGTATAGCATATTTATTGGACAGTTTATTTAATCTTTTAAAGCTTCCGGGAAAGAGTGTCCTAGTAACCATTCCAGGGTTTAATGGCCCTCTCTGTCAGGAAGTTCATTGTCACATCTAGCAAATATTTCTCATACTGTAGCTACAAACTATTTCCAGTTAGAATGAGCATATTTTGTTGAGCACTGAAAATCAACTTGAACAGAAAATTTTATGTCATACAATTGGATACCCTTTAGTTGATAAAATCAATGTTTTTGTTAGTTGATGGCATTAATGTTCCTATTAAATAATGATCATAAAAGCATTAGGTTCATGACCTTTCTAGTTTTGCTTTTTGGTTAAGTGCAAGTTTATTTCATGAAGTACAATCTATATGGTGCCGAAAAGTTGTATGAATTTAAAGCTGTTATAAATTGAACCAAATTTGAAGCATGTGGAGTCTTGACATTTAAATAACACATATACTGTGAGATGAATCCTTAGTAAAGTCAATAATCTGTGCTGCTTTTTTTTGTTGTTTTCATGCATTTACCAAGTATTCTGGAGATTCTTTGCTAAATTAAACACATTTGTACTTCAGTTTCACAAATCTAGCTTTTCACATTGGAGTACCATGCTCAACAAATCTCAGTTCACTGGGTACAACAGTGGTAATAGTTGTAGATGTTTGAAGAAAGATAGCTAAGCTGAAGTTAAATTTAAATATTTTCAAATTAATCAAGTTCCATATTCCAGCTTTGGGCAAGTTGTAAACAGGCATAAAATAAAGGTGCAAATGTTTAGCTGAGTCAACCTACATGAGATTATTGGTTTCCAGGTGAAATTCCTGGCTGCTCTCCAGCCCAGCCCTGCTCAGCCTCTTCTATCACCCCATCCAGCCTGCGTTCAACTCTAAGGAGGAATATGTAATGGAATGAATCAAGTCCAAATCCAAGTCCAAGAGAATTTTGAAAGGTAAGGTGTTAATGTTAACTCTGCCTGGGAGCTACTTGACTTGTATAACTCCGTTTTCTCTCTCTCTCTCTCTCTCTCTCTCTTTCTCTCTCTCTCTCTCTCTCTCTCTCTCTCTCTCTCTCTCTCTCTCTCTCTCTCTCTCTCTCGCACTTTTTATTTTTATTTTGGAAATGATGCCTGTCCCTCTTTATAATGCCAAATGAAGACCATTGTAAAACAGCCTTGTGGTAAATGGATTAAGCTTTATGCTCTAAAGTAGACCTTTGGTAAAATCTATTTCCCACTTTATTTTGCTTGGGTTTGACTTCCACTGTGTCAGAATGTGATATCTATAAGGCTATGATCGGGGTGGGCCCAGGCTCGAATGTACAACTCTGTGGGCTGTTCACCACACTTCTCAAGGAGGTGCTGTTAATGTCTAAGTCGAAGGCTTAAGACACTATGATGGTCCCTCAGCGTGCTGTTATTACTCTAGGTACACAGACTTCAGGTGAAAGGATCCTTTGTGACTCACTGAGTCCAGCCAGCCTCGCTGGATCCTTTATGGTTGTAAGTGGGGATAGGGGAGGGAAGCACTATATTAATATCATTTTTTAGCTTATTTTACTTTATTAATATAGTGGGGGTTTCTTTTGGATAAAGTGTACATTTTACGTCTATCATGGAAAGTGGCCTGGCTTTAGGAAGATTAAGGATTTGGAATCTCAAGATTCTACATCTTGGACATTTTCTAATCTTAGCAGAATTAACATTTGGCGTAGATATTGCAGACTAGGGTGAACATAAGCACAGCCGGCTGGAGTGTGAGCCCTGTCTGCAGGGAAAAAGGCTCACGAGTAGGGGGAGACCTCTAGTGTTAATACCTCAAACTGTAAGTGCAACTGCAAACTGAGCAGGATCCCTCACAGAGAGCAGGGAGGTAATATCGAGGGGCGTAACAGATTCAGATCTGAGAAGGCTCATGGCCCATGTGAGTTGCTAATGTGATTTCTGGTTCTGTGAGCAAAATCCTCTGTGGAAGACTCTGACCTTAGCCTTCACGAAGAATGAACCACGGCAAGTTCAGCTCAAATCACCCAGAGCTCCCCAGTCTTTTGAGTGGCGGTGCCTGGAATTGGTAGGTGGTATGGTCTTCAGCATCCTGGGTTATGTTCTGTCTTTAATCAATTTCTCATCCATATTGAGTGATTATGATTATGTCTTTCAGGACTTAAAATATAAATTTAACTACAGTGAGATAGAGTCCATAATCTATCAGTTTTTTGAATTACAGGGAGAAAGGAATCTTCCTTTTCTTTCCACATTAAAATTTTCTATGCAAGGACTTGTATCACATGCACACTCCAGACCATATTAGGCTTGGTGGTTAGAAGGCAGCTCCGTGATTGGCCTTGGGTAAGTCACATGTCTACTGTGTACTGGGGTTAGAGATGGGAATGGAGTATAATGGTTCACAGCCCCCCTGGAATTACATGGTTGGAATTGGAGAGTATCAATTTCCCAGAAGAAGTGGAGTGCTATTCAAGGAGGTCATGATAATAAATGTTCACAATCCTATCCTATGAGGAGGGTGGTAGATGCTGTATGTACCACCAAAATCCCTTTTCAGGGAAGGATTTGTTACCCAGGTTGAAAGGAGTATAGTAGGCAGAGTCTTCAGCTGTCAGCTCCTACACGGAGTGCCTGAGCTACAGAGAGCTGCATCACCAAAAGTCATACCCTTTCTAAGATAGCTCTCATCTAATGACTGACTAATACCTGCATAAAATCTCCTAGTCATCTTAGCCCGAACCACTGAAAGACCATTCTAGCTCCAGAGCTCCCCAGGGTGCCAAATCTGTTCTTAGGTCTGCTCACAAGTGTTGATTCTAAGAGCACTCCTTAATACATCTCTTCCATGGTAAAATCCTGTTCTACGTCTGTTTCTCAGGGAAAAAACTGCTATTATTATTATTCCCGGTTTGCAGATGAGGAAATAGAGGTACAGGGATGGTAATCTCTCTTTGCCTTAAATCACAAACTTAGTAAGTGGCAGAGCTGGTAGTGTGACTCTAGACCTTTGCCCGTAACTGCCATACTCTACTGCAAGAAGATGCTTGCCCAGCTAGGCTCTGGTTCCCACTGGAATTCACATGTGGCTCCTTGGGGTATAACCGAAGACCCAAGCACAGATAACTGATCATTACGGATGAAATTGATACCTGTGGACTTTCCGTGCAGATAAAGAACTACCTACAGAGAACAGAAAGTCACAAGAGTTCTTTTTCTTTCTCCTGTATATAGCAAATTTCTTACTAACATAAATATGAAAGTTTGGGAATTATACCCCCACTTAAGTTAAAGAGGATTTAAGATAATCCCTACAATGACATCATTTTCATTACCTTACATTAATTAATTAATTAATTTATTTATTTTTAATTAAAGTTTATTGGGGTGACAATTGTTAGTAAAGTTACATAGGTTTCAGGTGTACATTCTGTATTACATCATCTATAAATCCCATTGTGTGTTCACCACCCAGAGTCAGTTCTTCTTCCATCACCATATATTTGACCTTCCATTTAAATACATCTTTGTTAATGGAAGATGGTGAAATTATAATCATTAAACTTGGAAGGAAGTATGTCTGACCCAGAGCCTATTTTTTTCTACGTGGGACAACCTTATATTTATACAAATGAACATCATCCAAGTGAACATCCTTTGATACATCACTGTGTCGCATTATGAAAGTATCCAAGGTTTCTAGGCATCTCTGCATGTGTCTTACTTCTCCCTCTAATGTTTGTATATGTGTAATCTTTGGCAACCTACCTTTACTCTATGTGTCAGTTTCTTGAACAGTAAAATATGGTATAATTGTAATTATGCCACTGGATATGTATTAGGATTATGTATAGATATTTTATAATTGTGTGTTACTTCGCATGGAGCCTGGGGATTCTTAATATAATAGCAGCTATTTGCTTTTTCTTCCTCTACCTCCTTAATTTTTTTCCTCCTTCTTTTCCTTTCCATTTGAGTCAGTTTTGAGAAAAGTTTAAGAACTGCTAGAATCTTTAAAGGGCAACCATCTCTTGCCATTTAATCTTGATTTTAGAGATGCTTTACAAAATGTCTCCATGGCCCCAGAAGCACATGTAATCTTTTAAGTATACACATTACTCATATATCATAAAGCTTTGGCCAAAAACTCTTTCCTAAAATATTTTATTCCCTAAAGTCTTTGCAAAATAGCAAAGTAAGATTTTTGATATATGATATTATTAAGATTATATGATATATGATATAAAGATGAATGATATATGATATTAATGAAAAAGGAACTAAATTAGAAAACAATAAAAATACAGAACCAAGGACCCTATTTTGCAAAATATCAGCAAAAAAATAAATATTCTACTTTTCAAATCCTGTCATTTAGGTTACTTTTGAAACATGATAAATAAATAATCCTAGTTATTATAGCTATGAATACAAAAATTAGAGTAAAAAATGTGTTTAGGTTTTCTGTATAGGAAATTCTTTTTTGAAATATTTTGGAAAATTTTTCTTCATTTTTATAATTTTGAAGGATAATGGAACTTTTACAGAATCTTGCTGAAATGTCTTTAATCTTTTTTCTGCTCCACCCTAGTACAACTTGTCACCACTGGTAGTTATTTTTGATAATAGTGTAGATCAGACAATTAAGGTGCAAATATTAGAGGAATGAGAAATTTCTCCAACCCACCCCTTCCACAGCCTGTCATACTCATACTGAATGTGTTACTTCAGTATCTCTTGTATATATACCACAAGCAAAATAAAACAAAAATGTTTTATGCACTACAAAAGAGAGACTTTTTTAAAGTGATGATGATGGGACAGAACTTAAAGCAGAAGTAATGAGCTCACATTTTCGTTTTGAGGAATTTGTCTCTGGGAGAAGAAATTATGTCTGTGAACTTAAGTTGTGTGTGAAGTATCTGAGCTGTAGATAAAAATGTAAGTTATGCTTTCCTGAAATTTTATTGAATCATTTTTGTTGGCGACTTTCTAACATAAACTATATATGTTTGCATGTATATTTATGTATAAGTATGTATAGGTAAAAAATATATACCTGTTTTTCTTGTTAATTGCTGGTTATATCTTTGTCCAACATTCTGTGGTTTTAGGTTTGTTGTAATTGTTTATATACTAATTATTTGATAATTATTTGCATTGCAAAGGTCTCTTCCTGTGATTTGTTTTCTTTTCACTTTGCTAGAGTGTCTTTTAGTGTGCAGATGTTTCTGATTATAACATGGTCAAACTTACCACTTTTTTCTTCATGTTTTCTGCTTTGGTGCCTTGGCTATGAAATACTTTCTTAGTATGGGGTCATAAAATTCTTCTCCATTTTGTTCTACATATTACAAACTTTTGCTTGTTTACAGATAAGTGTTTAATCCACTTGATCTTTATCTCTGGGGAATCCAATTTACTTGGGTTTATTATTATTCCATATAGACAACCAATTTTCCTAGCAACTTTTATTGAATATTACACATTTCCCATTGATTTGCAGTACTACTTTAATTATAAGCAAGTGTTCACATATTTGCAGGTTTGTACACTGCTAGCATTTAAATTCTGTTTGATAATTAAAACTTAGACTTTGGTTCTTTATCTATGGGCTAATTTTATAATTGAGCAATAATAATCAGAATTTATATTACAATAAATATGTGGTGTTTACTGCAGAGCAAAGTAATATGCATTTAGTACATATTTCTTCTCTTTATTTCTAACTTCATCTCTTCCATTTTATTTTTAAAAATAACCCCCAAATTGCTTAAAATCATGCCACATTTTAGTGTTTTCTGCATTGGAATTGTACCTCTACCAGAGGGTCTTTCTAACTCCATGGTGAAGAGTATTTAAAAATTTAACTACACTTTCAGGGTTCAAATGATGACTTTGCCACTTACTAGTTGTATGACTTTGAACAAGTTAGTCAACATAGCTGTTTCCTTAGCGTAAAAACTGAATTGCTAGTAAAACATATTTCATAGATTTGGTTTGACAAGAAAATGAGTAAATAATTGTAAATGATTTACAGCACTACATGAAAATTTTTGATGGATGTGTGTTAGCTTTTGTAAAATTTATATTTTAATCATATTACCAGTATCTTTCAACCTCCTACACATTCCACTTATTGGTAGATTTTGTGAATTCTTGTCTCTGAAATTGTCTGACTTCTCTTTAAGTTTGGAACACTTACGTCATCTTTGAATTCTAGCTAAGACAGTTTTTTTTTTTTCCTGGGGTGAAGGGGGTGAGTGGGTAGTATTTATGTAACCCTCTCCTCATTTTTTACTACACTTTTTTCTTTGTCGTATTTTTAAGTTCTTCTAATATCTCAATAATATTATATATTTTTATAGCATATTCTTTTCCAAGAGTTTTCCTTTCTTTTGCCTTCTGTTCTCCTTCCTATCCTGAGAATTCCTTTCTTTATTTTGCTGGGATGGAGTCACATTTTCCCAGATCTCGTGTAATCCTCTTTCTTAATTTACTCTCTCATTGGACTATATTTTCAAGTAATGTCTTAAGAGCAAATGCATAGGCGACAAAATAGCTGAGGCCGAGTAGATCCACAAATGTCTTTTTTTCTTTCCTCTCTCTTGAGTAATAGTTGTATCAATAAAAATAGATTAGCTTATTCTGTGGTAATAAGCAACTCCAATCAATGTCCTAAAGTCACATAGGTTTATTCTCACTGATGCTACATGTCCACCTTGGCGCTGTTGTTGTCATTCAGGACCAGACTGCTGCAGCAGTCAGCATCACAAACTCCCCAGTTGTTCTGCCTATGGGAGAAAAGGAAGCCATTGGATGTCCTCTCTGGAAATGAAATGTGTGGTACTAAGTCCTTTCAGTTCTGTTAACAATGCACTGCCCTGAGCTGGTTACTTCCCCTACTCCCACTAAAAGGAGGCCAGAAAGTGAAATTCTAACATGGGAAAGCGGGAAGCCTTAAATATCTCTTGATCAGTGTTTATCGCTCTCGCCACAATTTGGCTCATTCTCTTTCGGCTATTTCCATGAATCGAATGCTCGCCTTTTTGGATTGATTCTCTGTATCTGTGTCTTTTATCTCTCAGTGTATGTATTTGTTTGTTTAGTTTATACACTTATACATAAACTTCTTACTTGGCTCCCTGAATATCTAATAGTTATCTTCTACTTTGCATATCCAAACTAAAGCTGATGATTTCTACCAGCAAAGTATCTTTTAAAGTTATCCCCATTACCAACATGACATGAACTTCACTTCATTGCTTAATTTGCAAGTGTAAGGATTATTTCCATTGTCTCGCTTTTCCTCACATTTCACATCTGATCCAAGTTATCTCTACATTTAAAATGCTGATATCATTGATCCAACTATGTCACACTTCTGCCTTGCTCGCACCCTAGCTCTAGTCACCATAATTTTCAGTAGGATTACTGCAATAACCTCCTAATTGGTTTCACCGCTTTAGCTCTTGCTCAACTACTGTCAATTCTACATACATAGGCATCTTTTAAATATAAACCGGGCCATAATTCTTCCATGTTCAGAATGCTCCAATGGTTTCCCATTGCACTAGTAAGAAAATAGAAAACTCTTCCAATAGCTTAAAGGGCTCTTGCCTTCCTCTCTGTCATTCCCTCCTACCATTCTCTCCTTACTTCACACTGTTCTAGCCACACTGACCTTCATATTGATTTAGCTGTATCTCAAGCTTATTCTCTTCTTGGGACTTTTGAATATCACTATATCTTAAAAAACACTTTTCCCAAACTTCACATTTCTCACTGCTTTCATCACTCAGCTTTTTATATCTATATGTGTGTGTGTGTGTGTGTGTGTGTGTGTGTGAGGGTGTGTGTGTATATGTATGTGTGTGTGTGTGTGTATATATACACACACACATACATATATACACATATATACACACACATATATATTATACATTTTATATATATATATATAAATATATATATATATCTTATATATATATATTTATATATAAAAAGGCCATCTTCTTTTAATTAAAGTTTATTGGGGTTTCAATTGTTAGTAAAGTTACATTGGTTTCAGGTGTACAATTCTGTATTACATCATCTATATATCACATTGCGTGTTCACCACCCAGAATCAGTTCTCCTTCCATCACCATATATTTGATCCCTTTTTCCCTCATTTACCACCCCCCTCCCCTCTTATCCTCTGGTAACCACTAAACTATTAAAAAGATCATCTCTGACTAACCTTTTCAGTTTTTTCAAAGTACTTTTCCTAATTAATTTCCTTCATAACACTTATTACTACTTGGCATCATATTATACACTAATTCTTTATTTCTGTTTCCAACTCGAATTTTCAGGTCCATGAGGACATTGTTATCATTTGTATAGCTCGCCACATTATTTATGGTACTAAGTCCACACCAGCACAAAGTAGGTGCCCACTAAATATTGAATACATAGATGAATGCAAAAATTAATAATATTTGGAAGACTACTTTAACTATAGTGCAACCTTTAATTTGAATTTCTATTTGACTTTCTTTTTTAAAATTTTTCATTTGACTTGTCCTTGTGTTGTGATTGTGCATTTTACAGGTACACCGTTGTACATTTATTAATAAAAAATGCTCCTGATCATCTTTTAGGATAATAATTGGAATTTGTTTTAACATTGCAATTGGACTTATTTTTCTATGTTCATAGTCAGTTTTCCTGTTTTTATTCCTTGTTTTTCATTGACACATGACAGTTTTCCTTATATATCTGTCTGATGATTCTTGATTGTTTATTCAGTTTTTCACCTATTTTTTCCTCTATTCAGAATCCTGTTGAGTTGAATAGAACTTCCTTGAGATGACAATGAGAACCAAAACAAGAAATAGAATATGTCCACACATCAAAATTATTCCAAAATCCACCACAAGAATAGGTTTGCTCTTCTGTCTGTCCTCGAGTTTCTAGCAGTGACATTAAGGTAAAGGAGGTGAGGCATTTTTGTTTAATGCATTTATGCTGACAATAGCTGTATAGAGGGCTACAGCTGTGTACCAAGGGAGTTATCAAGTGTGCAGGGGCACTGTACTAGTTGCTGTTGTTATTGTTACTTGATCAGCCTTCTATTTTTTAAATTAAATTTATTGAGATATACATATACAAATGAAATGTACCCATTTAAAATATATACTTTTATTAGTTTCATCCAATGTATACAACTGTATAATCACCACCACAATATTGCACTGATTGTACAATAAATAGGGTATTTCCATCACCATCAAAAATTTTCTCATACCTTTTTGCTATCAGTCCCCCAACCTCTGGCCCAGGGTAACCAGTGTTCTGCTTTCCATCACCACTGATTCATTTTTCTTGTTCAAGAATTTAATACAGATGGGATCATAAAGCATTGCTCTTTTTTGCCTCGCTTCTTTTCCTTAGCATGTTTTTGAAATTCATCCAAGTTGTTGAGTGTATAAGTAGTTCATTACACCTTATTGCTGACAGTATTCCATCATAAGGATATACCACAATTTGTTTATGTATTCACTTATTGATGGATTTGACATGTTTCCATCTTGTAGCTATTATGAATAAAGATGTTATTAACATTTGTAGATGAATCTTTGTGTCAACTTATATTTTTATTTCTTTCAGGTGAATATCTAAGAGTGGAATTTTTGGATTTTGTGTGTAAGTGTATTTTTAATTTTCCAAAAAGATTCCAAATTATTTTCAAAAGCTGTTGCACTGTTCCATATTTTATGAGAGATCCTGTTGCTTAACATCTACCTAAACTCTTGATAATGACCACCTCTTAAATTTTAACCATTCTGTTAGTTCTATAATGGTATCTCATTGTGGTTTCATTTGTTAGAAAAGATTGTCTTTCTCCTCATTATATATGTTGTCAAGTTTGTTGAAAACGATTGACTTCTTATGTATGGGTTTATTTCTAGACTCTATTGTCTGTTCTCTTCTATTGATGTGTATGTCTATCATGATGCCAATTCCATACTTTTTTTCTGACTATTGTTTCATAGTAAATCTTGAAATTAGGCAGTGAAAATCCTGCAATTTTGTTCTTCATTTTCAAAATGGCTTTTATTCTAGGGTTTAGTATTTTATGAATAATTTTCTAATCCACTTGACAATTTCTATAAAAATATACCACTTGTGTTTTGATTGAGATTGTATCAAAACTTTAGATCAATTTAAAGATTTGCCATCTTAAAAATATTGAGTTTTCTAATCTATGAACATGTCAATTTTTCTATATATTTTGATCTTATTAATTTCTCTCTTAAGTATTTTCTAATTATTAGCCTAGAAATATTGCACATTTCTTTCCTATACTGGAAATCAAACTTTTCTCTAAGAAGCCCTTTTAGTTCCTGTTGATACTTCCAGTGTAACCTCAGAACTATATATCTTTTTTCTCAACTTCTTCCCTACTGCATCTCCACTACATCTTTATCTTCTTTCTTCCACACTAATAATCTTCTCAAAAATAGGAGGATGATAGGATTAGAATATTTGACAATTACTCATTTGTTCTCTCTCATATTATACAGCAATTATCTCAGAATAACAAATATAACACTACCACCGATATGGTCACTGAAAACATTATCTTTTTTAGTATATATTCTTCCCATTTTCCCCTATATTGTTCAGTTTTAATGTATCTGTACTGTCAGAGCAAATAGTCATTCCACGCTATACTCTCACTTTCTTAGACCTTGTGTATCTCTACTTCTACAGGTAACTATACGTGTATATTTAATCCTCATGACCTATGCCGATGTCTCTCTAATTATCGAGGATGTCTGAAGTTCTTTTTATAGTGTATTTATCAGCAATAATATAAATAATATTCCGGATTTTTCTAATACTGATAGCAATTTGTGCCAACATTTTCCTGAAAAATCTGTTTTGCTGGATAAAAAATCCTTTTCCACACTTTACTTCCTCTATATTTTAATATGTTAATCTATTTTCTTCTGAGGTAAAACATTGTTGTTGAAAAGTCTGATGATAAGTTTTCTTTTCCTATTATTCATATGTTCTTTTTATCCAAGCAAACAAATAACTTATTTTAAGTTTAATAATTTTGCTGGAATATGTCCAGATGCTTTTTGTTCTGTGTCAATATTATGCATGCATTATAGTCTTTTAATATTTTATTTTTTCAGAGAAGATACCTTCAATTTTAGTTTCTGTACTTTTTGTTTATATGTTTTATTGTTTTTGGTTTTCTTCTTCATATATATGTTCTTTTTTTCTTTTCCCTATACTCAATATTGTCACTTTGTCTTAAATTGTTTATCATTTATTCTTTTTTTATGTCTTTGAATTTATTTTTTCACCTTCTATTTCCCTTAATGTGTCATCTGTTGTATTTATAGCTCATGTGTTCTATATATGACTTTTTTCATTTCTTATTCTTACCTTAGTTCTATCTCCTTATTTTTAAAATATTTCTAATTTAAATTATGTTATTTCTTAATGTTCATTATCACTTTCTTAATATATGTTAGCTGGTTTTGAAATAGAGTTTGCTCAGTTTTTTAAGCAAGTCTTTCTGGCATACTTTCATTGTCTATGGAAATATTCTGCTTCCCCTCTTTTTTTAAAATAAATTTGCATAAAATTTGCTCTTGATCAGTTTTTGTTGCTTATTTTTATATGAAATTAGTTTTTCTGCATTTTTAAAATGAGGCAGGGTTTAGGAAAACTTTCCCAGTTTCACAGACCTTCATCTTCTGTTGTTTATTTCCTGACTCTGTTTCCCTCCACCATTTTGACCTTGACCTTTCCTTTCCTTTTCTCTTGTTTAGTTTAGATTTCCCTTCCAGAAGTTCCTCCTAACTGTGGAGGCTCTGCTCTAAAAGAGAGCCCTGGTTCGTGAGCTTTGAGAGCTCATAGGGGCTAGACCTTGCCAATCCATTTTGCCCTTTTTAGGAAGAAAACTTTGCCCTCCTCTCCTGGAGGAAAGGGCAAACCCCAATGTAGTTCCAGTTACTATTCTCTGATTGGCCAGACTACTTTCCAGTAGATGCTTGTTGACTATTTTGTGGTTCTCCATTCTCAAGTCAGTCAATTACTGCCCCATTATTTCTTTCTTCACAATATAAAGATACTGCATTATGTGGATATGGTAGTTTTTCCTCAACCTTCTAATTTTACTTTAAAATACTGGCTTGTATTTTAGCCCCTGCTATCTAATTGCTTGTCAGTTTTATGTGGGGATTTGGAGAGACTGAAAAACTATACTGCAACACTAGCATCTCCACAGAATCCTTTTCTTCAAAAAAAAGATTAAATAAATTCTATCCCCTTTGATTTTGTTCCTTTCCCACATCCAACCCCCTTACAATCTTCCTCTGATACACTCTAAGATGGAGCTAGATTGTGTGTTATTCATCATAATTATTCATTATGCTTTTACCTCATCATAAAATCATCAACATGAAGAATATTTGCATAACAGGGTGACTGGGAAGGTGTCGGTACAGTTGCGATTCAGATTTTTCTATATTTGCTAGCACTCCAACTAAACTAGGTCATCTCCTCCTTTTAGTCACAATGTAAACACTCCCTAAACATATAGATTTCACCTAATGTTGCTTTTGAATTCACTGACCTAACACATTTTAGACCAGCCTAATTAACATAATTATTTGTTTCTTTCAATTCCATATTATTTTCCCTCTAATCAATTTTATGAGGCGTTTGGAAGGTAGAGAGAATAAACATGACAGCACAAATCACCATCCTGACATCTTGCTGATATTTTACTTAACTAACAGTTCACAGTTTTTAAGTATAGTGAACAATTTTAACATGACATTTTACATTTTTTCACAGAAGGTCTAGTTATTTAACTGAACCACCAACTTGCCAGATTCAGGATTTGCTCACATAACCAAAGATATTCTCCAAGTTCATGTTATTTTTTCTTATGGTTCCTGGCATTATATTTATGTTGTGTTTTTGGTTTCGATTATTGTTTATAGTGAACTGTGAGATAAATTGAAGTGAAATCCATATAGAATTATAAATTCTTAGAAAGTCAGAGTTGGTCAGAGAATGAAAACTTCCCTAGTCTGAACGGTAATTTTTTTTTTTTTTAAACTGAAACTGATGAAGAGAAAGATAAAATGAAGTTTTCAAGTTCACTTGCCCTATTGATAGACAAACAAACAGTGGGAGCAGTCTCTTATTCTTCCTTTTAGTCCATGGTACACTACAACTTCTGTTTTCCTCTGTGAACACGTGTAATATAGTCTGTGGATTTTGGGAGTTTTGTACCTTCTACTGAATAAAACCTCCGTGCACCAACATTTATTAATTTTGTTCTCACATATTTAGTTCTACGTTACTACATACATATACTACAATTAATTTTTTTCAATTGGATCATTTGAATATTTTATACTATGTTTAACAGGGCAATTATTTTTTCATTGGATCTACCTTTAAAATTTAAACATTAAATACTGCATATTGTTGCATATTGGCTTTAGTATATGAAAAGATGTGCACTTTTATAAATAAACAGTGTTTTTCATAGAAAGCATTGTGTTTAGGATACAGTTTTTGAAATTTAATAAAGCACAGATAAGTATTTTTATTAGCAAATGTGGCTAAGGGCATTTTGGGATTGTCGTAGAGGCAACAAATAAACATGTAGAAATGTGTTGTAAAATCTCTCTCTTCCACTTCACTTTTTCCCCATCGTCTTTTGCTCCAATCCTTTTTTGCTTTTCTGTTTCTGCATGACTTTGCCTCAGCATCCCCATTGCCTTTGCATCCTACACTGCAAATCCTGACAGAAAACACTGGCATCCCTGCTGTTGTGACTGACATAATATTGAATCTGTTGATGTACCTGGCAGTGTGGCAGTGCAAGGGTCATTGGGAGTTTTTGTCTAAGTGGGACAACCACATTTGAAGTTGCGTGGTGTGTGAGCTCCAATTAAATGTACAAAATTGGATAGTTATGCGTTACAGCACAAACACATGTATAGTATTCTATAAGTATCTGTTTGCCTTATTGTTTTCATGCTGTAAAATGCATTTGTTTCTCCAAAGTGGATTAGCCAGTCTAGACATCCTATAAAATGTCAATGCAAGTATGGATCTTCCATACACTGGTCTCAGGACATTAGAGCTTGTCTGCAGTGCTGCTCTTTCACAGATCAATACAGCCACACTTCTTTTGTTTTTGTTTTATACTTTGCCAATAGAAAATAATATCAGAACAGAAAATTTCTTTTTGTTTCCTAAGCAGGAAGTAACATGTGACCAGAACTCAAGAGGGAAAAAAGTTAGCTGGTAAATAAATACCCAAGAACTTGGAAAGAAAGTTATTTTTTTTTATTACCCACTAAGCCACGATAAGGGTTATTATCATGAGATAATCATTCCTCTGGAGCAATAGCAGACAGGGGACACAGCTGAGTGCCATCATGCCCATGGGATGTGATTAGCTCATGATAACGGCATCCCCTGGACTCATTGCTATTATGAAATGTCTACCCCCCCATTTTCTATATATAAATAAATGATTTTGGCGGACAGATTCAATTCCCACCAACTGCAAGTTTGCATTAAAATGCTTCAGCTGTGAGATTCACAGATATTAATCTACCCTTTTGGAATGTTGAACAGTCAATCAGAATCTTTCTTCGTCTCAAGCTGTTTTATGATATTATTACAATGTATTTTGCGACGGAATGGAGGGTAAAGCAAGTTTCAGAGAAATAGGCTTGTTTGGGCTCGATTTAGTTGCTTGAGGGAAACCTCTACATAAAATGACTCTGCCTGCTCACTAAGGCATCCTAACTTTCTCATTATTTTTTCCTGCCTGACTCAATTTCTTTGCTGTGTTTTAGAAGTCTGAAGTTCATTCCTCTAACTATATTAATAAAAGCAGATTTCTCATTTCATATTTCAGAACTGACGGGAAAATACTGCCCTACTAGTCAGAGTAAATACTAGTTCAGAAAAGACTAGTTCAAAATTTGGGATTTAAAAATGAACATGAAATAAGATGGACTTTGGATTTAGAAATGAATGGGAAGCTTTTGGTATAATAATAGGCTGGTGGGTATGTTTTACTATGAATTTAAGTGAGGTTTGTAAAAATGACACCGTAAATTTGTAAAAATTAAAAAGTCAATGTCATTTCATTAACCTGAAGAATGCTGGAAAATAACATTATTGGGGTGAACTATGACAATTAGGAACATACATAAAATTACCAAAGAATCCTAAAACAAAACTTTCTCTCTATATTAAAAAGAAGAAAAGGTT
Source organism: Rhinolophus ferrumequinum (assembly GCF_004115265.2). NCBI lineage: Eukaryota > Metazoa > Chordata > Mammalia > Chiroptera > Rhinolophidae > Rhinolophus > Rhinolophus ferrumequinum. The sequence continues at coordinate 18,353,169 of NC_046286.1, read as the reverse complement.
TATGACACACATGTCACTAATATGAGACTGAATTTGTTGGTATAAATAACACAAGTATATAGTTTAATTTATAGATTCTCACCCTTATTAAATATATGCCTATATCTATTATTTTTAGGCACCTATACCTATTGTTATAGGCACCTATACCTATTATTTTTTCTCTATATGGAGAAAGTAGCATCTTCCTTGTCTTGAAGTGTATTTTATTATTTTGAGCAGGCACTCTCTTTCTCATTCCACATTTTCTCTGCTCCAAATTATTGAGAACATACAGGCAGTCAGCATTTAAATAGGTAATATCTTTCATTAAGAAATACAAAATGTGCTGCTTATCCTTCTTCCTCTCTATTCATGTTGACTTTGTGGCATTGATGACGAAAGAAACTTGCCTGACACAGCATCAGGCCATAAGAGAGAGGGAGTCATGCATTAATTTATACAAAGTATCTGATTATAAATAAAACTAATAAAGATGTTTCTAAGAACACTGGAAAAAAAAGGGAAATGTACATCTGATGAAAATGCAGATTCAGTTATCAACTCTGGAACTATTAAGTGAATAAATGAATAGTGTTATTATATGATTTTAAACTACAAGTATTATTGATGTTTAATGAGTTATTATATATACTTACATTTCTTTATTTGTTAGAAAGTGTTGGATTAATTTCTGGCATCTTAATGTGTGAACCTAAGTAGGCTATAGTATCCAGTTATTTAGTCAAACACTAATCTAGATGTTACAGTAAAACTGTTTGTAAATGTGATTGATATTTATAATCAGTTGACTCTATGTAAAGAAGATTATCCTTGATAATCTGAGTGGGACTGATCCAATCAGTTGGAAGGCTATAAGAACGGAAAGGAAACCTACTGAATGGGAGAAGATATATTCAAATAGTGTAATTGACAAGGGGTTAATATCCAAAATATATAAAGAATTCATATAAGTCAACATCAAAAACAAACAAACAATCCAGTTAAAAAATGGGATGAGAACCAGAATAAACATTTCTTCAGAGAAGACATACAGATGGCCAACAGCCACATAAAAAAGTACTCAACATTATTAATCATTAGGGAAATGCAAATCAAGACTAAAATGAGATATTACCTCACACCCATCAGAATGGCTATTATAAAAAAACAACAACAACAAATAACAAGTGTTGGTGAGGATGTGAGTAAAATGAATGCTGATGCACTGTTGATGAAAATGTATATTGGTACAGCAACTATGAGAAACAGTATGAAGATTCCTCAAAAATGAAAAATCAAACTATCACATGACCTAGCAATTTTACTTCTGGGTATTTATCTGAAAAAAAAAAACAAAACACAAAACCCTAATAATCCAAAAAGATATATGTATCCCATGTTTATTGCAGCATTGTTTACAATAACCAAGATATAGCAGCAACCTAAGTATACATGGGTAGATAAATGGATAAAGAGGAGGTGATACACACACGCGCGCGCACACACGGAGGATGCCAAAAAAATGTATACGCATTTTAAGAATGGAAAAAAAAATGTATTAAAATTGTAATACTCAATATATACCAATAGCAAAAGATGAATACAAGTCATGTGTATACATTTTTTTGGCACCGTCGGTATGTATAATGGAATGTTACTCAGCCATAATAAAGAATGAAATCTTGCCCTTTGTGACAACATGGATAAACCTAGAGGGTATTATGTTAAGTGAAATAAGTTGGACAGAGAAAAACAAATACAATATGATTTCACTTGTATGTGAACTCTAAAAAAACAAAACAAATGAGCAAATTGAAATAGAGAAAAACTCATAGATACAGAGAACAAACTCATGGTTGCCAGAGGGTACAGAAATGGGCAGAAAAGGAAAAGGGATTAAGGAGTACAAACTCCCAGTTATAAGTTATGGGAATATAATATAGAACATAGAGAATATCGTAAATAATATCATAATAATTATGTATTTTGACAGATGGTTACTAGACTTATTGTGATCACTTTGTAAGATATATAACACACCTATTAAAATAGAACTGGTGGGTCTTATCTAGTCCAATTTTTTTTTTCATTTTTATTGATGATGTTAAGCAGTATGGGAGTAAATGAGTCTGATTTGGGGTTGGAAACCAAAGATATAAACTTAACCCAAATCTCAGTAAAATTCGATACAATTCCAAAAGAGTATCATACAAAAATGTCTTTTTAGGGAATGTAATACCAGGATGCATTTTTACTCAAAGACATTAAAGAAAAAAATCTTCTATACATAAAGATGGAAATATAAAGAGCAAAACATTTTTAGCCAAACACATTTTCTTTTATATTTCATCTGTATGGCACTATGTTTCTTCTCTATGTATCAGATACTAAACTAGATTTTTGGAATTCAAAGAAATTCAAGGAATTCAAGAAAAAGCACACATAAAATATATCATTTTAAATGTGATAACCACCATAATAAATGTATTTATGAAGTTTAGTATTTGCAGATGGGGCAGAATACTTAACTTTCTCTAGGTTACAAGAGATAATAAGATTGAAGATGTCATTGATTACTTGATAAAGTAGGAGACAAGTAATATGGGACATGCAATACTATGAAGAATGACCAGGAGAGAATGAGGCTGTTCTTTAACAAAAGGGGTATTTAAAATGTTTAAGGAATGAACAGTATAGTAAGTTGTAGAAATTATAAAAATTTGGCATTGCCTGAGCTTGGTAGCAAAGAAGACTTGTAGCCAAAGTTAGATCATAAAAAACTTCCTTTCAGGGGTTGGAGTTTGTGTTTTTACTTTGAGTTTGTGTTTTTACTCAAGCAGGAGTCATGAAAAGTTTGGAGCTGGGGATCAGGGAAGACTTTTAAACATGTCACGAAGCAATAGGATGTCCTAGAGGGAGCTGAGGCAGAATATAATAAATAATCTGAGTATCATGGAGAAATCCAGAGGAAAATCATGAGGGTCTGCAGGAGCAATAGAAATGAAGAGGAGAGGAAGCAGTCTAGCTATATGTAAGCTGTAGGATGGACCAGGCTTGCCTATGGATTGGATTTAGAAGATGAAGGGCAAAACGGAATTGAATACTAAGTGTTTGGATCAAGTGATTGAATATATCATATGTCATGCAGGTATATGCCAGAATAAGGACCTTAAAAGAAGGACAGCTTTTAAGGGGAAATTGGTGATGATAACGATAGCAAGAAAAAGCACATATTCAGTGACAGTGATAAGGATAGGTGAGGCACAGCCTTCTAAATGCTTTACATGAACTTTCACATTTAATACTTCCAAGTAATCTCTGAGATAAGGAACATTGTTTCTCGTACTTTACAGATGTGGAAACAGATTTTGTGAGATAAGGTACTTTGTAAAGTTCACACAACTGGTAAGGAGAGAGCTAGAATGGTGAATCTGAGGTAACTGAGTTGAATACATGAGTCCATAAGAAATATTCTTCAATGAGGGTATAATTATAGCCTCCTGTAGTTGAAGCTATCCTAATGTGATAAAACATTCAAATTACTACCAGTGACAAAGTCTCTATTTAGTTGGTGAATACATTTAAATATTGAAAATATTAGATCCAGAGATCATTTATCTAGGTCTTTGATGGAACCTCAAACACATAATATCTTTTAAAAAGATCGTTAAATCCAAGGTTTACATAATTTTGTTTATTAATCTTTTAAAAGAGTTATTTGGGTTCTGAGAACCCAATATAACTATAAGGTAAGGGTAAGTTCCCCCATACCAACAAGCAATGCTCAGGAGGCCAGCCGGGTGTCCTACAATTCAACTCAATTCTGATACTGTCTACTCAGAGAGCATGAGATTCCACAGGTAAAGGGCTCATTCCTGCAAAACCGCCCTCTACTTCAGAGGCCAAGTGCTAATTGTGGAAAAAGTAAAAAGTTAAACACCTTCTTCTTAGGAATTGGCTTATTTTTTTTAAGAGTTGGTTTTGGGGAGCTTTTAAATTGTGTGAGGGTTTGTGAAAGTAGAGGAACATATGGAAGGCTAGGTTAAATGTAAAGTATTTGATTATATACAACAGGGGCCAAGATCATCCTGTAATCATAGTTAAAGAATAGATTCTAGAGATCCTCTAGTCCAACTCTTTGACTTGAGAAATGTTAAATACTAACCATTCAAGAGTTAAGGGGCAAAGACTTGTTTTTAAAAATTTGTGAGGGAAATTACTGAACAACTTAAAAATAATTTTAATTAAATTTATTGGGGTGACATTGGTTAGTAAAATTATATAAGTTTCAAGTGTAGAATTCTATAGTGCATCTTCTGTATATTGCATTGTGTGTTCACCACTCAGAGTCAGTTCTTCTATCGCGATATACTCGACCCCCTTTATCCTCTTCTACCACTTCCCCTCTCCCCCTTACGCTCTGGTAACCACTAAACTGTTGTCAGTGTCTATGAGGTTTTGCTTGTTTGTTGCTTTCAGTTTTATATGCCACATATGAGTGAAATCATAGGGTTCTCGACTTTTTCTGTGTGACTTATTTCACTTAGCATGATAATCTCAAGATCCATCCATGTTGTCGCAAATGGCAGTATTTCATCTTTTCCATGTAGGTTTTAATTATACTTTAGAAATTTTTGCTGTTCACTTACAATGTTCTGATGTGTCTGTCAACGGTGGGACAAAATGTGAACATGCACACAACAATATTTATGTCTTGATAGACAAATGTAACTTGGTGATTAGAGCTGCCCTCAGCTCAAAAGAGTTCAATAAATAGGTATAGGATTTGAAGGTCAATAACTTGTAAACAAAACTGATACACAGAAAGCATTCATGTAAGATGCACCACATAGCAGAGAGCTGAGAACTGGAAAAGGTGACTTCATCAGCCAACTTCTTTTATTTGTGATTAAATTTTTGATATTGTTGAAGGTAGTCCTTTTTCTCACAGAGCTACTAGTGGAGGATGGAACTAGAGAGATTAAATATTACATCTGACAGTGTAAAAGCTGACTTATAATGAAAAGAGCAAGCAATTATTTTCATAATTCAGCATAAATATATTTCTGCTCCCCCATCCCTACTCTGCTCTTAAATTTTGATCATCAGTGTTACAAAGTTGAGGTTAAAAGAAAAATGACCCTGGAAAATCTGAATAAGTTCTGAAATGGACATTTTGTTTTTCATGTACAGATATAGCTATTTCCTTGAAAATATGTTAACCTAATTAATTCTGAAAAAAAGATGAAATAATAAGAATATATCAATATGCTAAAAATAAATTCTTCATATCTTTTTTTTACTTTTGATATCATTTCTTCCTTATTTTCAAGGAATGTGTCTAAGCAAATTTTATAGAGCACCAACTATCTCTATAAAACAAAATTTCCATATTAGTAAAGTTGAGAACAAACCATTTGGTTGCGTAGTCTTCTCACTTGTGAAGATTCAAAATGCATAGTGGCATATTAAAATACGAAGACATACTACAATAACAAAATGGATTCACTTTGTTTAATTCAGTGTCTCCTACACTGATTTGATTACAAAATGCCATACCCATCTCTTTCTCCTCCCACCACCATCGCCATCATCACGTAATACCAGTCAACTGATGTTTCTAAGAATCTCTTTGGTAAATCTAGTATTAGCCTAGACTGTTGGTGGGATTAAAACAGGGGTCAGGGCACTTCTGCAAAGGGCCAGATAGTAACTATTTTAGGATTTGTAGGCCACATATGGTTTATTCATTGTGGCACATTCTTTTTTTTTTTTTTTAATAACGCTTTAAAAATGTAAAAGACATTTTTAGCTCGAAGCCCATACAAAGCAGGATATAGGTTGGATTTGGCCCATCAGCAATATTTTGTTGACCTCTGGATTAGAGTATACAAATTAAAAAAAAAAAAAAGATGACTAAGGAGGAAAGTAGCATTAATTAATGACCAAAACACATGTGAGTGGATGACAAATGGAATTTTCGCCAAATGGTCATAAATATTGATACATGGAACAGTAGGCATCAATAGCAACTGCTCTTTTTTTTACAGTTATGGAATTCAGAACTGAGCTTAGATATGCACTGAACTAAAAATTATAAAAAAATATGTTGATTAAAGATATGGGAGTATCAAATGCCTATTTTTTAGGAAAGCTTTATTAAGATGTCCTTAGATTTTTTTTAACAGTATTTCCTTACTTCTTTGAGTGAAGATGAGGGTATATAAAAGTTCTCCCCATTCTTAAGGTTCATCGAGAAGAAAATTATGAGTTAGTATACAATTTGGTAGCAAAGCTTTAGGGCAAATTAGGAATAAAGAAACATTTTCTTAAGTCCAAATTAATAATTCCCAATTGTTAATGGAACATCATCTAGGAAAAATATACTATTTTTAAAGGAGAAATTTGTCACTGAAAAAAATGAGTATGTATGAAAGGATGCCCATTTTCATGCATTCTCTAATTCAGAAAGCAAATATTTAAAACTACTATATTTAAGAGTTTTGCACATATTTACAATAATAAAGTTTGAAGAAAAATGAAGTTGCAAATTATTTTTTTATATAGAATATATTCACAATAAAGGATAAGTGGGAAAAGGAAACTACAGAACATAATATATACCTTGTGTTCGTAAATATTGTTAAAGAGAAAACCACAGGCCCAAAATGGCATTATTTGTGCTAAAGTCAATGAAACCAAACCTAGATTTAATACCTGACCTAATTATTGTTTCAAACCTTTCCTAGAAATATAATATTAATCGACCAGTCTGGAATTTTCTGGTCTAGCATCAGTAAAGTAATGTCACATGGGCCCTCTCCATCCCCATAGACAGAAGAGGCAATCTGAATGATAAAAACCCTTGCTATTCCCTTCCCCCCTAAAGGAGATGTTTTGGTCTAAAAATAATCTTTTCTTTTGTTACTAGCTCCCTTGCCCCACCCTTCTTCCTATAAAAACCTTCTATTTTGTACCACCTCTAGGTGTATTCTCCTAGTTGCTAGAAAGGATGCTGCAGGATTCATGAATCACTCAATAAAGCCAATTAGATCTTCAAATTTACTGGGTGAATTTCATTCTTTATACTTATACACATATGTGTATGCATGCATACTGTGTTAAAATTGTAATAAAATATATCAATAACAGAAGATGAATACAAGTCATGTTGGACTTCTGCAATTACAAGAGGTGCTCAAAGTGGTTACCATCAGCATGATTTTAATACAGATTTTTCCTTTCTTAAAATGTGTATACATTTTTTTGGCACCCTTTGTATGTAGATAGATACATACATACATACATACATACATACATACATACATTCCTATGCAAATGATATAAAAAGATTTGGAATGAAATGCAGAAAAGAGGTTAATTTTAGCTGGTGGGTATCACGGATTGTTTACATTTTCTGTTTTTTACATATTTTATGCAACATATGTGTTTATTCTTTTCACAAAAGTGATACGTGCTAGTGTGAGATTGTTTGCTTGTTTGTTTTAAGATCTACTCCCTGGCCTTAAAGAATTTGCATTTCTGGGCTTGTACCTAGAGAGTCCCCAAATAGACTGGATGTAAAGTAGAAAGTGCAATCCATTGTTTAGAAAATGCATAGCAAAATATCCAGGTGAAAACGGAGCATTTCCAGCAATCCGGAACAGTGAGCTGCTCTATTTCTCCTTAGACGATGGTGTGGTCCTGTGCATTTCATGTGCATTGAGATCATGAAGTCGGTAGACTGAGGGGTTCCACCTGCCCTCATTTTATAACTGCAGTAATTTGCACCACCGCCGTGGGCTTGGCCAGATGGAGATGCCTGTGCTAATTGAACCAAATACCTGTATTGCATTAAATCTTCCTCCTTTGGTGGCTCGAGAGGATAGCTTCATTGAGAGATGTCAGGCAGTGAGGTGTGGATAAGGCTGTGGAAGGTGCTTTCCCGTAACTTCTGAGGTGCTTGTGTTAGGACCGGCACTGCCTGACCTGAATCTCGTTGTCTGACATCTGACTGCCTAATCGCCGTCAGTGTTTCTCCTCAGTACAGTTTACTTTTAAAGGAAGGTGTGTCAACGTGACTGTTTGTATTTTTTCCACACAGTTTATTTTTCTTCTAAGGGTTCAAAACCCAGCAATCTTGTAGAGCAGAGTGTGGCCCTCTGTGAATAGCTCTGGTCTTTGTGCCTGGAGGACTCCCCCATTGTATATCTGTCTTGACAGATTGGGGTCCTAGAACAGTATCGCTTAGTCTCATACTAACCAGCAGGGGGGACGTCTGTGCCTGTTATGAAAGCCTACCTACTGGCTTAGTGTTTGGAATTCAGTTCTACCTATAAATCAACATCAGAGCATACAACCCAGCATGTTCGAGAGCTTTGTTTAAACATCAAAGGAAGAACACAGACAAGCACTATGATAGAAATATAACTAATCACTTGCAAATACATCTTTCCTGTCAGTAGGAGCTTAACCTTTCTGTTTAATGTGACGGAGAAAAAGTGCACTTATTTCCATTCTATCTGTTTTCTCTAAAGAGAGATACAGTTTCGCTATGAAAAAGAGATTGTATTTGTTCTTAATGTAACACAGAGCGTAAGGAATTCAGAAGTGTCCGGGTGAAGGAAGCAGCAAGAAACTGAATTCTGTGGAAATCTAAAAGCTGTTTATCACCTAATGAAGAACGAATTACTCCTGTGAATCTTTGTGTACCTGCTAGGAAAAACCAACTTGTGATCAAATAGCACTAGGGGGAAAAGTAAATCATAATAGAAACAAGATTCATTTTAAAATTAGGAAGGAACAGATCTTGTTTGCTTGTTGACTGGCAGTGCATGCAATTTGATGCTTTGTGGTACATTAATTGGGATCAATTTAACTTCGTCTTCTGCTCCTGGTTTTATCTGTTCATGAGGGGCCTAGCATGGATTTATTTGAGGTGCTCAGAAAAATCCTAGAATCTATAAACCATTCCTTTAATTTGAATGCTACTGATTATGGATGAAAGTTTGGTCACCTGCGTGGATCAGTAGGATTAGAGACATCAAAGCAAGTAAAAATAAGAAAGACAAGCAGAGAAACAACAAACAAAAAGAACTCCATCATTGAAACCAAAGGTAGTGTCAAGGGGGTTGGAAGGTTTGACTAACAATATAGTATTCCAAAACGGATGAGCTGTGCTCTAGTGCTCTCATTGTTTCTAAATCTGGGATAAATCTTAGAGGCTTGAAGTATCCGAGTCAGAATCTCTGAAAAGGGAATCTTCTATTAATTCTGGTTTGATATATCTTACCAGTATTGGTCATCTTGATTTTCAGATGTTTTTGTGTAATCAAAAAATGTTCAGCCCTCATTATAGCAGTGAGAGCTTTATATGATTGGCATTTTTATTTGTGAGGTTCTTATCTGTATACGTAGAGGTGTGGCTCTGTTTGTGTATATGAGAGACTGCCTATTCTAGTGATAATAGGACGGACACTAACCTTGTAGCAAAGGGAAGGGAGCGGAAATGTTGAGTTTGGCAAAGCTAAGCAGGAATCCTGGACCCACTGGCACGCACTGTGGAACCTTGAGTGAACTTATTCTGCAGTTGTGAGAATTAAATGGACTCTCCTATAGAAAGTGCCAAATGTATTTTTAACAGCCCTATCCATTGTAGCCATTATTATCACAATTAGCATTATTATCATTATCAAAACCCAACATGGGTATAGTGCTTTTATACGATACAACAGGATGACTAAGAAAAACCAATTACCAGATAGTGTTTGACTCTCAGTAAGTCGAAAATTAAAGAACAGGACCATTTTCTTTTTTTTTCCTGATATTGAAAGGCAGAGATTTAAGAAGCGTTATTACTGATCAGACACATTTGATCCTCTACGTACACTGGAGGATGGAACCACCTCTCCACTCTTCTCTAGTTTCAAACATCCCAATAAAAAAAAAAAAAAAAAAAAAAAGGCATGGAGATGCTCTCTCCTCACTCCTCACCCCCATGTTGTACCTTAGAAAATGTACTCTATATAGAGACACTATATAGAGGCCACTACATGTGGGTTTATTCCCATATATCAAGGTTAACTGCCACTTCCCACTGGCAAATATTAATCCATGTTGCCAGTGAATCTTCATTAGGATGCAATGTAGTTTGTTGTTGTGCCCATTTAAATAAAGCAATTCCAACAGCATGGCAGAAATATTGCACTATTAAAATGCTAATGCACATCCAGTGTTCTGAGTGAGAATGTAAGATCCTTGAGGGCAAGAATGTGTTCTGTCCTTAGGTTATGTACTACACAGAGAACAGTGGAGCACTTCATGATTTTGTTTTTAACAGCAAGCTAATGCTTTTTGTCCCAAGAAAAACTTAAGAGTGAAAATAACTTCCTGAGGCATCCTTCTCTGAAGGAGAAAATGGATTTGCAATTTCCAGAAATCAGGTCTGCAGGATCTTAGGACCATTCTCAAAGTTCTGTGACGTTCAGTTCAGAGTTTCTCAAGAAAATGGAAAGTGGACGAGTCTCAGAGATTGTCCCTTTGCACGTGTGCTCTTGAGAACAGAGGAGGTAAACCTCCCCTAAGTACGCTTGTCCAGAGCAAACTTTCCTCTAGCTTTTGATCTCCCGAGGGTTCTCCTTCTCCTTCCATGCCTCCTTCCTTTAGGTTTCGATCCACAACTTTAATACCCAGGCTTGCTTCATGCTTAGGTATAGCATGAATAAATTAAAGGCACTGCTCTGGACCACACAAACTGGTGAAAATAACAGAGTGTTTGGGATGGGGAGTGATGGGTATAATCAAATGTCACTTCACAATAACTACTCTGCCAATGTACTAGGTATTGGCATAGTGCAGGGAAGGGCTAGGGTAGGGTGGTGCATGGAGGTTAGGAATAGAGTTTGAGGAGCACAGGTGAGCATTATCAATGTATTAAAAAGCAATAAGTGAGGTTTCCTTTACTTCCAATCAATCTATAACAAGATGAGAAAAAAAACTGAATGGAATATTCTGAATCATTCAGACTTTAAGAAGAAACCGAAGTCAATCTAGTAATATTTATTACATAAAAGTTAAGTGTGCATTCAAACTTTATTAATAGTTTTATAACTTGCTGCTATGTCATTTCCTGGATATTCTTCTCCTGCTCAGAATCTGTTTGTTAGTTAAACTTTTGTACACTTTAAAATATTTTGTAAAAGGGGTGTTCCAGTAGATTCATTAATGTTATTTGAATATGCACAAAATACCGCCTTCCTTTTTTTTGATCACCAGTTTCCTCAGATGACAGTTATTTCATCCTTGACTTTGTGGGCAATAATACTAAGCTCCTGTGCTTACTGAACTGCTTCCTATAAAATAGAGACCATGTGCGAACTACTAGAACATGTACTGTTACTGTATCATGAGAATAAGTTGATGCAATGTAGTGATGAACCCAAATGCTTGAATCACCCTTACATGTAGAAAAGCTACCCTTCTCACCCCTCAAGGGGTTGTCATATTTGAGTAATAGATGTTAGCAAACCAAGCTCTGCCTTCTCTTTCCTAAGCTCTACATATGTGCCCATCCTGACATATTACAAGTTGCTATTTCAGGTTCATAACACCTTGGAAAAAGCTAAATTACTTCAGAGAAACTGCAAGAAGGCTACCCTGATGTCTACTTTACCCAGGCAGAAGAATCTACAAATAAATGCACTCAAGTGTAGTAGTAAAGGACCCTATATGTTGTTCTTAAGCCAGTGTCCATTGCTGTCCTGAGAGGGAGAAAAGTTATAGAAAATGATTGTTAAGCATCTTGTGCCAGGAGTTGTCTCCCAGTTTTATGTATGTATGTATGTATGTATTTATTTTCATTTACTGAATGGTTCACAGTGGAGATGTCAATACCTCCTCAGCCTAGTAATCAGGAAATCAGAACTCACCCAGGTATTTCCTAACCTCTCCAAAATGCACACTGAGCTGTTTGGGAGGCTATGGCAGTTCCTTTAGAAGTGAATGCCACCTTGCTTTGACTTTTCTTATTCAGTTCCCACAGTCTATCTCTTCTGGCCTAGCTTAATGTTTCCAGTATTTTGTGCCTCCAGCCCTCTCCCTTATGGAACTCCAGATATCCCAGTATGAGAAAGCAGTCCTGGCCCTTGGCCTGTCCTCCAATGTTGTAAAACTTTATGCCTTGGAAAGCTAATGGAAGCTCTCTTTTACTCGTGTTTTACTGGCCCTGAAATGGGACGGATGATTCAGGTCCTCAGTGACAGCAAGGTGATGGATGACTTTAATTCTAGTTCCGTTCACCAGAGGTGAAGACTGTAGCTAATTCCCTTCTAAGTTATCCATAAGACAGCTCAACTCAACAGAGTGAATATTATTTTCTACCTGGACCACATAGTCCAATGTTAATTGAAGAACATAATGTTGTTTCTGTATTTTGGAAATTGTTAAATCTAAAATTATTGTACTAAGGAGATACAACTCTTCCGAAGTCTAATTTTATGATGGTATGTATCATGTTACCGGGGACTAGCTCTGCCTGAATCATCTGAGGCATATGAATCCATGCCCAAGTAGATTCTTTGTGTTCCCCAAATCTATCCAAAAGGTGTGTTTCCTGTACATACAAACTCCTCTTCAAATTGGCTTATGAGAAAGTGCAGCAAAAGTCATTTGAGATACACGAGAAAGACCCTCAGTAATCATGCCTGTGACTTCTGCCATATCCTCTCTCATAACATATAACTGAGGAAATACGTGACTTGAGTCAGTATCAACTAAAAGCCCTTACGAGCCATTTCCTGGTTGGCCAGACTGTCAAAAACAAAAACAAAACAATACAAAACAAAACATAAAATGAACAAAACAAACAAAAAACTTTAATAGTCGAATTCTGGCCAAGAAACACCAATGCAAGTTTTCCTCCCAATTTGATGATTGGGATAAAACTTCTAAATTACTGACCCTTCCCTTCAGCACCTGCTCTTACTCTGCTCCTTGAATTTCATATTCAGGATTTTTGTTTTCCAAAGCATTACTGTCTTACCTAGATATCCCACCTTAGGTCCCAGCCAGTGTAGGGGCTTTTGACCTCTCACTCTATGGCAAGTCTATGCATTACTCATGGGGATTCCAGGAAACTAGGGCACATGTCAATTATTTCTACTGGACAGTAATAGATATTTGAGGTTACATAATCCTTGAACTATTTACTATTGTAAAATTTCGTCATTTCTTACCAATTTCCTATAGTCATTGTCATATGTGATCCCCCAATAATGTTGAACTATTTGAACTTGATCATCCAAACAGCCCCCAACTTCACTCTACTGATGACTTTGAATTAAGAAATTAAAAAGAAAGATTTTTTCTGTGAAAGCTTGGACCCAAAATGCGGGTACTCATTCTACACAGCAAAATACGGTAACTAGTTATCCCCTGTTCATGCTTCGACAACAAATATTTTTTAACTGGTATAGCTAATTTGGTAATACTTGATAATATACTAATCTTTAATATATAAACATTTATAAATATATAAATCGTACATAATATACAAATCTTTAATATATAAATGTATAGTACTAGATAACATGTATTTGATACTAACATTTGATAATATGATCTTCACAGTCTAAATATGCACACTGTATCACAAGCCTCTGTCATGAGACTAAATGAAAACCTTTTTCTCACTACAATTGAGCTCATGTTCTAGCTTTTGGAAAGAGTGATACTGAAAAGTACATCTCTCAAAGATGTTATTTTACGTAGAAAATATAAAAGGACCTGCAGGTTTTTCAAGAGCTAATGAAAGTATAAAGGACATAGGGGAGGAAAAAGTTAGCTCCAAAATACAAATGGACATTGCAAAATTATAATCAATCTATGTTTAGTTAAACGTCCTCAAAATGTAATATGACACCAACTAGTCAACTACAGCTTAACTCATACCATTCATTCATACATAGGTACATACATATATGTTCCTATAATGTGGAATGGGAATATATTTTAATATTTGATGTGGGCCTCTACAAGTAGGAGGGTTTAGGCCAAAAGAAGATCTTAGAACGATCCTGCCTACAAAATCCCACTATTTGAGGGGCAACATTTTTTGTTTAAGTAGAGTTGGTCACATCTGTTTAGTTTTTCTACCTTCTAACGCTGTTTGATAAAAATCTATTTTCTTTAGTTTTTAAGTTTTTTTTTTATTAATTCTACTTAAACTTTTCATCACTAGAACAAGCTAATCCCGGCAGAGAGCCCCCTTCATTAGCGCTAGATGTTGCTGATAAGTAATTACACCAAGAACATTCAAGTTTGCAGACTGTCACATCTTTAGGCATATTCCTTTTCTTCTTCTTTCTCTTTTTTAAAAAAAAGTATGAAACAAAATGCATCTCCTCCTAGTGGTAGCACAAGGGAAATCATAAGCTCACTGTATTACATTGCTGTGACAGAATGTCATTTCAATTGCCTTATTAACCATATGAAAAAATATATCACAACAGTGAGAAAACTCCTCAGTTATCTATATCTTCCCCCTTAGGCTATTGTCATGAGCCACTGGCATACTAAGGAGAGTGTACTAATTCAGTTGTCAGCTGCCTCACCTATTAAAAAGGGGGAAAATATCAGCAACAAAATCGAAACCTGTAATAAGAGTGCTGAAGAGGTCTGGATAGCTCTGTCCAGTTGTAGTCCTGAATTAAACACTCTCTCAGAAATGTGCCATTTGAACTGTCAAAGAAAATACTGCTGTCACCCACATCTGGCTTGATAATGAAGCATTACCAGTGTTGTGAAAGCTGCTTCCCCTGGCTGCATTTGGGGAACATGCGCCTGGATGCTCATTCTTGAAGGTTTCAAGTAGGGTGTAAATATCATTTACCTCATGTTCTTTTTATAAGGATGAGGAACTCATGAGAAAGGTATGAAAATTTACAGGTCTTGAAGTCAAATCAACAGTCTTAGGGAAGCCAAAAAAAAAAAAAAAAAAAACAAAAACAAAAAAAACACAACAGATTGTATGAGACCTGAACCAGTATGATGAGTAGAAAATTTAAAACTGTTAGGTTTTGAGCAGATTTCTGGAGCAATACGGAATTTCTAAAACTGATTTCTGAAAATCTTTTCTGTATCGCTCTAGGAAAATACTAAGGGTTTGTTAAATGACGTCTGCTCCAAGTACACATTGGATTTATAAATCACTGAATATGGTAGGAAGAGTTATGACAACTGATGTCCTAAGCATATATCAGACCTACTTTTTCATAAATTATTAAAGCCACATTTTGTATTTAATCAAAATGACTTTAAGCCCTAGGTTAAATATCCCGGAGCAATATTTTATATGATAAAACATGAGGCAACGAAGAGAAGAATATTACACTATTCCTGGTGCTCCTTTAACCTACACAATGCTAATGAGGTTGAGTATGAATTAGTATAGCTTATCTTTTACAGAGAAGTAAAATATTGCCCAGAGTGAATGCTTCTCATCTGCAGTCATATACCTAATAAGTATCAAGAGATGATTTAAACCCAGGACTCACTCCAGAGTCCTTGGGCTTTCCTCTGTACCACATTGGAGAGAAAATCAGTATAACAGATTTTGACCTTGAATCCATGTAAAGAGTCAGAGACTGGCACAGCAAGGGCATTTACACATATAATTTAAAATCTGTCATATATTTTTAAATTACTCATGAATTATAGGACATTAGAAACATAACGTCTTCCTTTTTCTTACTTTTAGGAATGTTCCATCACTTAAATGTAAATGCTATTAACTCTATATATTTATTACTATTTAAATATTTTTTAATTTGATAGAAATTCTTAAAGGATGCTAGCTGAGAAAAGATGCTAACACTAACAGCTCTTATATGGTCTTTAACTCATTTTATTTTTCCTTCTTGTTTTAATTGAAATAAATTTGACATATAACTTTGTGTAAAACCAAGGTGTGTAACATGTTAATTTGATACGTTTGTATGTTGTGATATGATTGCTATTGTAGTGATGATCAGTATCTCTTTCACATTACATAATTATCGTTTCTTTGTCGTAGTTGGAACAATTAAGTTCTAGTTTCTTAGCAAGTCTGATGATTATAGTAGATTGTTGTCTATTTTCACTATACTGTCCATTAGACCTCTAGGGTTTATTTACTTGTCCTTGTAAGTTTGTACCCTTAAACAACAGCTGTCCTGTTCTCTCACCCCACTGATAACCACCATTTTACCCTCTGTTTTTATTAATACAAGTTTGGCTTTTTTAGACTCCATATGTAAGTGATATATCATACATTACACGCACGCCCTTCTCTGACTCGTCTCAGTATAATGTGTTCAAGTTTCATCTATGTCGTTGCAAATAGTGATACGTCCTTCTTTCTCAAGGCTGAATAATATATTTCTATATTTCAGGTTGGTGTAAAAGTAATTGTGGTTTTTGAAATTATTTGTAACCATATATATATATTTAATCATATATATATAAATATATATTTCTCCCATTTTCTTTATCCGTTCATCTGTTGATGGGCACTTAAGTTGTTACCATCTTCTGGCTATTGTGAATATTGCTGCAATAAACATTGGAATGCATATATCTCTTCAAAATTCTGTTTTCATTTCCTTTGGGTGTATACCCAGAAGTGGAATTGCTGGATCATAAGGTAGTTCTACTTTTAATGTTTTGAGGAACCTTCATACTGTTTTCCATAGTGGCTCCACCAATTTGCAATCCCACCAACCGTGCACGAGGGTTCCCTTTTCTCCACATCCTTGCCAGTACCTTTTAGCTCTTGTCTTCTTGATGTTAGCCATTGAACAGGTGTGAGGTGATATCTTATTGTGGTTTTGATTTGCATTTCCTTAGTGATCAGTGATGTTGAGCATCTTTTCGTGTATTTTTTGGCCATTTGGACATCTTTGGGAAAGTATCTATTTAGTTCTTCTGCCCATATTTTAATTGGATTTTAAAAAAATGTTGAGTTGTATATTTTGGATATCAATCTCTTATCTGATATATGATTTGCAAACATTTTCTCCCATGCTATAGGTTGTCTTTCATTTTGTTAATTGTTTCTTTTGCTGTACAGAGGCTTTTAAGTTTCATGCAGTTTTATTTGTTGATTTTTGTTTTTGTTGTTTCTGCCATGACCAAAACAATCACTGCCATGATCAATACCAAGGACCTTCTTCCCTACATTTTCTTCCAGGAGTTTTATAGTATTGGGTGTTATGTTTAAGTCTTTTATCCGTTTTGATTTAATTTTTGTGAGTGGTGAAAGATAGGGGTCCGATTTCATTGCTCTGCATGTGTTTATCCAACGAAACTTATTTTCTCAATAAATATTGGGAAAATTAAAAGTATGCAATGGAGAACATAAAATGAGCAATACTTCATACTTACACTGTCTATTCGTGTACTCCCTGTCAAGGGTTTTACTCTAGAGTTTGCTTCTAGGTACCTGACCTTAGCCACATGCCATGCCACTACTTCATAAGTTATTTTTTTCTCTGTCCCCATTTTTATTTTGTATCTTAGCGCTGATCTTCAGTTTAAATTGTTTCAAAAATCTGATCCAGCTTGTGAGCAACCAAGCTAATTGGCTGCCCTCGGGTGAGATACATATCCCCCATCAAATCAGCTATAGCAAGAGGTGGGGTCTGTGGGTGGGCAGATTTCTTCAGAGGGGTGTGGGCTTGCAGGCACATGAAAAACTATGGAAGGCTTTATTATACGTGATGAGAATAATCTCCACATTAATTCTTTGGTAGAAAGAAGACACTGAATTGTATTACAGAATTGTAAGTGGAAACCTGTGTGACTTTACTAACCATTGTCACCCCCAACAAACTTTAATTAAAAAAAGAAGAGGACACTGGACACTTTAGCATGTCAGCATATGACAGTCGTGTTTTAGAAATACTCAATACAATGCAAGTCTTGAAGAAGATATATTCATTGGTGCTCATGTAGTAAATGATTTTTGCTGAATCCTGACCTCTACGGATGCCAATAGATAAGTTACCTATATTAGAAGTCTAAGACTGGAGTGGGTAAAATCTTAGTCTCTGGAATCATATAGATCCGGATTTGAATACCTGACCTGTCTCTTAGATAGATGTCATACCTATGTGCTTGATACCTCAGTTTACTCATTCTTAATATCAAAAAACACAGCCTTTTTAAGATTTTTAAGAAGATATTCAAAAATATTTTTTAAAATGCTTGTGACGTGCTTATTACTATTGAGAAAGGCAGTTGATAAATGGGGTTTCTAGTGGCATTCTGATTCTTCTCCCTTCAGAAAAATAAGAACAATAATAGTATTCAAGAACTTCAACTACATACTTGATTTCAATTTCAAATATTAATGATATTTTTTAAGGAAACAAGATTAGACACTGCTTATTCTAGTTTTGCCATTACTTGCTGACCTAAAGCAAGTCACCTCTGAGTCTCAGTTTCTTCATCTAAAAAATAGTGCTAAAAGAAATTACCTTCAAAGAATATTGTAAAAGTAAAAGTGTGGAAAACATCTAATAAGCTCAGAGCACATAACAAGTACCTCCCAGCACATAGTTTAATCTAGGCTAAGTCCGGAAAAATTTCTTAATTCTACCTCCCAAATCCATTACCAGCAGTTTATTCTGTATTCTCTTTATGGCTTCCCCAAAAAGTTCGTAATGGTTCTCTCTGGAGCCCTGGATATAGGGAGAGGGCGTGTGAGTGAGTTTGTGTGTGTGTGTGTGTGTGTGTGTGTGTGTGTGTATAAAGAGTGGTCAGTTCTCACAGATCATTCAGTCTTCTGAGCAAAGTTGGAGATTGTCACGAGAATAATTGCTTGGCTCCCCTTTCAATTAGAGAGCAGAGTACATGTCCTAGTGAAAAGCTTGTACTCTCTGGGTACTGATTTAGAGTTTAACAGGCTGAGGTTTGAAAGTGTTAATAATCAAGATCTTGAAGTGGTGATAAGATAAAGTAGTAGAGTTCATATGGGAAGTGGAAATGTGGAGTTTGATGGTGAGGGAATGGTTATTTGGGTCAAGAAAGCAAGAAAGGAGATCGCGATTCTGGATATGGGACTCTAGAGTAAGTGACTTCTGTTACCGTGGAGTTTTATATTCCCACTGTGTGGGCATGTTATCGCTTCACATTTAATAGCTCAGGTCATAGCATTATGCCTCTTTGGTATTTCTGTTTACTCAGTTTTGTATGCTTTACTCGATGTTGGAACAACTAGTTTTCCACTCCTTATGTACATCTTCCGTTCTGATCTCCTGATGTTCTCTGACTTGATGCTTTGCTCCTGTGTTCTATTTGATTTGATCCATGGCCAACAGCTTTGGTAGTTTTACAGATCCGACCCTGGAACATCCTGATCCTGCTTCTTTATATTGTATCTGCGATACACAGTGGCCTATAAGAGTAACGCTAATGTCATCTAAACTATCATATTATCATTTGAATTTGTGGCCACGCTAGGCCAAAGTTTCTCAAAGTATGATCCACTGCCTGGCCAGCAGGATTAACATCACCTCAGAAAGCTGAATCAGAAACTTGGGGTCGGACCCAGGGAATCTGTATTTTAATAAGCCCTCCAGGTGACTCTGATACAAACTAAAGTTAGAGAATCATTTGTTTAGATTCTGGATGAGGAAACAGTCATTCGTTAGCATGATTTGAAAGACCTATCTGCTGGCCTTGATTATCTTCCTTTCTAGAACTTTTTGCTTAAGACTCACTATTGCCTAATAAAATCCAGTTGTCTTTGAAAATGATAATAGATAAAGCTATTGACAATGATTTATAATTTTGTATAAATTTGTTCACATTATCTTTACCTCACAATCTCTTTGACAGTACCCTGTTTTCCCGAAAATAAGACCTAGACAGACAAGTAACTCTAATGCATCTTTTGGAACAAAAATTAATATAAGACCCAGTATTATATTATATTATATTATATTATATTATATTATATTATATTATATTAAACACAGTCTTATATTATAGTAAAATAAGACCGGGTCTTATATTAATTGTTGCTCCAAAAGACGCATTAGAGCTGATTGTCTGGCTAGGTCTTAATTTTGGGGAAACATAGTAGTTACTTTGAAAAATATCATTCAAAAGAATGAATAATCCAAAACAGCCACGCATCTTTTATTTCAATAAATTTGTCATGTCATTGATGTTTTAAACCCAATACCTTAAAAATTAGAAACATAACTTATGGAATATTATATTATAATAACTTTAAATTTATTTGAGTTTATTAATCTTATTTCTTATGTGAAGAAACAGTAATTGTACTTACTAAAATCCTCAGTTCAAAGAAGCACTAGTTACAGTTTAGAAACACAAAAACCACTGGTATTATCTCTGAGAGATTTTATCAGACAGATGTAACCAAGGTATACAACTAAGTGTAGCTAAACTTTTATTGACATTTGAGGTTCTCAGTTTAGGCTAACAACCCAAATTGTGGAAATGTTTTGGAGAAAAACACAAAGAAAATTCAAGTATTGGGTAGGTTTTAACATAAGTGTTTCAGAAATTGAAATGCATTCTATTTGCTAAAGTATGAGAAGGCGGAGTGCGGCGTTACAAAGGACAATACTCGTATATAGTCTGTATACCAGTTCTGCTGAAAATTCTATGTTTGACCTTGGTAAAATCAGTTAAATCTCTGAGCCTTAAACCTATCAACTATAAAAGGAAGAATTGGACTAGGTTATCTCAAAATGCTTTTCTAGGTCAATAATTCTATTAATACTATATAATCTTTAGAAGAAATTGAAAACAACTTTTAGAGAGAAAAGCTAAGGCTCCAAGAAGTTAGGCAAGCTTCCCAATATACAATTAGAAAATAGCAGAACTGGGGTTCAAACCAGGTGTTTGATCACATAGGTAGCCCATTTAACCCATTTGTGACTCAGGCTTGTGTTTTTCTTTTTATGTTTGAATGAGAGTATCACTTACTGCACAAAAGCTATATACCATGTATATAATGCAGTAACATTTTGTGGACCTCACTTGAGAAGCTGAGAGCTTTCCCCTATCAATTCATTTTAAATTTTGCTTCTCAAGAACACTTGAAGAAACATACATGATGCATTTCAATTTAATGAAAACTATTTTGAGTTATTGTTGCTTATATTTTATATTGCCCTTTATCTGTACATTAATCAAGAATGTATTGCTTGAATGTCCTATAATTACATATTTGCGATATATATATTTATTGCTATCTTTTAAAATGACTTACTGAATAACGCTTTAGATAATTATTAAAGCCTGAGCTCACTAATATTGGAGAATAATTATTTAGCCACCCTGGGCAAAGCCCAGTAAGATTTTCCCTCCAAAGTTTAATAATATTATATATTGACCACTGAATTTTGTGTCAGAAACCTAGACACAATCAGCCTCTTAAACTAGGTGGATGTTTAGGGGAAAAAAATTGTTAGAAAGGAATTTTTTTCCCTTATCTAATCTTTGTTATTTCTATTAACTCATTTTTCTGTTTAATTTTCTCATATGGGCTGTTTGAACACTGGCATTCCTTTTTTAGACTGTAAACTGGCCTCATTGAACTCAGTGCTTTTGCATGACTGGGAAATTTTTGCATAAGTAACCTGTATCAGCTCCTTGGTCCCTATGGATGATCTAGAAGTAGAAGGAAGTTGCTTTGGGATACACACATTTACACACACACACACACACACACACACACACACACACACACACACAATGTCTCCATTTGCTTTCTTTCATTTAGTGAAGTGGATTACGGCTTCTTACAGAACATTACAAAGCACTAAAACTTAAAGGCAATATTTCCTTTTGATTGAATGGCTGCTTTAAGCTGGGCCTGCGTGTAATTCAAAAACTTACTTTTCTGATATGTACAGTCAAGGCCAAGGCTTCTTATCACATTAATAAAAGTGGAGAAAACTCAGGAAATGGATGGTAACTTCTTAATTGGAAAACTTGGGCCTAAGAATAAAAGTCATTTATATTTTCTCTAACGTCCCTGTTATGTAACTCCACAGGGGGGCCGGGGGGCAGAAATTTCACACTTCTTTTTCTCCCAACACATCTTAAATGAGGCGATTCCATCAAAAACAAACTAAAAAGTCACTGTTGCTCTTTAGAAACAAGAATAATCTCAGGACAGGGTAATAGAAGGAAATTTCCCTGGTTTTCAACACTAGGCTAAGTTTTACAACTGTATAATGATTATATTCTTATCATGATATTAAAAGGGAATTATACAGACACGTTTCTGAGTTTCACGTGTACATCATAGTTGGTTTTCTCCCTGAACTGGGCTGGGTGAAGTTAGAATAGAGGTGCCCGGGGTGGGAGGGTAGATATAATGTTGAGGGGAATGACATGAAATGTACCAGTTCATCAATATCATTAGCCCTTTTTCTATTTCTGACAGTGAAGGGATTTTAGGAGGGAAATCATTGGCCAAGTATGTCCTGGAACATAATTCCAGGGATATTTTCCATAACTCTTTAGTCAGTGTGTAATGGTCAGAGGCCTAGGCAGAGTAAGTACCTCCTTGGCAGTACCAGTTCCCTTTGCTCTCGTTTATGTTACTGGCTGTGTTACCCACCTCTACCTGGGGACCTTTGCTCACATAGCTAGTAAGTGGTACAGCCAAGATTTCAGTCGAGCATCAGAGCGCACATCTTTCATCACAGGTTAATTCTCATCAGGGTTGATTAATTCACCCAGGTTATACAGCTAAGTATAGGGAAAGGTAAAAACTATCTATAGGGTGATCATATATATTTCAGTTTGGAAAAAAAACAAAACTCAATTTATGGTATTGTCCCCAAATAATTATTAACAGTGTCCCTTTCTACTCTCAAAATTAAGCCAGTTTCAACGAAATTATATTGTCAATTTATCATTACAATTTAAAGTACAATTCTACTTTTCCATACTTTATTTTTATCCAAGTTCATTTGATACAAGCCAGTTTATTTATTTAGTTAAGTTTTTCCTGTGCTCAGCCCAGGTACAAAGGAAGTGGATCTATATATCAGTTAATCTGCTTCTATAGCATCTCACTCAAGTCAAATAAAAAGCTATTTCCCATATGAAAAATAAAAGCAGGCCCTAGCAAGGAAGATAGAAATGCACTCTTTGAAAGTGCATGGTCAGATTATAAAGAAACAGTTTGGGGCTAGATAAAACAGGGAGAGGCAGGCATATTTTTAGACATGTCACAACATTTACAGTGATTTTAGGTGAAAAGAGCCATAAATTCCAATAGACTGAGAAAATTTGCAGCACAGCAGGGCCTAGGGAAAAAAATCTGTCTTCCACTAAGCTCTTGAAAACTTCTGTTGTAAAAGGCCCCTTGAAATGTGAATTTGCTGTATGTTTTCTTTAGAGTCCTGCATTTGGTCTATTGTTACCTTAGGATTTTCAAATAAGTATTTACTCTTCTGGGGCTTCCCTGACAGCAGTGTAGGTTTATGAAGGTGTCCTCAATATCCCAAGTACCCTCATTTATGAATACGGAAACTGACGTCTGCCATGGATAAATGTCATGCTTGCTCAATGGAAGTCCGGTTAAGGGTGAGCCGTGACGGAGGGAGGAGTCCCCTACTCTCAGTGCCCGCCTTTCTTCTCCTGCCTTTCTCAATGGCCTTTTCTTTGTCATTTTCTGCATCTAGCCATTTCTGCCGCTTGATGCTTTTTCTAATGTTTTTAACTTCTCATACAATGGTCTATGCTTTGCTCCTCTGCCTCAAAACTCTGCTCAGTTTTAGCTTCAGGTGAATATCACATCTTAATGCGGTGTTGAAGATCCTTTAATGGAGTAATGCTAGAGGCATGCACAGAAAATAAAACTAGTCCACGAAACTTGGAGACAGGATTCATTTACTGCGATTTTTGTTCTCTATTTCAAAGCTCCAATGCGCGTGTGCATACACTTTCTGTGTCTCTCTCTGTCTCTCTCTGTTTCTCAATCTCTCTCTCTCTCTCTCTCTCTCTCTCTCTCTCACACACACACACACACACACACGCACACACACACAGACATGCACACCCACCTCTGAAATTTATGAAATTTATACACTCATACATATCAAACACATACTCACATACATTGACTTTTTTAACCATAATATCCATGGGGTTGTCTGTACCAGCTCTATCTAAGGTCATTTTCCTCTATCACCAAAAGTTTTGTGTTTCCTGGCTTCTATTCTCCAATCTTAGAACCTAAAGTGGTAACAAAATTCTGATGATGGAAAGAAAGAATTGTTTTTTATATCCTTCAACTATTTATTTTATTGGCTAGTGCTAATGTGCTCCTAGTGGGTTGCAAATTGGACAAATATTCACCTAAATCTTTGGAGTAAGTTGCAGGAGCTTGAAGTGATGAGAAATTCCGGAAGAGTTGCTCCTACCTTGAGCTGCCCTGTTCATAGAAAGGGTGCCTTATAAATAGTATTATTTTCTCTTTCTTATGTGCTATTATTTAAAGAAAGTTGGCAAACTTTTCTTGGACTAACCCATTAGTCACCCTAATGATATTAGGTTGGTGCGAAAATAATTGAGGTTTTTGCAATTATTTTTAACCTTTTAAACCACAATTACTTTTGCACCAACCTAATAATAATTTCAGAGGAATGGTCTTTGGTGAGGAAATCAAGGGCTCTTAGAATCTTAAAGTCATTCAAGACTGGCTCTGTGCAGAACAGTCTCCTCTACGTATCTATGGAATATTCTTTCCACTTTCAAGTACTCACGCACAGGGTGAATCCCCTGCATTTAAACCAAACCCAAGAGTGGCAGAATTTTCATAATTTATAGTAATCCTTTCCATTTATATATTTTATCACAGTTTATAAAGAAATGTTCATGCCCGTTACTCATTTAAGTACTTCCAAAGGAGACTCTCCTAAAATTATCTCAGAATATTGTATCTGCACTATCTACCTAATAAAACAGAGACCTACATTTGAGGCAAAGGCAGGAATGGCAGCTTCTCTGGCTTGCAGGGATGCCCGCTTTTCCACAAGTAATGCTTGTGAAAGTTGGATTATACTGATGACGTCTGGACCTTTTCCCAATGCAAAGAAATATGACCTGTCAACTTATACAGCCACAGAGTCGGCCCTCAGGGGAAATAAATTTAATTGAATAAATTAACTTTGGGCACTTTAATTATATAAGAAAGAGAAGAATTGTGACTTTTTCCTCAACAACTTCTTGTCCATGTCATAAAGAGAATTTGTTCAGTGGACTTTGTGCAAGATGTTTTATGCTGCCTAGTGTATACTGGAGCAGGGAGAGAATTTCAGGAGGAAAATAATAGGGTCTCAGTTTGGATTGAATTGTTTTCACCTCAGTGCAGAGAGATCATTCCAGGAGGAAAAGGCAACAATCAGATTTAGTACTTTGGATACACCAACAGTTTAATGAATGTAAACTAATACATTTTCAGCTATGGGAGAAAGCACCAGAGGTCACCTATTTTTTTTCCCCCTTCCCCGCAGGGCTGCGCTGAAACCTATTCCTAAAAACCCAGGTATATGCTGAACTCTAAGTCAAAATGTGGAGCAAGCAATACAAAATTGCTGAACTCAGATTCCCATTAAACTCATTTTTATTCTTTTGCTAAAACCCAAAAATTAAAAAAAAAAAGGATAAGACCTCTTGACTACATTCAAATATAGAGATTTTATTTTTGAACATGAACACAATAAGAAATGCTTTCTGAAACAGGCCTGTGTTGATCCAGTTTTTGTTTAGTTCAAGAACAATTATAGTCTTTAAGATCCAAGGATTTCATAGCTTCCAACAATAACATTTCTTACAGTTTCAGAAACCAATAATAATGTTTTTAAATTAAATCTCCCTGATGCATTTTGAACACTTCTTTTTTTTCCTATATAAAAGGTGATCATTTTTTTGTGTGTCATCAATTCTTTTCCATGAGGATTTCCACCAAGTATTCCCTTTTACGTGATAAAACTATACCTTACACTTTATTATCTATCTCTCTATCAAGTCACATAATTATTATCAGTTGTGTTTGTGGTTTTTAACAATCTATTTTTAAAATGTAAACAATTTTTGTCTGTGGAAGAAGAGTATCAGGTAGGTCATAACTCAGAATAAAGTTTCCCTTGGTGCTAGCACTCCAACCACAATTCTCCCAGTGGATCTCATCTTGTTGGAGATGAGGAAACTGAGGTTTATGGAGGTCAAGGTCATGCATGACAGAAATAGAAGATGTATTCCTGAGTTGTACCACCATTTACCTCATTAAGTAATACTACCTTTAAATGCTCCATGCATTGGGTATTTTTAATTTTAACAATGTGAATATATTATCTCATCAACTTAAGTTAAACAAAAGCTCAATATTTACTTTTAAGATGTCAAAATCAAAATAAAGTTCAAAAGTCTAGGGAAAAAAAACACAATAAAACAGTGCTCTTTGGATCTCTTTACATTATAAGAGATTGTCATTCTGAATATTTCTTTCCCCTCAGTCACATAGGGCATTTATATAATTTCTACAGCATTACAATAGAATTACTCCTCTGGGAAATCCCATACTGTGAGAATGTATTCAAGTAATTGAGCTGGCAGATGGCCTTAATATAAGAAATATATTGATACAACAACCACTTACTTTCCTGACCGATGAAGCTGATAAAAGAAAGAGTAGAACAGAGAATATATGAGGGGAAAACATCCAGGCTGCTTAGACACATGCTGTGGGAGTTGGAGTCAAAATAATATAACCTACCTCATTCACTTTGATTAATTTTTCCCCCTGGTGGCATTATTTTATTCTCACCACATTGTTCAAGACTTTCTTCCTCGAGTTTTAGTTATTTTTCCATTCTTGTTGATTTGAAGTACCGAGACCCACATGTTCATTCTGATAATGAACAGAGCACCTGTAAGCCTCATTTTCACAAGTTTACGGATCCATGGCTTCTCGTCCATCTGTGCCCCCCTCCCCCATCCCCACCAGAATCTGTCTCACCTGCTTTATTTCCTGCAAGCCCTCACACAGTGCCCGGCACATAGGAGAAGTTTACAGAAAAGATGTTAAATGAACTGAGACTATTTATTAGGGTGACCCCTCACTTACAACCTTTGCAAATATGAGTTCCTGTCTCACTTAAGCAGGTCAGCTAAATATGTTATTTTCTCCCAGAAATTGCCCTTTATTTGCTACATATGGCAGGCCATCCAAAACTGACATGCCAAATATACATTACCTTAGTTACCTTAATTTACTATTTCCTATTAAGAAATTGTTACTTTCAGCAAATACTTCTAGTAATAAATGGAATGTTGAGCAAAGCGTAGGTTATCATCAGAAATGTCTGGATTTCAATTCCAGCTCCCAGGTGATGTACCTCTGTGATGACGAAGAAGTTATTTAACCTCTTTGTGCCTCAGTTTCCTCACTTGTAGTAATATCTGACTTTCAGGATATCTTATACGTTGCATAAATATCAGGAGGCTGGTTAGCAGAGTGCCTGAAGCATTGGAGGCCTCACTCAAAAGCAACTATTATTCTTCCTTAATTTTGCATTGCACGCAGTTCTGCCAACATGCTTATTTAGGGAAAATATTAAAACTTGTATACCTATTATTGATTTAAATTGAAAGTGTATGAAAATAAATCCATGCTGGACTGAAATATAGGATGAAACATTTAGTTTAAATATATACATCAGATCAGCAAAAGTTAACAGTAGTACTAAGATATAAAATACAAGGTTTAAATCTCCTCAATGCTTCTCCTAGTATTTTGGGACAATTTGATATTATTAGCAAGTCCTGGAGGTTGATCCAGTAGGAAGAATGGGGAAGTTCTGGGGAATGGTGAAGCAGCACAAATAAATATGAATTTGACTGGCTTCTCCTTGGCCCATTTACACCGTCTCGCTATGTCAGCAGTTGAAAGTCCACAAGTTACAGTGATGCCAAAACTTAAAGAGAAATGATTTCTATTACAAATACTGGAAAAAAATTTTAAAAAATGGATCCATTATGATTTGACTGACATGTACAGGGTAGTTTTTTTTTTTTTTCGTTTTTTTTTACTCAGTCACTTGTTTATCCTTAACAGACATTACTTAGTGCCTACTACATGAAGATTCCAATCAATGCAGGGAATAAGAAACCAATTTGACCATCATGCAGTTTATAGTATAATGATGGGTGGGGAGATTTATAATCAGGAATGTTCATTATGGAAGTATGGGTGCATTAATTTAATAAATACAGGTTAGTGTCTAATTTGGCACAGGTTTTAAAAAGGAGAGGATTTTAATTTGATCAAAATATAGGATTTGCTGTTTATACAGGCAGGTCAGCAAATTACAGTGACATATTATTATTTGAATTTAGAATTCACAATATATCTGCATTAAAAATCTCTCCTCTTTTATGGTCTTGCTGAGTTTCTTATGATTTTTCTAAATTACTTTGATATTGATGAATTGGTTTCTCCAAGAGTCAGTGGAAAGGTCGGCCTAGAAGAATATTGTTTGGCGTCTTTAAATGATTTTCCAATAGAAGGAAATGAAAAGGCCTTTCCTAGACTGAGAAATGACAAGTGGGTCATCTGTGTGGTAGAGGCAGTAATAACTAATATTAACTATGCTCTTCATATCACAATGATTACAGCAATGATTGTATACGGATGTCCTCACAGTACCCCTGGGAGGTGAGGCTTACTAATTTTAGTTCTACTTTGACTGGAGTAATTGAGACTTTTAGAGACCGTGTAATTTTCCCACAGCCCTGCAGTTGGTGGAAGTGGCCATGAACTACAGATGTAACAATCTTGAACCCCTGACTCTGTCGTACAGTAGGTGGCCATGGGGCCTCCCTTGCTGGCATAGTGCAACCTCCATCTCTCCCCAGTGAGGATCCGACCACTGATTCCTGTAGCTGCATGTCTGCAGGGGACTACCTCTGCCGCTTTGTGACCCTGCTGATCACAGCAAAAAGATAAACCCCCCACCACCACTACCACTCCTCCAACAAAGGCCCAACCATGGGTCAGGCTTTGTGCATTACATGGATTTTCCATTTTTATTCTCAAATCAACTCAAAAAAATATCATTACCTCCACTGTATAGATGAAAAAAATCTAGGCTTAGAGGTCTAATAAATTGCTCATGTGACAGGGGTCGATTTGCTAGGACCTGTGTTTTTACCCACTGAACTAAGCTGCAGCCTGCAGCACAGGGCTACAAACCATTGTCTCCTGCCAGGGGTTGGACTTTCTGAGAATTCAGTAAATGCACCCACATAATGTAAACTCAGAATAAACCGAAAGAAGCTCATCTTCACTTTGACGTTTGGCAAACCTGTTGCAGCGTCCTGCTGGTCCCAGAAAAACTGTTCTATCTCCATTTCTCATGCTTGTAACTGTAACTGAATTTCTGAATCTCCTTTTACAATTAAGTACTTCTCCTTACAATAACAGTTTGTTTTTCTCCTTATCCATATATGTCCATTTCCCCACATACACGCAAACTACACAAACGTATGAGCTAAGGTTTTTGAGATGCAATTGTGTACTCATTTTTGTTTTTACTGCCTATTAAATAATGTTTTATAGATCTATTTCTTCTATCACTAAAAACAATATTGATCTGTGATTATTAGACATCCCATAAAACTTTGGGCAATGTTTTCCAAAAGGAAAAATTTTTAATTGTTTTCATATAATATTTCTATATTAAAGGAATAGGGATTTTTGAACAAAGGAAACATAATATTTATTCATAATAGTTATTTCTTCTTTATGCAAATTACTTAAATTCTAGCATTCAGAGAATACTTCTTTAAAAAGTTATCATGGTTCACACCTCTTAGTAAATAGCAGATGTTGACAATGAATTTTAATCTTTTTTATGATTATTACAGATATATTTTAACCATACTGGAAAAGTGAACATAATCCATAGTGAGATCTTAAATGAGAATTCTAAAAGAAAATTCTAGATGGTGAAGAAAAGTGGGCGAATGCAGCAGTTTTTCATTGTGACAACAGTGCCACCTAATGTTTGATCTAGGACTCAAAACAATTTAAGTTTTGGCTCGGAATCCTACATCTCTGTTCATACACAGGATAAAATTTAACACTTTAAATGTGAATACAACTGAATAAATTACATTTCTGTTTAAAAATAAAAAGTATATAAATTGAATTCCTTTAAATATTTCAATATAGAAAGTATTCATTTCCTCACATAGCCTAAGAAAGGTCAGGAGTATTTATTCCAAATAGAAGCAGAAAACTGCATCTCTATTATCTTATTTACTAAAGATAAGATTCATTTCAAATTAATATATTACAGTAAAAATTTATCATTACAAATTGGAACTTAAGGGGAGCTATCTCTGTGAATTAGTGAAACACATGAATTGCAATTTTGTATTTTGTTTTAAAAATGTAGACTCTTACATATAGTTATCAAGATGCATTGTCTTGGAGAGTTCTTAGCAAATATGCAAGAATGATGGGTAATTATATACAGTAACTCTTTTGGATGCAGGTCCAGACATTTAAGGTGACTAAGAATTATTTGTTTCCTTAAATGGATTAAACTCACCCGAGTTCTTATTCTTACTAATATGTCAAAGTAGTACAAATATAAACATCAGTCTATCATTTATCCAAATTTTCAAAGGTCTAGAGTAACAGGATCAAAATAGATGTTATCTGGCTTAAACATTTTTATCTATCCTTTTGTTTTTTGATATTTCTAAAATAATTTAAAAACAGACTGTTTTATAAAACATATTTAACTAGTCACAAATATGTACTTACACAAACATTTAAAATTTGTTAATAGAGTTATTATGTACCTAAGGTGTAGCTACTTTGGAAGAAATTTGGAGCTCACATTTAAATGATATAGGATTTTAGTTCTTGAACACTACTAATGATTCCCTAAAGTAACTCAGTTCTGACTTTCCTGTTATATATGAAGCCAGCTCTGTATCTTCCTATGAGCAAGAGTAGACCATTATTTCTCTGCTTTTCATTGGTAGTTCCCTACTTCATTGAGCATGAATTCTCCTGAGAAGGAAAGAAAAGAGGATAATAACAAACTTTTGGCTCCTTTTCCTTTCCTTTGTACATAGTACGTGCTCAACAGATGTTCGTGTCCTCATCCCCTGCTTCAATGAGTGTAACCTTTTATTTCATTTACCAGAGATTTCATTCCCCAAGCATTCTAGATAATGAATAGGATGTTGTTTTATGTTGAACCCAAATACTTCACAGCCTCAGCCTCCTATGATATAATTTGTTGTTAGTTTTATGCCTAGTTTATGACGAGAGAAACTGAGGTACACAGACGTATTCATGAGGGAGTTTGTGGCAGGTTCTGTTAATTAATTAACAGAATATATTAATTAGCAATCTCGTTCTGCCTTCTCCACCCCTCACAGAGGCCAATGAGAAGTGTGCAGAAACATGTCAGGTGTCTGGAGTGTTTCTTGGAAAGATTTGGCTTCTTTTTAAAAGAGACTGAATTACTGGCTTCACCCTTCCCTTTTCTCTTTCTTCTTCCCATGAACATGAATTTGATGACCGTAGGTTTAGCAGCCATTTTATATCTGTTCTCACTGACTTAGTGAATCAAATCCGTCAACCACCTATTCCAGACTTCTTATTATGTGAAAGGAAAAAACACTACTTAAATCATTATTCACTGGATTTTCCAATACTTACAGCTGAAAACCATCCCAAATGGTCTAGAAGTAGAAGCGCAGGTTGCAGTAATTGAGCCTCCAGGCACAGTGCCCTCCATAATTGCCAGAAATGAAGTCAGTGAGTGATCCATGCCAGTGACTGGCATCATGGAAGACACAAGATCATCAAGAATCAGTTAATCAACAAACACTTGAGTGACTATTTCAGAGTGGACCATGTTTGATACTGTAGGGCACAGCTGATACAGGATATAGCCTTTGCACAAAAGAACTCAAAACCATATGAAAAAAATAAATGGCTAACATGACAAAACATCTGCTGTGTGTCAAAGAGGTGGACAGACAGCATTTACTTAAATTAAAAGCGTGTTTATAAATACAGACTTTGGTAGTTATGTGGAAGTAGATAGAGAGAAAGAGAAAAGGCATTCCAGGTAGAGGAACAGGATGGGAGAAAGTCCAGAGGCTGTCACTACAAAGTGTGGTTTCTACGAGTTGTGAAGTGGTCATTAAAATAGAGCTAGGTTTATACAAAAGCCTCAGACAGTTTTTTGTTTTGTTTTTTTCAGTTTTATGTTTGCTTGATTCTATAAGCAGGTGATTTGAGTTCTTTTATCAAGGAATATGATGAGCAATTGAAAGAAAGTGAAATACATAGTTAGAGAAAACGATCACACTGGGAAATTAAGCAGAGATAATCTAAACTTAGGGCAATACACAAGAAATTCTTCATGGCTAAAGACTTCAGAAAATAATCAATACAAAAGCAAATGTAAAATCACGTGACTGATTTCAGAGGCAATACCTGAAATCCTGCCTCTGACCAAACACCAGTCATTAGGGCATGAGTGACATGAAGGAGCATCGAGTGGTGGAAAGTGATGGCGCATAGATGGAAAAGTGGACTCCAGATCCATCTCAGTGCTTTTTGTCTGTCACTTAAACGATGAGCACGCAATTCAGAGTCAGCAGCATCTAGATTACACCCTGATATTTGGGGCTTTTGTCTGAACTCTTAGTATTTGAATTTTTGTTTTCTATCTTCCTTTCTCTCTCTCTCTCTCTCTCTCTCTCTCTCTCTCTCTCTCTCTCTCTCTCTCTCTCTCTCTCTCTCTCTCTTTCTTTCAGAAAATATTTATCAAGTGATTATTCTGTGCCAGGAACGGTAAAGGCAATGGGGATAACTTCTATCCATCCTTGCCTTTACTGTTCTTTACTACTGGATTTTAAATGTAATTTTGGAGACCTAATGTTTACAATGCAAGGCACAATCAAAAATTTATTACACAGCCTTACCTGAAAAAGTTTTTCTAATTCTTGGAAAATGACAGAGAGAAACACTTTCTGCAATTTGGAGTCAATAACTTTAATTTAGTCATCTTCCCAAGAAGGAGGTAATAAAAGACCATCTTTCCTCAGTTTTTCCTCATGCACATAAATGTTCCATTAATTATAATTCTTATCCACATGGAATTTTATTTTAAAATATTTCGCTTCTGTCACCTTCAAGTATCATTTCCCTGTCTTACTTTTCACTTTTTCCAGTTTCATCGTATGTGTACTTCAACATCTTTTTTTTTTTTATCTAGTCTTAGATTCTTATTTTAAATCACATTTTCTCTGGGTTTGTTAAAAATAAAATCCTTCTTATAATTTCCCGAATCCTAAAAATGTGTGTGTGTGTGTGTGTGTGTGTGTGTGTGTGTGTGTGTATGCACGTGCGCACGCATGGTTATCCAGGAGGACTGAATGGACAGCGTAGGGTATCAGGCACATAAAATATAAACAATTGTTATAAAAGAGAAACAGAAGTGTTTTGAAGAAAAATTAGACTTAAGAAATCAAGAAAGGCATAAAAAAACAAGAGAATCTACAGTTGGCTCTAGAAGTTTATAAGGACACTTGAGTTCTTTAAAAAAATAGCTTCAGTATAAACCAGGTCTCGTGAGCCTAAATTTTTCTATATTCGGGTTAGCCTGATTTCCTCTTCTTAAGCAATAGAATAATGATCCTTATGTGGAGATATGGAGGAAAGAAACTCTTGCTCTACAGATGCCAAAAGAGTTTCCCACTTCATGGGTTTTGTGCTTGGTTTTTACACAGGAATAGTGGACCGTAAATAGCAGCCTCATCTAGACTTTCACTGAAACACTTTTCTTTTTCTTTTTCTTTTTTAAATTATGATTAGTTTCAGGTGTACAAAACAGTGTACTAGTTAGACATTTATACCCCTCACCAAGTGACAACCCCTTTCCCCAATCTACTACCCCTCTGATATTACACATAGCCATTACATGTCCACTGTCTCTATTTCTTATGCTGTACTCCACATCCTGTGACTATATATATATATATATATATATATATATATATATATATATAGATAGATATAGATATAGATATATAGATATATAGATATTTATAATTGATATTCATTGAAGACATTTCAAGGTGAATTCTCAGTTCCAGATGAGGCCTCTACACTCCTAGCCGATTTCACCATCTATAGTAAAGATGCAAAGGTAACCATTGGTGATATAATATGCTGATAAAAATGGGGTTGAGGTTGGACTACAGAAGTTAGACGAATTAAAATCCTTTCCTTTTACATAAACCTCTTATTTAACTAATTCTTTGAAGATTTTACTCTTTAAGAGCATGTATTAAGAAAAGAGATGATGTAAAGAGAAGTCTGGAAAAGAGATATGGAACACTTATTTATTTGTTTTACTTTATCTGCCTTTACTCTTATTTTTTTAATATGAATATGATACAATGATGATTTCCATAACCATCATTTCCTAGTGTGCCTTTTAAGTGATTATAGTACAAAGTGAGGTCGTGGCATTTGTGTCTTTAATTCTTTCAGTAACTACTTTGAGTGCCTTCTGTGTACCAGGTATTGTTGGAACTCCCGGGGATATAAAAGTGAACAAAACACCACAGTGCCCTAATGGAGCTTTTTTTGTTTGTTTGTTTTTTGAGTAGCAGAGATGATAAACAAACTAAAATAGGTAGTATTTTACACGGTGATAAATACTACGGAGAAAAATCATGGAAGGGCTTAGGGAGTATATGTAGAGTTGTAATTTTAAATAGAGTAGTCAGGATAGGCCTCACTGAGCAAGTGTATTTGAGTAAACACCTGGAAAAGACGATTAGAGCTCTGTGAATATCCGGGAAAACAGTCAACCCGGAAGAAAGATCATTTGATGTCAAAATCATATAAGGCATTGGAAGATTTGGGGCAGAGGAGAAACTTGATAAAATGGATGATTTGGCTGCTCATTTAAGAATAGACTGGAGCAAGGTGAAGAAAGAAGCTGGGAGACCAGTAAAGAGGTTCTTGCAATATTCCTGGTGAGAGGTGATGGTGTCACGGAGCATAATCACTGGGGAGGAGGTGGTGATAAATGGTAGGATTCTAGATACACTGAGAATATAGAACCAGTAGGATGTGCTGATGGGCTGGATGGTATGAGGTGTGAGGAAAGTGACTCTAAATATTTGGTCTGAGCAACTGGAAGCATGGAGTTGCGGCTGCCATTCACTGAAATGGGAAAACTTTGCAAAGAATGGTTTTAAGGAAGGCAAGCAGGAGCTCATTTGGGGCACATTAAGTTTAAGATGCCTATTACAGATCTAAGTGGAGATGTGGAGTACCAACGGTACACAGCAGTCAAAGTACTGGGAGAGTTCAGAGGCGTTCACGCACATTTTAGAACATACAGATAGTGTTCAAAGTCACTCACTAGACTGCAAGAAATCACCAAAACAGTAAGTGAGGACACACAAAACAGTGAGGGCCACGGACGGAGCCCTGCCACATTCCACAGTTAAGAGTTCAGGAAGATGAGGAAGAACTAACAAAGGCATCCATGTCTCCAGAAATCTGGCTGGAGCAGAAGGGCAACAGTGTTGCTCACTTGGAAAATCATCAAATTTTATGATAATAAGTAAGATTTTGTCCCATAGTAAGTTTCTAGCCTGTAATGTTTTTTGTTCAGTTCCATGAAAGAAATAATAGAACATCTGTTGCAACTTGGCCTAACCACTAATTATAAATTGTGGTGAAGTTGTGGTGACCTGAAATCCTTAAAACTTCAATGGACAGAATATTGGTTTTCAGATCATGGGAATTAAATTTGATACATATTGAAAGTGTTCTCTTGAAACAACTGGATTACATGGAGAGACAAATTCATAAAGGATTGACTTTAATCGAGGTTTTTCTTGTTTGTTTTTTCAGAAGCATTTTATCAATGTAACAATCATGCAGATAGATCTTACTGATTAGGCATATGGAAAATGAACACAACATAGCATTTTATGATGATTTCCCAAGAACATGAACTGTATACTATAGCTTGCTCCACAACCACATAAACACTTAGAAAAAATAGCTATTTCTACTCATGGGCCTTGTTTCTTTATGAACAAGTAAAATATTGTTTTGCGCTCTGGCTGTCATTAAATGGTTGACAGATTTGGGAATGGGATGTAACAAGATGTCCACAGTTATCCAAAGCCAGTTCTTCCTCTAGTACAAAATATAAATCAGTCATCCTGATGATTATCAAACTATGTCCCTGGTGAAACAAACTGGTAAGTAAATGACATGAGCTTCCTACTTCTACAATTGGATCAGATTTGCTACATGCATTTTAAAAAGCTGGGCCATTTTATAAAACATAGCACCAATTTTTTTCTACACCTAGGAAAAAATAAAAATATAGATGCTTGAAAACTATTTCTTCTAAGCTCTGGAAAGCTCACCCTGATGCAAAGAGCTAACCTACTAAAATATGAAGAACAATTTATTTTCCCCAACAGATGTCATTTTAAGTAGGAGCTAAAAATGACAAAATGAGATTCCATTCGGAGAAAAAGCAAACTTGCATATTTGGCCTGTAGACAGTCAAGAACAAGAATAAAATACAGAAAGTGATATTGTCAAAGAACTTTGTAACAGGAAGGTGGACAGCTTATGAGATGACGCTACAATCAGTCAGAGCTGTGATATTGAGTCTGAAAAGGCTAATGTTATTTAGAGATGCAGGTATAGAGTCATCAGGTTGTGGAGCTGGAAGATGGTAGCTCCCCCTTTAA
Organism: Rhinolophus ferrumequinum; assembly: GCF_004115265.2. Classification (NCBI taxonomy): domain Eukaryota; kingdom Metazoa; phylum Chordata; class Mammalia; order Chiroptera; family Rhinolophidae; genus Rhinolophus; species Rhinolophus ferrumequinum. The sequence continues at coordinate 18,316,320 of NC_046286.1, read as the reverse complement.
CGATAAAGAAATTTCATTCAGAGTCCCGTTTGCTTAGAGATATCTCATTTTGAAAGCAATGTAGACAAATTTGGAAACCGTCAGAAGAAATATGCTGCCATGATTAAGAGATTGGTGAACAGGCATCCTGGAATAGTCAAGCAATTAAGCCTAAATGTAAAAATCTGACTCAGCAACAGCACAGTATGAATGTAATTGCTATCAAAGCATAACAACTGAGGAAAGATTGTTATTGAAAGTGGGACATCGGACAATATTAGAAAATCAATTTCTTTTTTTTTTTTCCTAAATGACAATGCTGTTATGAAATTGTCTTTCCAGAGAAATAACACAACGAGTAGAGTTTGATTCAATGGAGGATCCTCCTGACCAGGATACCCACTCTGTCCCCAACAGTGGTAAAGAAGACCATTCATAGTTCTGAGATCTGTCAAAATTCCTGAAAGACGAATGGTAATGCCCAGAACAATCACTCACAATCAAGAGAGTGAACATAATCATCATTATTATAACATAATCTGATGTATGTACCAGGTGCTGTGTTAAACACTGTACATATAGTAACTTATTTACTCCTCACACACATTTATTAATATTAGCCTCATCTTGTAGTTGAGGAAACTGAGGCACAGTGAGCTAGTATGTGCTAGAGTTGGGACTTCCACAGCCGAAGTGCTTCACCTCAAGCTGTGCTGCTGTGCTACACACTCCCATTCTTCTCCTCGGAAGGACTACATCTCCTCCTCTGCCACCCACACAAATAGTTAAGACCTTGCCCCGAAGTTGTTGGATGGCTATTATATCCCCTTCCCATAATGTTAGCCCACACAAAATAGAACTGGCAGGTGTGAAATCAGGATATGACTCAGAGTCACAGGAAGTCTCCACAGTGGGGCGGCAACTAACTTAGGTCAGGGAGGGGGCGGGAATTGGTTTTGAGTTATTAAGAGCAAATCTCGGTATGCTCAGTTGTACATGCACTAAATAATCATGCAGTGAGTCAGGTTAGTGGAGTTAGAACTTTGGTGTCAGACCTAATTTTGAATCCTTACCATTCTATATTTTAGGCAAGGTATTCAACTTCTCATAGCCCCGTTTTTCGCATCTATAACTTAAGGACAGTGATGTTTACCTGGCCAAATGACTATACAGGTTTCATATATATATATATATATATATATATATATATATATATATATATATATATATATTAAAATAACACATAGTAGATTGCATAGGAGTATAATCTATTAGTATTCAAGGAGTAGGCTCAAACCTGTCCAAGCATAAGAGAACCAGAGCTCAACCAAAGAATCTTTGGCACAGCAGTTAAGGGAGTCCAAACTCTCAGTGGTCTTTTTTTCTCTACTTCTTTCTAAGATGCAGGATGGAGGGTGCATCTATGTATTCTTAATGCAGGGAGGAGAGATCTGGGTTCCCTTGCTACCTTTTAAGTTTGTTCAGGTCTCCAAAGAAACATGGCTTCTCTGGACTGATGCCCAAATGTTTAGAGGCATGACTCAAACTTGCTTGTTCTTGCCTACTCAATGAAACAGATAAGTTATTTCCTCTTTTCCTGAATCATGAATTTTCTCTTTACTTTATAATTCTCATCAGTAATTTCTCCTTTTTTAAACAAATGCATGACTCTTTCGATCTCATATCCTCACCTAGCTACCACTCCATTTCTTTTCTTCACTTTACAGCAAAACTTCTGTAAAGATATATCTCTGAATTCTCTCTTCAACTCCCACCAGCCAGACTTTGTTCTCCAAAACACCACGGACATTGCTCTTATCAAGGTCGCTGAAGACCAACTGTGAAGAGAAATCCAATGGCCAATCTTAAGGTTTATCTTGAGAGTCCTCAACAGCACTTCACAAAGATGGTCACCCCCTCCACCCTGAAATGCTCTTTTCAATGGGCTTCAAAGGCACCTTTTTCTCCTGATTTTTCTCCAACTGAAATGGAATGCCCCTACTCTTTGGCTCATCTTTACCTTCCCATCTTTTAAGTATTGAATTATATTTGGCTTACTCTTTGGCCCCCTTTTTTTCTTTATCTGTTCTAATCTGTTGATGACTTCATCCAGTTTCATATCTTTAAATATATCTATATGTTGAAGACTCACAAATTTATGCCTTCAACCTAGACCTCATTCCTGAAGAACAGTGTCATAGGTATCACTGTCTCTCTTTCTCAGTGTCGGGTAAGTATCTCAAACTTAACAGCCTTGAAATGAATTACTGATGTTTTCTCCACCCCCAACCATTTTTCTCCCAGTTTTCTGCTCAGTAAAAAGCAATTCTGTTTTCCCAGTTGTTCAAACACTTTGGAGTCAATTTTGACTCCTTTCGTTTTATTAACCCTCATCTTCTATTCCGTCAGCAAACCTTGACAGTTCTACATCAACATACCCACATCACGTCACTTCCCAGGGTCTAATGACTTGTCATCACCTTTACCACTATCCCCCTGGTTCGAGCCACGATCAGTTCTTGCCTACGATCAGTTCTTCATCCTTCTAGTTGGTTTCTCTGCTTTTGCCTTTTGTCCCTTCAATCTATTCACAACACAGCAGCTAGAATAATTCCCTTAAAGGTAAGCGAGATCAAGCCATTTTTCTATCAAAACCTCTATCAAACTCTCTGTCACTCAGGATAAAAGCAAAGTCCTCACATTAGCCTTTAAAGCCCTGACAGATCTGAGCTCTTACCTTTTACTCTTCCTCTCTCATTCTGTTCTAGACCCAAAGTCTTCCTTGAAATGCCAGCTATGCTTCCATCTCAGAGCCTTTGTTGATGCTGTTGTTCCCAGTGCCTGGAACGTTCTTCCTTCATATATATGTGTTGTATGCTTTCTTTTAGTCTCCCAGTAATGTTATCGTCTCACCCAGACTTTCCCAGAATACGCTTCCTAAAATTGTACAAACAACACTTTAAGCCTTTTCTTTATATTTATTCTAGAGTGTTTACCATTCTCTGACACATTAAGTTTTATGCTTACTTATTGCTTGATGTTATTATTTTATTGACTGATTTTAGTTTTTGGTCTCCATGCACTAGGATTTAAGTCCCATGTGAACAAAGACTTATTTATCTTTCGTTTTTCATACTCATATATCCCCAGAATATAGAACAGTGTCTGATACATAGTAATTAATAAGTATTTGTTCAATGAGTCAAATGAGTGAATAAGTGAATGGCACTCTCACTATGACTTGAACTTATTTCTTTTATCTAAGATTTTAAATACCCAGTTGAAACCTTACCTCTTTCATAAAGCCTTTGTTGACCTATTTTCTCTGTCCACTGAAATATAATGCTATTTTTTTAAAAAGGACAGTCCACTTGGACATTAAACTCTTTCTCTGTTTTTCTAGCTATTAGTTTATCTGTCTTTAATTGCATTCATATATTTTGTGTAGCATTGTTTTCTCCCCCAACAACATAATGTATGGAATTCAAATTGTATTTCTTTCTTATCTGATTTCCTGCCATTCTGTCCTCCATCATTCCCTACACAATTCTACCAGAATTCTATAAAATTCAGTAAGCTCATAACTGATGAATGAATAAATGAACAATTTCAGAGCTGTTTTAATTACTTAGGAAATGTTTCAGGTAAATTGAACACAAGGAAGGTTGACCTACCTACTGTTTGGATACTTTTTGTAGAAAATAAAGATTTCATATTTAGAACTTCACCTATATTTTCTAATTAAAGTGGAGAAAGTAAGGTTTTCATTGTAAAGGTAAAGTAATAAGTATGGAACTACTTCAAACTCATTTCATCATAATACTTCAAAAAGTCTGAAAATAAGCCTCAAGGGCAGAAAAAAATATATAAGCTGTTCATAAACGTTGATAACCACTTCCATTTCTAGAAAAATCTACAGTTCCAAATTTCTATGTGTAATAAATGGGAAAATCTTTTACCTTATATGCATTATTATTATGCATATAATGCATATACCTTATTATGCATTTTCTATTTGCATAATGCATAGTGCAAACAGAAAACGAGCTCTGATTACAAAACAGTCAATTAATTGAGTGTTTGTGCATTTCACTTCAACTTTCTAGAATTGCTTGGTCTACTCATGCAAAAAATAGATAGAGATGGAATGAACAAGATTCACTTGAAAAACCCGCAAAGAGTGTTCAGAAAACACACATTTGAGAACTGTGTTTTTCTAGTAAAAATGTGAAGAATGGACTGAAGAAGGCTAGACTACTTTGGACTCTACTACAGCTCAGCAAGTTTAAACAATTATGGTTTGGACTAGGGTAATGCTAGGGTAGGGACAGAAGGGGATGTGTTGGAAAACAATTTAGGACGCACACTTTCCAGGGCCTGGTACGGGAGGTGAGAGAGTTTCTCAGAGTGACTCTGGCATCTGGTGATGCTGTCACTGAGACGGGATCAGTGGAAGAGTTGTAGGTTGAACGAGAGCATAAACTTTGTATTTGACATTGAGTTTGAAAATTTTTAGAGACATCTCAGTGGAGCTATCAAGCAGAAAGGCAATCATATGTTAGTGGGTCTGGAAATTAAAGAAATACAGACTTGATTTGGTGTTCCTTAACATGTAGCTTGTACTTAAGTCTGTGAACATGGGTGAAGTTTCCTAAGGAAAAGGCTTCTATAGGGAAGGCCTCAACCCTGAAGGACTCCAACATTTTATGGACAGATTGATAGGTGAGAAGTCAAATAAGATGAGGACTAAAAATGCCCATTGACTTTAAAGCCATAGAGGTTTTTGGTGACATTAGTGAAATCGATTTTATGGAATAAGTGCAAATAAGATAGCAATTGGTTGAGGAATGAGTGGAAGAGGAGGAAATATAGAAAGTATAGAATGCTTTAAGAAATGTGAAGAGGTGAGCAAGTAGTGAAAATGTATCCCATGAAAGGACATTACGGACAAGAAGGCTTTCCTCTCCTCTCTCCTTCCCTTCTTCCTTCCTTCTTTCCTCCCTTCTAATAAGGGAGTGATTGAATCATGTTTTATGTCAACAAAAGCCTACAGTTGATTGGAGAAATTGGATTGTGAATAAATCTCGAAGAGGTTTGAGGGCATAGGACCCAAGGCACAGGTAGTGGGCTGGAACCTAAAGTGGACAACTATTCACCACACAGGAGAAGAGAGGAGAAAACAGAAACAGGCATAGGAGGCTAATGACTTCTAGCTATGCTATGTAATGGTAGGATATCCCAGGTTACCTAATCTGTACAAAAACTTTCATCACATTCAGAGTTGCTGCCACAGTTTTTCAAGCTCAAACATGCTAAAGAGAACTGTGGAAAAAGGAAGGAGAAAAATTGGGGGGAAAGGTAGATAGAGCTATGGTTCTTTCAGAAATTGAACCATAAAATTGAAACTGTTAAAATGAACATCAAATGGCCTCTTTCCTTCCTTGTCACTCAGCTCTTCTATCACTCTTCCACACACTGCTTATCATTTCATAAAGTATCTATCATGCCTTGGCAGGGCCTAAATATTTTAAATCCAGTAAAGAGGAAAAAGTACTTCCTTGCTATGGATGAAAACTCTTGAGACTAACCCGCGGTAGGAAGGGATGTTCTGTTAATGTAACTGTGGGTGCATTTGGGTATCCCTTTGTCTTTTCTTACAGATGTATGAAGCTTAGAGGTAATGCCCTGCAGCCTGCTTGATGCATTACAAGATGATTTTCTCTCAGATCCATCTCACTGATTCCTGTAGAAATAATATTCTAGACCACAGTCATCCAACATAGAAAAAAAATCAGCATACATTAATACGTGTATATTGACTATCCTGCCTTTGTTACCTCAGATAATGCACAGTGGATGACAATTACAGCAGTTACTGTTTGTGTATGTGCCTCTCTGTGCTAGGCACTACACAGTCTGTTATCGTTTCTTATCCTCTTTAACAACCTTATGACAGACTTGTTATGAGTCCCATTTTACAGAAAGAAAAAATGCTTAACAGAAGTGTGAAGAATGAGAAGTCGACTTCCTCAGGTTGAATTTTTTACGTTCTGGCTGTGTGACTTTGGGCAAGTTATGTGCCATGCTGTGTCGCTATTTTTCTCATCTGTACAAGAAGAGCAGAAGAAGAGGAAAGAGAGAATGACTTTCTGAAGACCATTCCCCTGGGATTCTAACTCAGGTTTTGGCAGCTTTGGTTCTGAAACCTGTTCCCTTTCCAGAGGCACATGTAGAATGAAAATAGGAGGGGGACTCCAGCCGGAGAGTACTGGATACTGGGTTTTTCCACTCTCTCAGTAAGGGCCTAAAGGGAAGAAACTTCTGAAAGGGACATCGAGGGAGCAGCCATATAGAGAACACTTTTATAGCAACTCACACTGGATCCCCTGCTTACTATAAAGAAGCCATTGACATCAGAATGGTTTTCAAAAGAAGCTATTGACTTAATGTCATGTTGTCTAAAGCCATCACCTTGACTTCTGTCTTCAGAGTCCACACAAAGGATATTTCTTAGTTCAAACTTGGAATCAGAATTCCTTGGAAGCAGAATTCCTTTAAGGTTGTTGAGATTTGAATTACTAGGTATCTAAAAAAAAGAAAAGAAAAGAAAAGAAAGATCTCCCAAAGCCTTTCCTCAAATATAATATAGTCACAAACATCTGCTTTTGTTTTGTTGATATTCTTTTCTTCTGTAAACACTAAAGAGAGCATTCTTTAGATCCCAGGAGTACCCGGTTTTTTAGAGAAAGAGACAGAAATTTGACATTTTACAGATTAAGTTTGGAAACACTGTAAAATAGTTTAAAAACTAGGCAGTGCTAATTTTTCTGTGAGAAATGCCTACATGTCAACAGAATTTTGTTGTTGTGTGTGGTAGCTGAAGTTCTGAGCTACATCCATGCAAAAAACACTGCAAATGATTTTAACCAAATTTCAAAGATCACTCACCAATGGGTAAATGAAAGATAATGCCAATTTCTACACAGACATATCCTGCTTCTATTTATTATAGTAATTCTTCAACAAATATTTACTTAACACCTACTATGTGTCCTACGTGGATGACATACATACATACATATGCACATACATACATACATACATGAATGTGCAAATGTATTAATACTGCTCCAGTGTAGAGAATTTCATAGTTTAGTGGAGGAGACCAACGACTAACAGGGCAATCTCAAACTACTGAGGTCACAGAAGACTGATGCTTACTCTAGTAAATAATGGCAGGGTGATGAAGATAAGAGAGGGGTGAAGGACAACTTCCCTAAGTAGGTGAGGTCAGAGCCAAGTTTCAAATGATGGAGGAGTTAGCTAGGCATTCAAGTGTAAAAGGATCTTCCAAATAATAATAACATTAAATTTAAAAGCATAATTTAAGGTTAAGAAGATAGATTTTGGAAGTAGACTTCCTCAGCTTCAATTTTTTTTACATTCTGGCTGTGTGACTTTGGGCAAGTTACGTGCCATGCTGTGTCGCTATTTTTCTCATCTGTAAAATAGGGATAATAATAATACCTATTGCAAAGGGTTATTGTAAGAATAAATACTATATATAAAGCACTTAGAGAAGTCCTTAGCATGTTCTAAGCAGCATGTAACTATTTGCTTGTATTATGTAGATGTGAGAAAACAATCAGTGTGCTTTCGGATTACCAGAAAAAGATGTGTGTGGGCTGGAGTGGTGAGTACCATGAGGCTTGGACGTGGTAGACAAAAGTCCACCCGATTTAGAAAGATAAATGAAAAGCGAGAGATTTGCATTGCTTCTTCATTTAGGGTTGTCCCCTTTTTCTTATAAGTCTTTATCAAGTTGATCAAATGAAAGAGGTATTTCAGGCTAGACTATGCAGTAATACCCCTGTGAGCTCCGTGACTTATTTCCTAGAGAGACCGTTATTTAGAGTAAACTCTAGTTCACGAACACCCTGTGTTGTCACACTACATTCCTAAAGCTAAACATAATTTAGGAAATAAAATGAAGGCCTTTCTAGTTGAAAACGTTTTCCACCTAGGAATGCAAAGTCCAGGTGGTGCTTTTGCTATTTTCATAAAGCATAATGATTCTTGTCTCAAGTGTTGCTCCCCAAAGTGAGCTGAGATCCTGCGACATCCACGGGAGGCATATGTTTGAGGAATTGTCACTATTAGCTACCATTATTAGCTATTTCTTTTTTAGCCCAATCCAAAATGACAGGCATGTTTCCCAACCTTCTCACATTAAACAAATTTTGTTAAAATAACTGTTCCCAAACGCATGTTGATTGAGTCACTGCTGCATTCACTGCCCTGCCAGTCCATTCCATTATTCCTTCCAGTCTATGTGCTTTTCTAAAGCAGAGTGTCCATCTGGAGTGGCAGATGAGGATGGCTGGTTTCCAACAGAACTAGCAACACTAGGCTAACATTTTTAATATGCCTTACTTTCCTTTTATAATTGAAGACCCCAGTTCAAATTTCACCTTGGGAATGAAAACCAGGATAATGAATGAAGCATTTTATTGAACTTGAAATTGAATACGTTGCAAAGTAGACTGCATACATTCCTGTAATGCTAAGCAGACATTTTCCCTCCTTACCATCAGAAAATAAAGAAGGAAATTTAAGATTTTTCTAAAATTTCTCGGTAAAATCTTACTTTTCTCTCATGCTAGTTCATATCGATGTACACTTCCTTGTATATATCATATCTTGTATACATATGATGTATACTTCCCGCATATGTCATATCGATATATACGATGTTCATATCGTAGGCATACGAGGACCTAATCTATGGCTCATTCATACTGGATAATCCTTTGAATTCATACTGCGGCATAATATAAAGATGATGTACAGGCATATATTAATCCAAATTTGGCTCCATATTTATTAGCTGTGTAATAAATTAGCTGTGTCACTGGGTAAGTTACGCAATTTCTTTAAGTATTGCTTCTTCATCTGCAAAATTGGGCTAAAAGTATTTACCTTTCACAGTTGTTAGAATTATGTATGGACAAGTGAATGCAACTTGTGTACTATCTGATACCTAACACATGTTCAAGTGATGTTATTTAATCTGCAACAAAATATTGTGTTGATGAGAATGAAGTACATAAATATAAATATAGCTTTTTTTTTTTCTCTTGTTTTCTTTTTTGGCCCAAGTCTTTCTCTCACTTAGGAAAGTCTCATTCTAACAAGTGGAGTATTGGTATCTTGAAGAGTTAATTTAGAATGCTACTACAACTATAATAAGATAATGCTAGGCATTAATGTTGTTCTACAGGATAGTTCTATTTCCTTCTGGAAATGCAAACATAAAAAGTTTGTATTGCCTACTAGCCTTGTGGTTTGATGGGACCAAGTGTCTTGTTTCTGGTCAGTGAATGTGAACAAAGATGATGTGCATTTTTCTGGGCTATTTAAGTGTTGACTCAAGACCCTTCAAAGTTCTCTTCCCTCTGGTATATCTACCATCAATTTCCAAGATGGTCGCTGCTCCATCAGTCAAGGTCCATGAATAACTGATAAGCTTTTCTGCTGATGGGAGTACCATCCTTATCCACGGATTCCCTTTCCCTGCTTTCCCTTTATGTGGTTTTAGTTACCCACGGTCAACTGCAGTCTGGAAATATTAAATGGAAAAGTCCAGAAGTAAACAGTTCATGAGTTTTAAATTGTGCACCATTCTCAGTAACATGATGAAATCTCACCTCATCACCTCAGTCCCACCTTTGTCCAGTGTATCCACACTGTACGTTCTCCCCACTTATTAGTCACATCATAGCTGACTCTCTTATCTGATCGACTGTCACAATATCACAGTGCTCACGTTCAAATAACCCTCCCAGTAGCCTAACACTACATCACAATGCCTATGTCATCCACTTCATTTCATCTTATCTCATAGGTATTTTATCATCTCACATGGTCACAAGAAGAAGAGTGAGTGTCACGCGGGGTGTCCGGCGGGATCTCTGGTCCCGCTCCCCACACAAGAACGCAGGATATGGCTGGGCCAAAAAGGAACACCCACGGAGCCATAGGTAGGGGAGTCATACCACTATGGTCTCACTGGGTTTACACGACGTGCGACCTGCTGTCCGCTTTGCTGCCAACCAACCGACTCTCCTCCACTCTCCTCCACTCTCCTTCAGTCTCCTCCTCTCTCCTCCTCTCTCCTCGACTTCCCTCCGTAGCCGCGGCAGTTATATTAGTGGCCAATGGCTCAATGGTTACAGCTGACGGCCAACCAGCCACAGCTGATGGCCATCTACTACCTGAGCCAGCACCTTTCCACATGAGGCCAAGAGCCTGGAAACTGCTTTCTGGGGCTCTGTCCCCACAGTGAGGATAGTACAATAAAACAGAGAGAGTGAGAGAGAGAGGGAAAGAGAGAGACTACATTGACATAACTTTCATTATAGTATATTTTTATAATTGTTGTATTACTAGCTATTGGGAATCTCATACTGTGCTTAATCTATAAATTAACTTTATCATAGGTATGGATGTATAGGAAAAAACATATATATAAAAAATGCGGTACTATCTGCAGCTTCAGGCATCCACTGGGGGTCTAGGAACATATGCTCTATGGATAAGGGGCATGGACTCTATATAGCATGCATGAGCAATACATTTTTATTGTTTGAATGCTTAAGATATTGGGGATGATTGTTGCATAGTTTAATATAGCCTATCCTGACTGATACAATGAAAATAACATCAATAATAATAACATTTATGGAATGTTTATGTGCCAGACACTTTGTTTGCTGTTCTTAATCCCCTCAGTAATCTCATGAGGTTGACAGATTATTATCATCATTCTATTTTTATAGATGAGGGAGCAGATACAAAGAGAAGGTAGGTTGTTTGTCCAAGGTGATAAAAACTTATAAGTAGCAGAGCCAGGATTTGAAATCAGACATTTCAGTTCCGGTACTTGTGCTCTTAACCACTGAGCTTTTTACTTCCTCTTGTGCAACTTTTAATGATAATTTACTCAGAATCATGGTCTGGCTTGTCAAAGAGTTTAATAAATATCTGTATTGCTATTTCCTGTAAGGTATGACTTCCAGGCCAGTGCACTTTGCACTTTATTAAGAAGAAAAGAGCCAAGAGCTTCCAAAGAACTGAGTTGCTTTTTCAGAACCAAGAATTAATACAAATATATACCTCGTTTTATCGAGCTTTGCTTTATTGCACTTCAAAGTTTTTTGTTGTTGTTGTTGTTTGTTTTTGTTTTGTTTTGTTTTGTTTTTTATGAATGGAGGGGAAGACCCTCCAGCAGCAAAACAATTACCACCAGCTTTATTGTAATACTTGCTTTATTGTGATGGTCTAGAACCAAACCCACAATATCACCAAGGTAGCCTGTAAATGTAAATCTTTTAATTTCTATACTTTTGTAAATTCCACAAGTAAAAAAAAGGGGGGGTGGACATTTTTTATTGGTTTCATTACATTTATGACTCTCCAACGTTTTTGAAAGATGCAGTTACCCCATTTGACACTAACTGACTCACTAATTGTATAATTCTTGAGTTTCATTATATTGTCCTATGAACCAGCTCCGGCTGATGTTCAGCTGTTCTATTTTTATGTAGTATCAGCTTTTTGCTATTGGTGATTAGTTCCTCTTTGTTTATCTTCTGTTGTTGAGGAGAGGAAAGGGAGATCCTCTCACCTATGCTGATGTCCGCAGGAGGCCACCCTGAGGTTATGCTTTCACCAGAGCCTCAGGCTTGCACTCAAATAATAATAGACAGTGCTGGTAGCTGCCACAGGACTAGGGGAAAAACATTCCAATTCTCCTGTCAACCATGCCTGAATTTCTTTTTTAAAACAGAAATCTCTGACAGATCTCACCATGGACCTCTGATTAGCCAGAAGACATGTAGATATGATTTTGGGACCTACTACAGGGAATGAAATTTCAGGGTCTGTCACCAATCTTCTTTTCGTGCTGCAACTTCTTCATTTGGATGTGTCAAGAGGGCAAATCTCTGACAAAGGAACTGCAGCAAGAGCAATTGCAGAGCCCACCACAAGGGAGAAGAGACAGTCAGAAATGGATGCTAGAATGACAAAAGCAGAGGTGAAGCTACAGCCTGAAATCCCACAACGGCCACTAAGACATCATAGAATCAGAGTTCCCTATGGTGGAAACCCCCTCTGCACCCCAATCCCGTTTCTAGATTGGCAAAAACATTTTCCAGTTTTTCACAGATAGCTGGGGAAAGAAATGAGCAGTCTCTTTTCACATGCCTTTTAAATGTACTAGTCGGGAAGTTATTCCTTAAATAACTTAAGATACTACTTAAATCTCTCTAGCTGTCATTTAGACATTCATGCTTCTTATTTCACCTGAAAGACAAGAAAAATAAAACATTATTTTCTTGTTCTATTACTTGCCGAGGTCAAGACTCACATTTAAATATTTTGGATGAGATGAAACCACAGTATATCCAGGTTTCTTACTCGACATTTCCTTCAAGAGCTTCCTCCATCCCTCCCTACCTGCTTTTGCTTCTCTCATCATAGCAGAAAGTTATTATGCAAGATTATGACTAACTAGCTATTTTACACCACTGCAAAGGACAGACTGAAAGGAGATGGATTTTAATTATTACCAAATTTAGATGAGGCACAAGGAAATCAAGACATATTTCCTAAGTTATATGACATGGGATTGCACTAACAAGGGAAATTATAAAGTTTGCTTGATTTGGTTTCACAGAATCAAAGACTTTGGGGGTTGCATTTTCCTCTAGTTAAATGTCATATTTGTCCAGATAAGGAAACTGAGGCTAAATAGTTTCCATGGCTGGCTAATTAGTTACGGAAGCATGAAATAACACATGAACTTTGGAGTCAAGATATCCTGGGTTCAAATATGGACTTTGCTACTATACTTTGTAGCAGGGACATAACATCCTTGAGCTTATTTTTTCATCTTAAAAAATATGCATTATTGTTCTTAATTCCCACAGCTTTTGTGAAAATTGATTAGCAAGGGGTATGAAAAACCTTTAAAAATAGTGGCTTCACTAGTACTTATTAAATAGAGTCCCTCTATTAAATTCTGATCATGGTTGTATAATGTGACATTCCATCCTTTTTTTATTTTATAAAACAGAAACTCCTGACCTCTGGGCAATGATCTTTCAATTAAAGATGGCATTCCTTCTAATCATGAAATCAATCTTTATTGCAAAAATTAGCCTTGTATTGACCTGAGCATGAACATACTCTACCCCTATAGAATGTTGCTAAGAGAAAAGAAATTCAGTAACATAGTTCATTCCAAAATTAAGTTCATGTATCCTTTTAACTCTGTCCAGTAACAATGAAGGATAAAGTAAGGACAAGAAATTAATATGCTTTCCATTCACCACTGATCTCTAGTGAGAAGAGGGGCATATGCAGTTTTTGTAGGACCTGAATCTCTAATAATTTGGGGGCTGTTTTAAGATAAAGAATATAAAATTAGAAATACAATATTAGCTAGAAAAGCAATTATTTATTTAGAATTAGAAAAGAAATTGTAAGAAATTATGTTGTTTAAAAGCTGACTAATACCACAAAGAGTAATTCAAGAAATTCTGAAAGATGCAATTTGTATGATTCTCATCAAAAAAAGGGATAAGTTTGCGTTTATATGTGCATGTTTTGCATTACCGAGAATATCCCTTTTCTTTTGATTAGGCACCAGTGAGAACTGGAGTCTCTACTGAGAATATATGCCTCCTTCAGTACCCATATACCTCCGGTACCCATTGCTATAAGAAGTCTTCACATAGTGATCTGGCCTTGGACCCTGCCTGTTCACATCGCCATGATGACTCAGCACAATGGGGTATTCTTGGAAGCCATTCCTCCACCAGGACAGGGAGCAATAACATGTCCACAAATGGAAGAGAATACGAACCAATAAATATTCCCGCTAACTCAACCTACTATAGTCTTATCTTAGTTTTATGGTGGCAGTGTCACCAGATATGAGGGGACATTTGGCAAACAAGAATGAGACAAATCTTGACCAATTGCAATCAAAATGTTTTGCTTTTTTCAAATTTTACAAAAACATGCCCTTGTAGAGACACTTCTAGGGACCCTACTAGGCTTATACAAGTGGATTCCATACAGCGTAAGTTTCGTTAGTTTCCTGGTACTTTTTGAGAGAAGAAAGGAAGAAGAGAGGAGTGGGAGAAAGGTAAGGAGATGAAGGAGGCAAGAAAAGGGGAAGACAAAAAGCAAATATTTTGAGATAATTTCCATGTAGTTCTGTTCTGTGTAAAGGAGATGGATAAGAGATATTTCATAATCCTCTAGCTTAATATTCCCACAATAAGAATTGAATATATTTGTAATAGAATTATAATGAGTTCTAAAATGTACTGGAAATTATTCATTTAAATCAGATCCTTTTTCTTAAAAGTGTTAGGGGAGTCTTGGTTCTTCTTGCCGACAAGGTGAAGAATCAAAGTTCAGCAGGCTGATTAGTATGCAAACAGGGTTTATTAGTGATAAGTTGTAAGGGAAGAGAATGGGCCTAGCTGAAGCGGGAGAGGGAGAGAGAGTGGAAGGGGGAGAGAGAGACAGAGACAGAGAGAGCATGTGGGAGAGAGCCACAGGGAGAGAGGGAGAGAGAGAGAGAGCTCGAACAAGAGAGCCCGAGGGCCAGAGAGAGAGTGCCCTTGTCCTAAGGATTTATAGTTTGCTGGGTGGGGTGAGGGAGTTACATATTGATTTGGTGGGAAAAGTCGTGCATACATACTCTTCCACAGGAGGAAATGGCCTCCTAAGGTGGGTGGAGGTCTGCTGACTCAGATCCGTATCTTGCTCCATACCACCTCTTGTCATCTGTTGTAAAAACAGATACTTGGCTATCGGCAGTTAATCAAAGCTAGTTACGAGATTTTTCTGTAGGCACCATGGACCTCCCGCCACCCCTTCTCCTTTTCTTACATTTTCTAACTTCTACATAACAAAAGTGGTCATCAAGGCATGTTGTATTTTTATTCAAACAATGGTACTATTATTCAAACATTTGCAGAGCTCCTTTGAAGTTGTTTTTAATTACAGTGAACTAGTCAACAAATCTGGGTCATTATTTATTTATTTACTTACTCATTTATTTTTTTTGCCCACAAAAAATCCAATGCCAATGTTGGATTGGCAGATGCTTGGGTGACATGGCAGGGTGTGCCTTCTTTAAATGGTGACTTACAGACCCCATTCTGGATGCCATCCACTTTAAGTAATGTCTAAGATTGCTACAGAAAGATAAGAGAGAATGTAGCGTTTTGTGTGGGTACATGAACCGCATCTGAAAGTGGCAGATATCACTTACCCAGCCAGAATTTAGTCACAGAGCCCAACTCGAATTCAGGGAATTTGGAAAATGTAATTTAGTTCTGTGCCCAGGCCCCTTGGTTATGTCCCCAGTGTGGTCTGGTGGCAAAAGGGAAAGGAGAAGGGAGGAGAGAGTAATAGCTTAGTATCTTTCCACTCTACATCTCTCTACCTTTCCACCACTTTGCTCCAAAGACACAGAACTCCTAGGCCACTCCTGGAGTTCACCCATTTCCTCATCTCATTTCCTTTCCACCTTCACTCTCTCTTGCTTTTCTTCAAGAAAATACCCCCAAGGGGGCTTCCGCCAGCTACTCCATCGGGGAGAAAGCTGCCCTTCCAGCCCTCACCCTGAGGCGAGACACAAGTTCCTGCCTCATATGTCCCTGTTGCCTCTGCAGCTACTACCCCAGCACTGGAGCTCAGAGCAAGTGAGACAGTCACTGAGTAAGTCCCTTTAAGAGGAGCACCTGGGAATGCAGTCACTCTCTGTGTCTTACTCAGGCACAATCTCTACTGGTTTTCACAACCAGAAATTATGGAGACTTCTTTCCCTGGCACTGAAACCCTGGGCTGGGAAGGGACTGGGACCCCCTCACTCCTCAGAGGGGGCGCCTCCATGGCAAAGATACCCCTCACAATTTTTAATGGTCACATACAGGTTGGGACCAGCCTGTTCTGCATCTCTGCCACTCCTACCAGTCTCTTTGTGACTTCTTCTGTATGCCTGTGGTTGTAGGGCTTCGGTTCAACTAGACTTCAGATGATTCTCAATAATTGGTCTGTGGTTTAGCTGTAATTGATGTGGTCCTGAGAGCAGGTGAGCACAGAGTTTACCTATTCTGCCATCTTGAATGGAAATCCCGTACTTACATTTTCTGTCTCTCTTTTGAAGTTCTCGTTGAGTTAATTTAGTCTTCTCCCAAGTTCACTATGCATATCTGTAATCATTATTTGAATTCTTAATCTGGTAAATTGTATATCTCCATTTTATTTACTTCCTTTTTTTTTTTTCCTGTTCTTTCATTAGGAATGTATTCCTTTGTCTCATTTTGGCTTTATTTTTGGTTTAATAGTTAGTCAAAACAGCAACTTCACTCAGTATGGAAGGAATGGACTTATGGAGGAGCTTCTGCCTTATAGACTGTGTGCTGGCTGTCTTTAGGCACTGGCTATAGCTGGTGTTCCAGTGGGTGTTGCCTGTGGGTGATCCCAAGGGGGAGCTGACTGGGGCCGCCTTGGCAGACCAGTTGGAGTTGTAGTGGGCTTGTCCACAGGTGGCCCTGGTGGTATGCTGAGTCATGGCCACCTTGGCAGGCTGGTAGGTTGGAGCTGTAGCTGGAGTGGGCTTGGGCTGCAGCAGATGTTGGGAGCAAGCTGTGTCAGGAACACCTTGATGGGCTGGCTGGGGCTGTAGTTGGAGTAGGTTTGACTTGCAGTGAGTCCTGGCTAAAAGCCTCACCAGAGCCTGCAGCTGTCACAAAGAGGGCTTGGGCCGTGAACAGTCCTGGGGGCAAGTTATACATGGACTGCCTTTGTGGCTGGTGGAAGCTGTAGCTGTGGTATGTACGGGGTGCAGGAAGTTCCATGGGGTAGCTGCATGGGGGTTGCTTTGCCAAGCCAGTTGGAGCTGTAGTTGGAGCAGGCTAAGGTTGTGGGGGAATCCTGTGGGCAAGCTACGGAGCTGGTGTGGAGCTGGGGCCTGAGGTGCACTGGGATAGCCTTGGCTAACCAGCTAGAGTGCCTTGATTGAGTTCTTGACTGTTCAGTCAAGGTGGAGGGAGAAATCAACAAATGGTGCTCTCCAATGCCTCTGACCCTGACAGAGTGACAGCAGTTCCCCTTCCATTCGGCAGATGCTCTAATGTTAGTAAATGGATTTTCTGCCTGTATAGGTACTCTTTAAGCCACTGTTTTTTGTTTGTTTGTTTGTTTGTCTGTCTGTCTGTTTGTTTTGCTGTGGCCCAGGCATGTGTGTCCACATGCAGGTCCTTCAGTGCTCCCTCCCGAATGCAGGTTGGTGAATTGGGGGTAGTGAGTTGGGGGTTCCAGCAACACTATGTCTTTATTTCTCCTACTCATTCTGTATGGTCCCTCTCTTGTTAGTTGTACAGAAGCTGTTTAGTCTGCCCTCAGTTCTTCAAAGGGAATTACTCTGTCTATAGGTGTAGATTTGGTGTGTTCATGGAAGGAGGTGAGTTCAGGGTGTTCCTATGGCACCATCTTGGATCCCTTTTTTTAAGTAATACAATTTTTCAAAGCAGTTTTGTTTATATCATTTAATAGAATATCTTTGACACAGGTATAGATATTATTATGTCACATTTTAAAAAATGCACTAACAGTTTTATTGGGCAAAAAGACATGCTACTTGCTGTGGGAGATACTAGAATATGCTAAAAAAAAAAATGTGTAATCTAGAAGAGAAGGCAACACGAAGCACATGAATCTAGTCCAGAGTAGAAATGGATGTGTGGTACAATGGAGATAAAACACAAACTCTCATGAGTAGAGAAGAGAGGTATTAATCACTATGTGGCTTGCAAAAAAAGCAAAATTTATTTTTGGAATGGATTGCCAAATTATTTTTTTCTACTTCTCAGAAACGTTTTGAAAGAACAATGATTTTATGATAAGGACCTTCTCTAGTTCTGCTACAAACCTAGAAAACCGGAAGGGATATTTAATCACAGGTATATTTTGTATCTCTGTTAACCTAAAAAGAAAGTACCCATTACTTCTATTCCATTAACCAATGGGCTTTCATACTTTATGCTAACTCTGAGTGTAGCTTTTCAAATCAAAGTCTCGAACCCTGCATCTCACAAAAACAAAACAAACCTGAGGATCTAAATATAGCTTTTCTGTGAGTCATAATTAGATATGTTCTTTGTGTATCATGGGTATATTATAGTTCTGATGTCAAAAGTCCAAATATGGATCATACTAGTCTAAAACCAGGGAACTGACAGGGCTGCATTCTTCCTGGAGGCTACAGAAGAGAATTGGTTTCCTTGCTTTTAGAGGCTACTTGCATTCCTAGGGTTATGGTCCTTCTTCTTTACAAAGCTGTCAGTGTACCATCAACTCTCTTTCTGATGCTGCTTTGCTTGTCACATTATCTTCTCCTAGGTCATTACTTTACCCTACTTTCAAATCTCAAAATATTTAACAGCTTTATTTAAGCGTTCTTTAATACATAACACTTTTTAAAAGTCCCTTTATTATATATATATATATATATATATATATATATATGTATGTATGTGTATATGCATATATATACATATATATCTTATCATTCTTATCATTCTTGTGATCCTTCTAAGTTAGTCTTTATTTCTTAAATAATGTTTCTTTTCTAATATTTTCTAAGTTCAATCACCTCATTATTGAATGTGTCTCACTGATTTGTCTTATCCTTCCATGTATTTATGGTCCTGTATTTCTTATATACTCTTATTGTTTATAGACATACTATCCTGATCTTTATAATGATTTTTTTTTATTTTGTGAAACATCTTAGAAATTTGACCTCATAGTTTTGATTACTTACTTTTTTTTTTTTTAATTAGAAGAATATGAGTTTTCGGAAAACTTTTTTCTAACCTCACAAAGATCTCTTCCTTGTTGCTTTAATATAATGTTCAAAAATATGGCCAAATGCTTTTTGAAATTTTCTGGCTTTGTTTCTCTCCCCGACTCTTATCTGGACCTTCTCTTTCCTTAATCTTTATTGATCTGGTCAATTTTGATGACACTTAGTAGTTGGTCTTCCATGCAAGACCCTGTTCTCAATGCTTCATTTCTAAGGCTCACTGGGTCCATTCTGTCCAGCCACCTCAGACCTTCCTACTATGGGCGCCATGCATTCACCCCTATTGGAAAAGGCAAAACCTCTTCCAGTTTCAGATACTATTCTCACAGTGACCCACCATATTATCCAGCAAATATCTCTTGTCTATTTTGAGAGTCTCCTTGCTTAATTGCCAGATGTCTGTTGCTTTCCTCCACTTCGTTTAGCACAGATATTGATAGCATATAGGTCTCGTGGCTGTTGATAGTTTCTCTCTATGTACTTGTATTTTGGGGTCCCTGAAGATAGTTTATTACCTTTGTTTCACTGTAAACATTGTCTTGTGCTTTTGACATTTTGCTACCTAGTGTCCTTTTTAACTTGGTGATCTGTTGAGTTAAAAAATATTATACCCCTGCGATTTTCTAGAATCTCCAACAATTAAAATCAAAAGTAACTTTTGATTGTTTTCAAACTTAAAATATCCTCCTGAGAAAATATTGGTAATTTGGGGATATGCAAAAGTAATGGGCACAGCAGTTGCATATTTATTATAAATTACCTAAATTAGAACTTTGAAAGAGACAAACATAATTTGAATCTATAAATTCTGATAGATTTATTTTTAAAAATGAGGAAACATTTCATTTTCCGTAGTCCTATATTCAGACCAACTCGGTTATAATTAGGAGTTCATATTGAACAAATCCTGGAATGAAACCATGATGTATATTGTATTCTCTGTGAATAGCACCCTGGAGATGATTGGTGGAACAGTGAGTTTCCCATAGATTATAATATGGATGTTTTCGTGGATGTCTAAAGAACTTTACCTCTGCTTAAATGAAAAAGGAACAATAGAAAGACTACAGCATTTTTTTAAGCTGATGGTCTCTCAATATTCTGCCCACATGATCAAACGTGGTGAGTGTGTATGTGTGTGTACCTTCTGTATCACAAAAAAAATGCTGTGTACGTGTGTGTGTGTGTGTGTGTGTGTGTGTATTTTTACAGGGTTTTTCTCTAATTACTTTATTTGTATCTGGTATGTAAGAGGGTGAGAATAAACACCTTTCCTTGGCTTTCTATCAATGCATCTAATCATGAGAGACTGACTCTTTTGGGTTCTCTCCCTTTGCAGATTATCTACACATTTGAGAGGAGGTAATCTCTTTGAAGTGAACCTGCAGACAATGCTGTGATCCTCAGGCTTGTGTTAATTGTACAAGCAGTTACTTTGGCCGATTGAAAGATGACATTTTTATTGGGTTATGGTTCTAAAATCAAGCCCCAGTCTCTACTGCCACAAATACACAGACACAAGTATCGATCTATCTTCTGGCTATGGACATGAGTTCATATTTAACTTAAGATTTGCCTATAAAACTGTTTTCCTGACAAGAAGTCACTTATTGCCGTGGCATCTTTTCACTTGATTATTAAGATTCCTTCTTGCCGTTCTCCCTCGAGCTTTAATTACAGCATTGCAGCATGTTCAAAACATACCGCCAGATTTCCCACTTGTACAGAAGACAGAACACATATTTCACATCCCCTGCACGTCCTTTATCCCTCTTATCGATTTCCTAGGCAATTCTATATTGATTTTATCTTCATATTTCAATGCCGTCTTGGTCTTTTTCCTTCTTATTTATCTCAGCTCTTAGAACTCTGGATTTCTCCTTGTTCAGTCAGGTCATCCAATTAGGATTTATGTGTGATCCTCCTTTGCCACTCTCAGGACTCTCTGTGATCCAGGCTGGAGCCCAAATATTCTTATCAGGATGACTTTTATCTCAAACCCAAACTGTCTAACTAAGCTCTGCTACCCTCACCACGGTTTATCTAAAAGTGTGAAAAGAAATTGTAGCCAGAGCCTTCCTGTCCCAAAGTATCACGCGCTGGCCTCCCACATCCAGACCATTCTCTGATATCTGTGTTACTTCTTTGCTTACGATTGATGTTTCAACAAAGCACCTGCGACATTCTTAGCTACCATGAAAGAATATAGAGCCTTTCATCACTCTTAGTTCTCTGTTCATAACACATTATTGTGGTTTGAGAGTTGTGAGTAGTCTGACCCTTCCTGGTGGAAGCTGCCACTGGGACGCTAGACACCATGGCAGTTTCTTTCGGGGGAGGCCAGTGTTTAATTTGATTCCCTTACTGGATAAATCACTTTGAAACAAAGGAGAATAGCAAATGCCACCTGTTTTGAAATTTAAGCCAGGGTATCACCTTCTAAATGAATTTTATAAGACAGAGGTCTTACCCAAGAGAATGGATTACCAAATTCTCTAATTCAAGCTTCATAGCAACTTGAAAAGGGAGGAAAAAAATAAAATACGGCCTAATCTTCCATGCCAAAATATATGGCATCATAGTCTCTGAAATATTTTGCTTCTTTTATTTACATATTTTTATTACATTCTGAAATCCATAAAGACAAATACATGAATTTAAGTTTACTCCTTCCTTAATTAATTTTTAAAAATATTTTATTTCAACCTCCCGTGCCCCTGCTCTACCTACCTGCCTACAGATAGTCAGTTCTCAGTGAGCCCCAGCTGCAGAGAGAAATGACTACAGGAATGTTGAGATTGACAATAGGAAATGATTTGAATCAATGACATGCTATATTCATCTATTTACTTCTTCCACCAATATGCATAGAATATCATTTCTGTCACCCCCTAGTCATAGCTGCTGGAGATAGAAAGATAGTTATTAAATCCTCAATTGTGTTCCAGGAAATGTTCTTCGGATTTAAAGAACAAAAATTTAAAACATTGCCTTCATTAGCTCAGTTAAGAAGGATGAGTTCCTATCGCTGAAATGATTATTGCATAAATGGGACTAGTTAGATGCTATTAAAATACAGCTTCCCCCTTTGCCCTATTCAGATCCATCTGTGAGATGAATTCTTCCCCATCCCGTCCCTGTGTAGTGGGTTCTATCAGTACCCAGATCTCCTAACCTGTCACCTTCCCCTGGCAGGCTATAGCCAATAAGTGAAGGTGAAAGTAACTCTGAGGCAGTTTGTGCTCCGGAGCTTCCCCATAGGACCAGATGGAAGCCTGAAATTTGCCTCCAGCTGAAATCGTTCTCTTGTTTAACTTTCTTCTCCTCCCCTGTCCTGTTTCTTCCAATCGCTTTCTCCTGAGAGGTCCCATCCCCCCAAAATCATTTGAACAAGAATCTTGTCTCGACTTCTAGGGAACCTTGCCAAAGACATCCTAGATAAAGTTTTGTGCAGAATCTATAGCTAATTTGCTCCATGTAGAGAAAAAAAAACAATCTGTTAACTTTTCATCCCCAGAATAGTTTTATTTCGGAAACTAACAAGTCCAGTCCTGACTAAAAGCCAAAACTTTGAACTTCTTCTTTCATCCATCTTGGGTCTGGAGAGAACATTGGGGCTACATAATTTGTCGGCCTTCTTTTTTCACTCAGCGTACTTGTCCTTCTCGGCCCCTCCCTGGTAGCTCTTGGCTTTAGTTAGGTCTTCAGATTCCTCCAGGACTGAAGCCAAGAAGAGAGGAAAGATAAGGGGCAGGAAAAGTCTTACTCAGCTAACTCAGATGTCATTTCTCATTGCTTCTCTTTGACTGCCTTAGGTATTTAGAGTTGATTATCTATTGCATGATTTTGTTAACTCCTCAGAGATTCATCCATAAGAACTTTCTGACAACTCGTAAAGACTCTCCCAGCTCTCTGCTTATAATTTATCCTGTAGGACTGGGCATTCATTCTTTAGCATCTTTCTTTTGGGGCTCCAACATTACCCCAGGCAGGCTTCTTGGACTGGCTCTCTCTTTAAGTGACCCTACACCTACCTATACCTGAGGCTTATACCTTAGCACAGTTTCCACACTAAGCCTTGGAGGACATGTACCTTGGACTGACCTTGGGGAGGACAGCAGCTTCCTGCCATTTGAATCCTCTTTGTTCATGAACTGGAAGGCAGCTCCACTTACTGCTTTTCAACTGTAGAATTTTCAGACATCACTCTGACACCCATCAGCTATGTTCATCAGTCTCCATGGTAATACAGATCAAGCTTTTCTGATAAGGTCCTTAAACTTCATTTTACTAACCTTGAGGTGAAGAGGAGGCACATCCTATCCTTATTCCATTGAAAGAGAGACCGTTCAGTACTGTGGTAATTGTCTCAAAAAAAAAAAAAAAAGAAAGGAAGGAAGGAAGGAAGGAAGGAAGGAAGGAACGAAAGAAAGAAAGAAACAATTCCCTTCCTTCAACACAAATTGTAAAGGTGTTAAGAACTGCAAAAAACAGTTTCGAAGACCTCTCTGAAAGTCCAGTGTCTTTCCCCTAACTTTGGATTGTAGAACTGGTTTGTACCTAGGGTCTTTGGGTTCAATAAACATGGTGACAAAAGTAGTGCCACTTATAGTGCCACTTATATATCATTTCCAGTGGATAACTTATTAGTATCCATGATCAAGACGAAAAGTTCATCTAGAACTAAAGAGACTGGATTTGAGAAATTGGAAACTGGGAACTGATATCTGTCTCCCTTTTCTCTCCATGCATCGTCTCATATTTTTTCTTGTCTCCTTATGACTACTTCCTATTCCCATATCTGACTCATAATTTATGCCTTCAATGATTTTAGCTTGTATGTGGTATTAGCTTAACATTACCTCCGCTCAAACTCTGCCACTAAATGTCTCTTTACTGCTCTCTAGGTTTTGTAGTTTGAATCATTTAGAACGACAATCAATTGGGTCAATAAAAGTCCAATGGCATGGTTCCCTACTGTCATTTGTCCCCTGATTTAGTCAGCTTTTTCTCACTAATTCTGGTGAGAGGAAGGCTAATATGGTAACTTTTAAAAGGGGCTGCTGGAGAATGCCCCTTTTGCAAAGGCTATAGATTTGAGCAGTCACCAAGGAAGGGGACTATATCTACGAATGTCATTTCCCAACTTGCCATACCTTCCAATTTTGTGCTTTACTACTCTATATAGCTTCATCAAACTGGATCACAAGTCTATTCCTTTGCTCATGATATTTACTTTGACCCTAAACCCCAGCTTACTTTAGTCCTTTGACTTACTCTGAGTCATTTCTTATGATCCAGACCAAAGATCATTTCTCTCAGAAAATCTGTTCCAATATTCAAAATAGGCCCTTGCATTGAGTTCTTAAAGGTGCCTCTATCTAACCAATATACAGTAGTGCCATTATACTGACTTTATATATTTAAGACATTGTTTTTCCCAACAGACTCTGTGAGAATGTTTTTCTTATAGCTTCAAACTCTAATAGAATGAATGAAGAGAACAATGAATGAGTGGAGGCAGTGTTATTTTATGTAGTGAAGTCCAAGGACCTGAGAAAACAACACTGCAGGAGATGAGCTATGTGAATCTTTGGAGAAAGGGCATTCCAGGCCAAAGGAAGAGCCAGAGCAACGGCCTCCAAGTAAGAACAGCAAGAAGGCGTGTATGGTCAGAATGGGAATATGCTGTAGTTAGCAAAGTACTATTGAGCTCACACTAGCCCTTTTGTCAACTGCATTACAGCATTAACTCAAAGGGAGCTCACCTTGAGTTGGAGGTAGATGTGCTCTGGTTCATGTTTAGAAAATTAATTCTTCTTGTTCTGCCCTGAGTCATTGATACAAGAGGTTTACGACGTACAAATGAACTCATATTTCCTCTGGGCATTCTAAAAGTTTGTATTTATCAACAAGTGCCTCTTTTGTTGTTGAGTGCAGTCATTTAATGTATTAAATATTTTACTTCATTATTTAGAGGTCTTTGACTTCTCATTAAAGTTAACTCAAAAACAGAGTCCATTCTGTCTTTAGCAGAATTACAAAGATCTAGGGAAAAATCATGGGTCTTAGCATTTAGTATTTTGATTCCTAAATTAAAATTTGGGTTAAGTTTTTGGTTTTTTATCTATTTTTTTATCCAATTATGGCCTTACCTCATAAGTGTTTTAAAGAAAAATGTGAATATTAAAAAAGATTGCATTATAAAACTATCCTCCTGCTAGCAGGAGGATAGCAACCCAACCTGCTTTAGTTTTCTCAACTAAGAGCAAACGTATCTCTGTGGTTCAATACATGTGTCTTAGGAGTTATAAGTCATCTATATAAATTTTCATATTTTGTGAGATTTTTTAAATGACAGTCCCCAAAATGTTTGTAGGAGCATAATTTGGATCATTTCAATGGAACCTTCATAATTTGCTGCTGCCATGCTATTTCACTAACTATATTTACATTTGTGTTTGTGATCACAAAGGGGAAATGACTACTTTTTCAATGAGCTTGTGCTAATGAGAAAAAGACAGGATGGAAAGTGCTTAATAAGCAAGCAGTACATTTATGACAAATTGAAGGTGAAATGATGTCAAGGGACAAAATAAGATATATTCTTTAAAGTAATTCAGATTTTAAAAGTGTTGAAAGAAATTCAGCATCACACAGAATTTAGTGTATAATGTGTGATAGCTATATTATATTCATGTAGCTAGCAGCACTTTATTTACAGGAAAATGGCTTCTCTAATCATGTGAAATAAATAGTCTTATTTCTATGTTTTTCATTTCTAATTTTATTTACATTTAACATATCAATGTATTTGGCTTTTATAGTTGTACCGTAACGTCTTGACTATGAAGCATTCATTCTAGTTCTATGTTTAATTAATAAAATGGTTTGTATTAAAACTGAACATCGGAATTAACTGGTTTTTTTTTTTTTTTAATGGGTAAAGATTTTATTCAGGTTTGATAAATACTGCAGTATTGCAATGTACTCATATGGAAGATGAAGTGATTGAAAAAAGATGATATTTTAGCCATCTTGAATAAAAATGACTGTCAGATATCATGAAAATAAGTTCAAGGTCTCATATTAATATAGCAGTTAATAATGCATAGTCACCTGAAAGTAATTTCACACACTAAAAATGTCAAATGAATTAATCAGTCCAATACATCACATATTTAGGGCAAATGCTCAAACTTTCAAATTAAAGCACTGTAGAAAGTGAATAAACTATGCCCTGCGCCTTTTGTAGTCCATGCTTTTTACGTGTTTACTCGCTTTGAAATTAAGCATATCTAATAAATTCACTTTGATTTAAAGGTACAAAATAGTATTATGCCTCTTAGTAGTAAAAATGAAAGACAAAAAATTATTTTAACAGATTTCTATCAATGGAAATATATATTTTTTAATTTTCCTTTTTAAGACTCAACTTTGAAGGCAGATGACAATAAGGGAAGGGGAAAAAAAGAAGGCAATAGGATAGAAAAGGAGTGAAAGATTTGTGATGCTAATAGTCCCTCCCATCTTTCAGATTTCCTAAGGTTGAAGTATTTATGTGGTGGTCTAACATCCCCTACAATCTCTGGAAAATTTCCTTAGTCTCTTGTGAGAAGAGCAGAAAGATAGCCAATGGGTGTTGAGCTCAAACAATGGTTATCGTGCTGTTATGAATAAAGATGGTTTCGAGCTCCTGCCCAGAAGTACAGTGGATTTTATCTGCTCTGACCCAGAATTCTGAAAGTGAGAATGAGCTAAAGCAGCACATGAGGATGTATGTATCTGGGGAGGGAATGTCAAGGTACTTTGAAAAGAATTCTCCAAGGTTTATTTGAATTTCCATGATATGTTTTCCTGTCTAGTAATTGCTGATAGTAAGTTAGTGAACATTTAGGCCATGCACCAGTGACAGTTGCAACCTCAATAGTGAGGGAAAAAACTGTCCAGAAACTAACTAGATTATGTCTGTGTGTGGTGGGGGACAGGGGAGACAACAGTTAAACTGTGATAAAAATATGGAATAAAACCACAAGGTAGGAGACACACACATAAATGAAGGGAAAACACGACATATGAATTTGTAGGCACAACTAGAAGAAATAAAGTAAAATGGTTCAAATAACTAGGATGTATATGAATTTAAATCACTGTTTAACATGAGCAGTGATACCATCAAGAAGAAATCAGAGCAAGCATATAGTTATGACAAAAACATCTTCAAATTTGCCATCAAATAATTATTATTAACTAGGTATCATGGTATTAAATATTAAGGAGTTTTTAAAATTAGGTAAATTACATTATTATGTCTCATAATTATATTATGTCCAAAATTCCACTCTAAATTCTAGAGTCCATAAATAGAATTATGGACCAGCATCTATTTTCTTTGTAATCACTGGACCATTAGCTGCCATTTCTAATTTATTTTTGGCTCATACATGGATTTTTAAAATTTTAGTGTCATTTTCTGTGAGGGGATTTAATCTACATGTCTAGTAGACTTTCCCAGAATTAAAGAATTTCTATTTCAGTGTATTTTCAAAAGCAAAACAGAGATGGAGTATAAATCCCCAAACCATCAAAGCTTAATAATAACGTCTATGGCATTTCAAGGACAGGACACAATACAGCAAGCGATTCAGTAGGTAAATCTTTATTTCTATTATCATTTGCCTCTTCTTTCCGGGAGTGTGCTCTTTATTTTATATTCCAATTTGAATAATAATCACGTTTTAATTCCTCGCCTTCCACTGAACAGCCATGTGCCTTAACCCCAGCCGCTCTAACTGGCTCTCACCCTGCATTGATTAAGAGTTCCCAGAGATAACAGTGTGAGTGGATGCATGAATAATCTTGCTTCTCAAGTCATTTCTTGTATATCTCTGCAGTCTGGCAATAACACCCACAATCTGAGTAGTGAGGGGCTAGCTGTGAACTCTAAAATAGCATATGTATGACCTTCTGTTGAAAAAATAAAAATAGAAAAATTAATATTAATGTAATAATTTTTTCCCAAGGAGAAAAAAATACTGAAACATTTTCCTCTATGCTCTAGCTCTTACCTGGTGACTGAGAACTATGCTTAACAATCAAAATGGGCAATTACCAGGCGATTTAGAGCCTAAATCTAGTAAAAGTAAAAGCATGATCATCATTAGGAAACTACAGGAAATTGCGAAAACGGAGGTGTTTTTGATACCCTACCAATCAGAGCTGGCTGTAACTAAACATTTATCTCTCTAATCCACTGTCACAGTCTTATCTGAGTTATCCCTGTTTCTGTCACTAAAGCAGTCCCCATACCGGCTCTCTGTTGCCAAACTTTTTACTTTCCAACTCTGCTCTATTTCACTGTCGGAGTTATCATCCTAATTCACAAATCCAATCACGTCATAGTGAGGCTCATAGATGACTTTCCATTACCTACAGAAGAAAGTGTAAGCTTGTTGGCCTGGCAAGGAAGTGTCTATTTTGTCCTAGACTGATTTTCCAAGAGTTTCCCCCCAACATATGAACCCTCCTCAAGCCTCCCACATAATCTTGCTCTTGTAGCATTCACTCTACACTCTAGATAAATGTGATAGGTTGATACTCTCATTCTTACCTTAAGTGTACATTCTTACATGCCCAGGCTCATGGGTTCCTCTTACCTTAAGTGTTCTCTTTTGTATCTCAGTCAATATAAATGTATAATCACTTAACAAGACCTAACACAAATGAAGCCTCCATTTAAATTCTCAGGGGGATCACTGAACTTCATTCCCTCAGAACATCACACAGTTTATATCAATTATAGTATAGAGTTATTTGTGTCTTTTTACAACACATTTTGAGACCTAAGAGGACAAAGACTGTTTTGTGTTCGCTTCTGTTTCCCCTTTGATATCCCTAAATGTATGTTATAAACAGGATTAATGGTCATTTTCTGTCCCCTATCTAGTAACTTCAGATTCTATAAGAAAACTTCTGTTGTGCATTGGTGACATGGGGACTAACAAATACAAAATAAATAATGTCGGTGTCTAAGAATTGACAACATTGGCAATTCTTTATTCATAGGTTTTTCTCCACAGATGCTTGCATTGAAATTAGAACCTATGTTTATGCTAATATTAATCAACGTAGTTATTTATTAGAGAGTAGGGAGTGGTAGAGAGAGCAGAGTCTTTGAAATCAGAAAGATCTCAGTTCAAATTTTATTTTGTCACATACTAGATATTACACCTACTAGATATTACTTAACATCTGGGATGTCACATATACAAAAGGAGCATTAAAATATTTACCTTTCAAGGATGCTTTGAATGATTGCGTAGGTAGAATTTGGTTGAATGATAAGAAATTGCCAATATTCTACCATCTTTACCTATTGACATAGACTAGTTTTGCTGTGGAGGGAAGTGTACCTGGTTCTCTACAGTATAGATGATTAATCAATATTCAGTCTTAGCTAATGGATTAGGATGATAGTTATTATCATATTATTATTATTATTTTGATGCAATGATGATGATTTCTAGGACATGCATTGCTATATACTTCATTTTTCATCCAGTCTTCACATAACCAAGGCATATACTTTAACTTGGCTCAGTTATGTTTGAGAAATGTAATAAAATTACCTGGCTCAGTCACATGGAAGTAACCAATTAAGCACTTAACCAATGATAAATATGAGAACTAATGGCTACAAAGACAGGCAAAAGTCTGCATTAAATTCAATCATTTAACTGAACCTCGACTATGAGCCAATATGGTTGATGCAGGAGTAAAAAGACAAGGGAGATGCAGCCCCTGCCTTTTAAGAGCTTATAGTTAGCTGTTATGCAACACAGGCAGGGATGTGCTTGAAAAGAAATTTAACGGAAAGATGATCAGGATCCAGGGCAAGAGGAACATTTGTTTTACTATTGGGGAGCTACATACCTCTCTAGTCTTTAGGAATGCTCTGGGTTTTATATATTTATATATATATATATATATATATATATATATATATATATATATATATATATATATCTTAATAAGTAGACTTTGTTATATAATTCAGACCATTCATTTTGATGGGACTCTGAACAATTTATCAGCATGGTATAATAAAGAATTATTGCTGATTTATTTTTCCTTCAGTATCTCTGTCACTTTAGGGCTCCCCTTCCTTCCCTTCCCCTTCCTTCCCTTCCCTTTCCTTCTCTTCCCTTCCCTTCCTTTTCCCCTCCCCTCTACTCCCCTCCTCTTCCCTCTCTTCTCCTCTTTCTCCCTCTCTCTCTTTCTTTCAAGTGTGTGTGTGTGTGAGTGTGTGTGTTTGTGTCTGTGTGTGTATGAGGTGCTGAAAAGCATTTCAACATAAATAACATTATTCCATAATAACATGGTTTTTAATGTTATCCCCTACATAACGTGATTCCTTGATGACATACTTTAAAAAATTTCCAAGCTCAATTGCTATTTACTTTTAATATCGAAAACAGAAATCTAGTTTTATATACGATTATAAAGATTTATTCTACAGAGATCAATGAGATTATATTTCTATAAACCATCTGGAAAGAACAGGAAATAACTTTAACATTCACATCTCAAGTGGTTTTTCCCTAAGTTTTTCTCTCCTCTACTTTTCAGTTAGTGTAAAATTGCACTGTAAAGAAAATTGGTTATTTTCAAAATGTGTCTCAAATCATTATTTGCATATATTTACCTGAGAGGCAGACCTACAATAGTTCTATGTATGAAAATATTCTATTTTAAATCTGACAAAGCACATCTATAATCAAATATTCAATTAAAAATACAGATACACTGAAGAAAAACAGTTTTTAAGAAACTTGTCTATATTCTTCTCTTTGCTATTTTATGTTCAAATTCCAGCCACTCAAATTGCAAATAAGTTTGATGTGAACATGACGGTAGCAATAAACTCCACTGAGTTTTACTACATTTTGCGGACACAACCATTGAAGTCTTGTGGAGAGTTGTCTTTTTGTTTTGATTACACACCTTATCTTTTAGTTAGAAATACATCTCTTTACCCTACTGTGATATAGTAGGTCTCCTTTAAAACTAGTATTTTCAGAACTCATTTCGATTTGATAAATATCATTCTTCAGATTTTTCCTTAAACAAAAATTCTCTCTTAATAAATAGTTTAGAAACAAAGGACATTTTCATAGTAAGGGAAGTTGTTATTTTTAAATCTGTCGATAGTACATTATTACTCAAATTTCAATTCTATTTATCTTTTCATTAACAAAAGACACATAACTGCCTCTAGAGCTTTAGAAAATAGAGTCCATTAACATTGTGCCATAAGTAAGAGAATCCAAAAGTGCAATAAATTTCAACACAAGTATGAGTGGCTGGTGCAAGCTAAGGATGTGAAAAAAGACCCAGCCAGACTCTAACATGAATACCCAGCCAAATAAGCAAATGTCTCAAATCTTTTCACTTTTCTTTTTTGAAGAATTATTTTATCAGGGCACTTCGTATTGAGTATTACTTTCTTTAAAATAGCAAATTAAGAGGGAACTAAAAGATTGAATAATGAAAGTGTATTTTGATTAAACTAGGGCTTCCATTATTGACAGGAAACATATTTCTTAAAAAATTATAAAAACTGATCAAGAATAATTTTTATTTCTACTGGTATTGTACTATGTCTGTAGGAAAAAAATCTTAATATTTCTAATGAAAATCAACATGCATTTATTCCTCTTCAATTTGGGATGTAGTTTATGGAACTGTCATTATTCCCCTGAACTTCTGTTTAAACTCTCCGATTATGTACAGGTAGAATATATTTTACAATGATTATAAGTATAATATATTCCAATGACAAGATATAAAGCAAAAGCAAACAGACAAATACTAGTGCAGTTGAAAAAAAAAAAGAAAAAGGAAGGGTTAATACATATGATAAAACATTCCCAGTCATGTTTTACGTGTGTTGTGGGTTTTGACATCAAATATAGATTGAGTGATAAACATGGAACCGTGAAATGTACATTGCTTGCATTTTAGTCATAAGTAACTAAAAGCATTCAGACCCACTGTTGGTTTAATATTCATCCTGTTTGTAGAAGATCCATTACACACAGTAAGAAAACAGACTTTGCAATTTTGTTTGGGTTAATGTTCCTTACTAAATCCTCAATTTATAGTGAAACAATTGCCTTCCCTTATTATTTCAAAATCCCCCCAAAATCTGAGGTACTATTACAATTTGAAAGAAATTTCTCTCATTTCAATCTACAGATAGAAACATGTCATTCTAACAGCAAATGGTTTGCTTCCAGGAAAGCGTGTCTCCATGTGTGTGTCTGTGTATATACACAATATACACATACACAGCATGCAGCACACAGAAAACATTGGTTAAGGTTCCAAATTGGACAATATGATGAAAAGTTAACTCCTATTGGCTAGGAGCTATAGAATATCATGGCCAAACTGGAAGCTTGAGTCTAACAGTTTATTTATTTAATTTTTATTTCAAAATTAGCCAAAGTAACAGATACACAAGCATATATTAGATTTTGAACAAGGATAATAGGCAAATATATGTGTGTAGAATCTAAAAATAGAGAGGAATTTCAGAGTTTATGTTTTTAGTTGCTTAAAACCAAACAATGTACATTTCAAAGTTCCAAAGGCATATTTGCACAGACATTCTAATTATTAGTTCACTTTATCTCCGCTGGCTCAATGTGGTTCTCAGCTTTTTAATCACTTCTCTACTGGCATAGCTAATGTGCCTACAAGTTGTCTGGAATTTTAATATTGCTAAATTTAGTGACACAAGTTGTGATTAAATTGTGTGAAAACTTGTTTAATGCAAACCCTGATTGAAAAGAATACATGCTTATTTAAGGAAAATGTACAACTTTGCAAAAATTATATAGTGCTATATATAGTCCCACATTTAACAGCTTTACCAACCTGCAAAAAAGTTGGTTCTTGTAGAAAACTGCCAGGCTATGTAGTCTGAAATCTGGAGTCGTAATACCAGAGAGCTGTCAGTCAGCCATCCATCCATCTAATTGGCTTCTTACCATCTTTCCATCATGTTTTTTTTATAACTGGTCGCCTCTGGCTAAAATGCAAATCATGAGGAAGAGCCGTCTAGAAAAAGCTGCTGCTTTCTTAATTATCTGTCAGAGTATGGACCAGTGGACCCAGGGCCGCACTGTAGAGTTATGCTAAGCAGCAAGGCATCATGGGAATTGGAGTGACAGCTCATTTTCCTCCTGTGTTTTCTGTGTTCGAATGACAATGCAGAAATATGGGTTTTCCCACACTTTCTCTGAACACCTGGGCTATTGCTCAGGGGAGCACAAAGCCAAAACTGTCACATTTCCAGACATGGTCTTATTGCTGTCACTATGACAGGATTGTTGACAAATGCCAGCAGTCATCTCGGCATCTTGGGAAATGTCTGCCATGATTGTGTCAACAGCCTGACAGAAATTGTTAATGTTTAAACTTCTTCCACTGACAGAATCCTGTCTTGCTGACAATATTTGTCATATGAAACTCAATCTTTGTCAAACTTGCTTAAAAATTAACACTTTCCCAATTTCTTTTTTTTCCCTAGTTTACTGCCTAGCAGTGCAAAATTTTAGCAATAAGATTTCAACAAGGTAATGTTACACAGTAGTTTAGGTCCACATTCCATTTAAATCCTCCATCCCATTACTAACTTGTGGCTACCTTGTCATTTTGACCTTTACCACCAGAATATATATATATATATATATATATATATATATATATATATATATATATATCCTTATTTGCTAAAATAAGTAGACTTCTTAATATGCTTTTTAATTTCAAATTTTATTTGTTATTATAGCTATATATATTAATTAATAAACTTTATTTTTAAAAGCTATTTTAGGTACAAACTTGTAAATTATTTAATAGTTACAAAATACTATTCCTCAAGTATAAAATGTGCAAAATCAATTAAATCTTGAAAAAATTTAATTTATATAAAAATCAGTTGCACATTTGTAAATATACATAAACTAATTCCTTTACTTTACATTTAAAATTTTTATTTTATTATTTTCAACTTTAATTAAAAAAATCAATCTGACAGGTTAAACAGTATCTTTTGCAGGAACTCAGCAAGGAATTGTTTTGGAGTTTGTTTTTTGAACATGTGATTTCATCAAACCTGGATTATAGAGAAATCCTGAATTTCCTAATTCTCATAAATCTATTGGGAAATATTTATGTGAGTATAAAATATATTAGTTTTTAAAAAAAGGAATATCCATTAAGATCCACAGGTGGCTGATTTTGAAAAATATTTTTGGTGAGACACAATGTTCAGATTGCTAGAAGGCAGTTAAATCATATCTGGCTGTACTAGAAATACCCAGTCACCCATAGGATGCTGTATTTCTTAAAAATGGTGTAGGAGAAGGCCATTGGTTATCTGAATATAGTGTCCATCTGTCCCTGACAGAACAATTGTTGTCAGACTAAGAGCAGCAACTTGCTAATAATGACATAATTATTGTTAGTTTGTATTATTATTAGATGGTGTATCATAACCCACAAATATGGTGTATACTTATATCAATAGGGATGTATTAAAATAATTTATTAGTAAAATAGCAATCTCCTAGAAGTAAAATGTGTCTAGAAGTACCATCTACCTGAATTGCTACCAAATATAATTTCTAGTTACTCTATATATAGAGAATGGACAAGGTATTGCCTCATTTGCTAAAATAAGTAGACTTCTTAATATGCTTTTTAATTTCAATTTTTATCTGTTATAGCTATATATATTAATTAAAAAAAACTTTGTTTTTTTAAAGCTGTTTTAGGTTCAGAACAAAATTGAGCGGTAGGTACAGAGAGTTCTCATATACCCTCCGTTCTCACCCAGGCAAAATCTCCCCGCACTATCACTATCCCACACTGATGAACCTACATTGACACATCATTATTTTTTTATATATTTTTAATTCAAACATTATAAGTATCTCTCCAACAGTACAATGTGATGTCTTAGACTGGAAGTTGGCAACTTTCTTATGCAGTGAAACAAACAGTAAATATTTTAAGTTTGTTTTTTCTATATCATAGCTATTGAACTCTGCCATTGCAAAAGCAGTATATGTAATACATTTTAAAATATTGGCATATGAGTGAAATCATGATTCTTGTCCTTTTCCATTCTGACTTGCTTCGCTCAGCATGATCATCTCAAGATCGATCCATGTTGTCCCAAATGGCGGTATTTCATCTTTTCTTATTCCATTGTGTATATATACCACATCTTTATCCAATGATCCATCAAAGGACACTTCAGTTGTTTCCTTGTCTTGGCCACCATGAATAATGCTGCAGTGAACGTAGAGGTACATATATCTCTACAAATAAATGTTTTCAATTTTTTTGGGAAAAGGACAAGAATTATATGATTTCACTCATGTGGGATATAAAACAGAAAGCAACAAAGAAGTGAACAAAACAAACAAGAAGTCATTGACACAGACAATAGCATGGTGATTACGAGAGAAGAAGCGGGTAGAGGGATACTGAAGAGGGTAAAGTGGGTCAAATACATATATGGTGACAGAAGGAGACTAAACTTTGGGTGATGAGGACACAGTGCAATATACACATGATGTGTTACAGTATTGTACACTTGAAACTGATGTAATCTTACTAACCAATGTCACCCCAATGAATTTAATTTAAAAATATGATCATACCTCTATTCCAAAAAAACTTTAGTTCTGAAAGCAAGCAGTGAACTAGATTTGACCTGCAGGGCATAGTTTGTTGATTCCTGTTTTAGATCCTGGGCTAAGTAATTAAATCCCAATTTCAAATTTCAGCTCTACTGTACGTTAGCTGTGTGATGCTGAGCATATTTTCCCTGTATCACTTTGTTGTTTCAGTTATTCCTCAAAATTACCTTTAGAAATGTGTTTGTCTCTTGACAATATGAGTGAGAATTGATAGCTCGTAGAGGTCAAGCCATGTCCCCAGAGCTCCCAGATAATGAAAAACAAACCTGGGATTCTAATTTCTGAATTCTTAGCTTTCTGCTTTTCTCAATTACGATATGTTGTCTGTAATTCTCATTTACTTCTGAAATAAAATTCTAGGTCAAATTTGGAACCTTGGACAGTGAGAGATTAGAAAGATATGGGTAAGGGCAGGATCAATGATTTAGGGAGAAATGTACTTTTTCACCATCAGAATTGCTTCTTGTGTTGACAACACAGGGTTCTCTGCCTTCACCTCCACTCATATTGATCATTTCCTACGATTGGTCTTTGAAATCAGGGACAGAGTACAAAGAGAGAAGAGGAAATGTGCCTCCTAAATGGTAAATACTTAAGAATGGTTCTCTCAAAAATTCAATGATGGTTGATTCTAGGTGTTAATTTGACCAGGCCATGAAGTGCCCCAATGTTTGTTTAAATATTAATTTTCTGTGTGTCTGTGATGTTGTTTCTGGATGAGATTAACATTTGAATCAGTAGACTAAATAAAGCAGAATACCCTCTTCAGTATCGGTGGATACTGTCTAACCTATTAAAGGCCTGAATAGAACAAAAAAGGAGAAGGGAGAATTTGCTCTCATTCTGCCTGTTTCTGAGCTGAGCAATAGGTTTTCTCTTGCACTTGGGCTAGAATTTACACCATTGGCTTTTCTGGTTTTCAAACCTTTGAACTTGGACTGGAACTACATCACCAGCTCTTCAGCTTGCAGACTAAGTCTGTGGTACTTCTCAGCCTCCATAATCACGTGAGCCAATTTCTTATAATAAAACTATGTATTTTAAGTAATAACAATAATAAAAGATAATAATATAAATAAAATATTTTATTGGTTCTATTCCTCTGGAGAAACCTGGCTAACATAGCATTATATTAACTCCCTTTCTAAGTAAATCATGACTAAAATTTCCCCCAGGTTGGGCCATGTGGAGTATCTGAATCTCATGGAACTGAATACCCAGCATCATTCTCTGGCTCAGTGTAGAAAGTGTAGCATCACTCCCTGTTGAACACAGACTTAGCCAGACTCTGTAAGAAGTGTTACATCAAGAACCTGCAGCCAAGGGATCCATCTGTATAAGTGGAAGGGGCATCCCTAGATAATGTTAACTTGATCTACCTTCCTCCTCTTTGACAATTCAATAGAACTCAATTCAATTCAAATTCATAAGTATGAACAGAACATCTACCGTGTTTCCCCGAAAATAAGATCTAGTGGACCATCAGCTCTCATGCGTCTTCTGGAGCAAAAATTAATATAAGACCCAGTCTTATTTTCTGCTTTTTTAATATAAGACCTATTTTCTGCTTTTTAAATATTTTCTGCTTTTTATATAAAAGACTATACTATACTATAATATAATATAATAATATAATATAATATAACATAATATAATACCAGGTCTTATTTTAATATAATATAAGACTTGGTCTTATATAATATAATATAATATAAGACCAGGTCTATATTGCATCTAATGCATCTTTTGGAGCAAAATGCATCTAATGCATCTTTTGGAGCAAAAATTAATACAAAACCAGGTCTTATATTAATTTTTGCTCCAAAAGATGCATTAGAGCTGATTGTTCAGCTAGGTCTTATTTTGGGGGAAACAGGGTATTTTGTTTTAGGTTAAGGGGCATAGAAGATTCAAAGAAATATAAATCCTGATACTTGGAGACCATAATAAAAAATTTTGAAACAACCTATGAACAGTATGATAACATGTTTAAAAAATCAAGTAAGGGAGCATTTTGTTTAGCATTAGATAGATAGGCATGTTTTTAGTATTTATGAAATACTGCAAATTCTCCAGATATAGTCATGAGCTAGGTGAAGTGGAGTGAAATATCTCTCATTCTCTTTCTTTCTGTGTCACAAACTTAAACTTCCCTGGGTCCAAGAAGGCCAGTTAGCAGACTCAGGTTAGTTTTGAAGATGCTGTATTAGGACAGGGAAGGGATTATAGGTTGAATTGTGCCCTTCAAAAAGAATATATTGAAGTTCTTATCCCTAATACCCTAGAATGCAATCGATTTGGACACAGTGTCATTGCAGATATAGTTAGTTAAGATGAAGTCATCTTGGAGTAAAGTGACCCGTTAATACAATATTACTGGTACCCTTATAAGAAGAGACACAGGGGAAAACAACCACTCAACAATGGAGGCAGAGATTTGACTGGTGCATCTGAAAGCCTAGAAGAGGCAAGGAAAGATTCTCTCCTACAGTTTTCAGAGGAAGCATGACCCACATAACATCTTGTTTTCAAACTTCTGGCTTCCACAATTGTGAGGCAATAACTTTTTGTTGTATTAATTAAGTTACACACTTTTTAGAACTTTGCTACAGCAGCCCTAGGAAACCAATGCATTAAGATATAGGAGTAACAGGCCTAGTTTAATCCATAAACATGCATTAAAAGCTCAACTCTATCATATCCTGTTATAGTGTTTATTTCCTCATCTGCACAATAAGAATTCCTCCCAATAAAGACCTTCCTCAGATTTATGCTGGAGGATAGTATCAACACACAGCCAAAGCTAATATGCTCGCCATGTGCCCTGGTGTCTTGACTAGACCTCGATTGGCAATCAGAGCTACTGCAGGGGTTGAACAGAATTCCAACCTCCTTTAGAACATGTCCACGAGTATCCAAAAAACACAGTGGCCAATGTGAAGGTGGAGATAATCATGTTTTCAACTTGCTCATTATTTTCCAAGACAACGAGACATGAAGTTGTTCTCCCTAGGCACATTATCCTTTGAAGATTGTGAGTTTGGAGTCACTTACATATGACTATATTATTTTCCCAATCCAAACCAAAGACACATGTTTATAAAGTATAAATGAACCTATGGTGACAATGGAGCTGACTATCTGGAATCAGAACTGTTAGTTACTTTTGGAGTTCATGGCACTGAATAGATGGACTTGTGACCTGGACATTAGTAGATCACATAGAAACTCAGGAAAAATATTTGTTCTCTGTATAGACGATAAATGTTGAAATTCCAAAAGAGCCCACCCGATTTGGGTAGGCTACGCAGGCTTTTATTCCAGATTGATGAGGTTATGTTTCCATAGGCCAGCTGCAGCAACAGGAGGTTGACTACTATTCATATCTTCTTTGGTCAATGAGTTTTATCTCTGTTCCACTTTTTTTCAACCACTTATTTTCAAAGTGTGCCTTAACTAGTCATTATTTTAATATGTCTACTTGAGGCGCAGTCCTACAATATGTCTATAGGAATAATTAAACATCTTTTATATATACTCATGTATATCACAGGCACTGAAAGATGTTTTATAAACACAGAATATTGTTTTATATAGACAAGGTCAAACTGTAAGGGAAATAACAGAAATAAGACCAGGAGGGTTCCATGAAAAGTAGAATACTGAACTTTCTTTCAAACCTCATAGAAAAGCTACTTGAATCTACAAAGCCATCTGATATTAGTGCAAAGAAGAGAGTTGAAAAAAATCTACTCCCTCTGAGAGGCCAAAAAGAGAACAGAGAACACAATTACATTTAAAGGATCTGCAAATGTCAAAACTGGATTTAGATTCCTCTGTAGTAATGGACACTGATAGATACTTTTTTTGCAGGCTATAATTATTTCATAATTAAAAGTATTGCTGGATGTAAGATAACTGTGTGATGCAGGGTTTGGAAAAAGAATGGAAGTACTGAGTTAATAAGGTGACAAGTGAAGGTTAATAAATTATTATTCAGTTTTTTAGATAATTGGCATCATTTGGGAGTAGGAAAAAAAAGATTGAAGCTGGAAAGAGATGAACGAGTATAGTAGAACACTTTAACAAATGATCCATTTAACACCAATTATTATGCTATTTTGCCATTACTCCTAGGTTTGTTAACTATCTTGATATCCTTTGGGAAAAGGATATAATGACACAATGAGATTAATTATAATAAATTCAAAACAAGCACTTTTGAAGCTAAACCTCACTTACTAGGGCTTATTTTAAATAAACCTATCAATTTCTGGTTCATGGTTAGATAAACCTTGGCAAAGCTTCACATTTCTGTGAGAGCCCTACTTCTTTTTGCCCTTCTAATGTATACTGGACTGAAAATTTAGATGTTAACTTGTTTTTAATATGCAGCCCTCTTTATTCCAAAAAGGATTTGATTTCTCTTCTTTATCATGCTTAGTATAAGTGACCCCTTTAACCAAGAATAGTGATAGCATGAATTTTGTTTTAATATTTTGCTAAATGGCTACATACATATTCAAATGCATTGTGAAAATCCTAGCTCTTGGATTATCCAGCCCCTCTCCCCCAAAATAGGAAAATTAAAAAATATATTAAATATAGGACATCATTATTGAATCTTTCCTAATTAATCCTCTTCCTTTCAACTAGATTAAGCTAGATTTTTTAGTGAATTATACCTCAACTTTCCAAAATCCTAGCAGTTGAAGTTCGTGACACAATCTTATCAGCGTGGGGGAGGCTATAGAGATTAGGCACAGGCCAAATATGTACTTCTCCACTTCATTCCAAGGAAGAGTTCAGGCAGCAAATCAACATAATTGTCTTTGCATAACAATGGAGGGTCTGTCCTTGAATACACAATTCCTGCTTTTAAGACTTGGAGGAGCTGTATTTGAAGAGGCATAGAGAAAGGAAGCTGGAAATCCCCATCAACTGAAGAGGCTTGTACAAATGTATTTGTTCAATCTCTACTCTGCTAAATTCTACAGTATTATAGGATGGGCATATCTGCTGACACTAGGAAGACGTGATTGTTTGAGGTAAACAGTTATTGGGCTCTGGATTTCATGGAAAATCAAGAGTCCTTAGCAGCCCCTATAGCTACTTCTCCACTCCTTTCATTGGCTCATTTATAAGAATCTGGAACAGACTGTTCAGCACAGAGTGTGAAGTTACATTAATTTTCACTTCATTCTGTGAACTCGGCCTCCCCAAGACTCTGGTGACTCTATTCCCAGGAAAGTGTTAGTCAAAAGGTAGGAAGAGCTTGAACTCTGCACAGAGTCTGGCATATAATACAGAGTGTGACCAAAAAATGTATACACATTTTAAGAAAGGAAAAAATTGTATTAAAATTTTAATAATATATACCGATAACAAAAGATGAATACAAGTCATATGTATAGAGCTTTTTGGCACCCCAGTAGATATGAAATAAGTACCTATGAATTATGGATAAAATGAGAATTCCAAAAAGAAAATCTTCGAAGTCCATTGCAATGGGTTGCTAAAGTAGGTTCCCTGTTCCATAAAGATGTTTTCTGTTTGAATGCTCTTTAGGCAGCTTTTGTTGTTGTTGATATTGATTTGTTTGAACTGTTTTCCTCCTTTAAATTAGGATTAGGAATTCTTTAAGAACAGCAATTATTCTATACACTTTCTATATGATTCGTTGGATTTATAACAGTGCTCTCTGAATAGCAGTATCTAAATAAAACTTAGAGGAGGACGATTGCGCTGCTCTGAAAGTTTGTGTCCTCCAAAATTCATAGGTTGCAATCCTAATGCCCAATGAGATGTGATTAGGAAAGTGGGGGTTTGCGGAGGTCATGAATGGAATTATTGCCATTATGAAAGAAAGAGAACCCCACGGAGCTCCATAAGCCCTTCCGCCTGCGAGGACGCAGTAGGAAGTATCTTTGACCCTGAAGAAAGGCCTCATGTGACCGTGCTGGCACCCTGATTTTGCACTTGCAGCCTCCCAAACTATGAGAAATAAATTTCTGTCGTTTATAAATTACCCGGTCTGTATTTTGTTATAGCAGCCTGAATGGCCTAAGTCAGTGATCACAGAGCTAACGTTTGAGTGTTTTCTGTCTGCCGGACAGAAAATGCTGGCGAGGATGATCAGACGAGGATGGCAGAGACTGGGACAAACTGCATGAATAAGTGTGATGCTGGTTTATTATTTCACCGTGGATATACTAACGTAAACTGCAAGAAGTGTTATGAATGGAAAATAGATGCTCCCCACCCCCACCCAGTGCAATATCAACTAACTACCAGCTAGATTACCATCGACCTTTTTCTTTCTTTAGCTAAATCCAGAATCTCGCTATTTACCTCAAACATCCGGATTCCATCCCTTTCAGGTTCTGCATGTTGCTATAAGGTTTCAAGAACTTTCCAGTGTCAACCGGGCATCATTTATTTTGCCACTGTAGATTTTCTCTGTCTCTCTCTAGAAATTTTATAAAGAAAACATAGTCGACTTAAGAGTTCCATGAAGAAATAAAAACTAATAAAAAGAACAAAGAGAGAAGCTAATCAAAATGATGCGTATCTGTAGCAAAGGGTAATGTTCCTTTAAAAGAATGCCATTCAGTTAAGTTTGTCAAAACTAGCTTCTCCACTTTGACATGTAGGTTTTGGTATAACACATGTCGGTCTGGCCACTCCATTCCAGGAATGACTTTCAAACACGCAGCAGATGGTAATCAAAACTGACTGGAGGCTTTTGAAGATGTATGTTATGATTAACCAAACGTGGACTGCACAATTCAGAAATTAAGAAAGTCAGGGACTCTTGAAGAAGCTGATGATAACTTGGAGTGTTAAGATCAGGTGGCAATATAAGCCACTTCAAGAACAGCATGGAATGTGACAAGACGCGTGGTTGGGTGATAGAAGTCGTTATCGAAGTTATGTATGAATAACACTTCCTGACTTCTCACGTTAACCCGGTGACATATCAACATAAATCTAAAATATTATAATGTCTGGCTTGTACTTCTGACAGCTCCCAAACAGTCACATCCATGAAGGGCATTTGCAACTCCTGAGTGTGTGTGCAGTGGAGGGGTGGATACGGTGAACCCCTCTCACACTCCAGATGGCTGCCAAAACCTCCTCTTTGTTATCAGCGTGTGAATTAATGACAAGCATCAATCACTTAGTTCTTACAGAACTTTGACAACAATGGTTGCTTGTTAATTTTCTGTTTAGTTATTCTCCCCACACTGACTTTCCTGCAACAGTCAGAGGAGTAAACTGGATAAGGCACCGGAGAAATGAAAATAAGTGAAGCATCTTCATTAGCATAAGTTTTGATTCCAACTCCTGCAATTTCAACTAGGAACTCATGAAACAAAGGAGTATTGTTTTTTTATTATTTTCTTTTATTTTAAATTATACTCCTTATTCTTGAAAATCAAGGAGAAAATGTTTGGCAATTTGCTTCTATACTATTATTTGAGATGTAAGAACGTTCTCAATTTTAATCCCTCCGTTAGTTCATTCATTTCTTCTCTCCCAGGTCGATTGTGGTAAAAGCGGCTGCGGTCTAACCTCAGGACTCATGAATAAATATTAGACCAATAATTAATGATGCTTATTGGAAAAGTATTAAGTCATGTACTTTTCTAAATGCTTTGCAGTTACTGACTCATTTAATCCTAACACCAATCCTACAAATTAAGCATCAATATTTTTATCCTCATTTTACAGATAAGGAAACCAAAGCACAATAAGATCTGAGACCACATAGCTATACAAATTGCAAAGGTGGCTATAACAAGGTCAAATTGTCTCCTCCACTGAAGTTTTCTAACTACCATGCTTTACTGCAACTCCCTTACCAGCCTGTACTTGCCCCAAGAAGCACACCTGCAAAGTCCCTGAAATCAACGTTCTCTACTGTTGTGTCAGGATTTATTGAACTCACAGCAGGTAACAAGGACTTTTGCAGAATTGTGTTTGAGAGTAAGGGGAGACAGGGCACAGTGGTGTCAAAGCACATACTGAACTAGGCCTGGTCCCAAATCATCCCCGGCTGCTGAGGAGACTAGAGCAAATTATTTTTCCGGTTGTTTTTCATCTATGAAGAAAACAGATTGAATAGATTATTTCTATGGTTACCTATAACTCTAATATTCATATATCATGGTATTTTAAAGTAGAGTTAATTATAATCGTCGTAATTCTTTTCTAGGCCTTCTCTGCGAGGTGATTTCCTGAGAGATGTCATCTGGAACACTTTACATAAAGCAGGTATCATTTTATATGTCATACCAGTCTTTGCTGATGGTAGATGTGTGTTTATTTCTTTGTTTTATTATCTGTCTCATCTGCTAGACTGTATGGTCCATGAGGCTGGCGACTGGGACTGTTTTATTTACCATTTTAGACGTAATATCAAGCACAGTATATCACAGATACTGGACACACAAATTATTTACCTCATTTATTTAGAATTGCCATGGAAGAAATTGTGTCACCTTACTGGGTGTTATTTTAGATGATAATAATGCCAACTTATTAGTGAGTACTATATCACTGATAAAGAATTGTTACAGTCATTAGATTCATAACAGCTATAGTAATAGCTAAGCTGTTCTTTCAGTCTGAAAATTATCTGCTATTGTCTTTTATTAATGTGTACATAGCTTAATAAACCGACACTTTTTTCTTTTCTTCTTTTTCTTTTTTTTTTTAATTCTGTGATACCATGTTAAGCATCTATAATTTAACTATTATCTATATGG
Source organism: Rhinolophus ferrumequinum (assembly GCF_004115265.2). Taxonomy (NCBI): domain Eukaryota; kingdom Metazoa; phylum Chordata; class Mammalia; order Chiroptera; family Rhinolophidae; genus Rhinolophus; species Rhinolophus ferrumequinum. The sequence goes on along the minus strand of NC_046286.1, from coordinate 18,271,837 downwards.
TAGATTGCAAAAAAAAGCCTCTACAGTACTGCATAGCTTTTCCAAAAAGAGGTTAAATCTGTTTCCTCCCTCCTTGAATCTAGAGGGAGTGGGAGGCTTAAGATTTGTTTTAAGCAACAGAAACTGGCAGTAGTGAGATTATGCCAGTTGTAAGCACAGAGCATAAGAGGACTTGCAGCTTCCTTTCTATGTACTTTTGGCAAAAATGCCACCATGTTAATAAGTCCATGTAAGCCTACTGGATTGTAAAAGACAAGTGGCCCAATCACCCTTGTTGCCCCAGGTGATTGCCAGCCTACCGCCACATATGTGAGTAAGGCCTACTGGGACTAGTGGAACCTAGAAAATGTACCAGCTGCCTACAGACACATGAACTAACCCAGTCAAGGTTGGTTAAGTCTGGCCAGATCAGAAGAACCGCCTAGCAGAATCGTGAACTAAATAAGTGGTGGTTGTTTGAAGCCATTGTGTTTGAAGGTGGTTTGTTATACAGCAAAAGTTAACAGATGAACTCTAATACAATGATATTCTGAGAGCTTGCTATGATATTTTGGTCATTTATCTCAGTTGAAAAGATGCAAGACCCCTACACTATTTTTAATTCCTGAGACTGTGTTCTGTAGATTTTCTTTTGTCTTCACTGAAGTTAATGTGAGATTATGGGCTCTTTCCAGAAGACGAATCTTTTCCACATTTTTAAATTGCATTTTTAATAGGTAAATGCAAGATATATTTAGATGGTAATAATGCCAGCTTATTAGTGAATACAATATCGCTGATAAAGAATTGTTACACTCACTGGCTTTGTTGTAATGATATATTTTATAAAATTAAAATATCTTTTAAGAGTCTTTCAAAGAATCCCTTATAATTCAGTTTGATTTTTAAGTAGATAGCTTTTCTGGCTACCTTTTGTATGACTGCAGTTGTTTGCCTGCATTTGCTTTCTTCCAGGCTCTTGTTTTTATTCAGTACACTTGAGGTCACATGAAAAATGACATTTGGGTAAGTGAGATATTGCCTTAATTGGTGTCAGATTCTCTGTATCCAGATTTCATCAGACTGCTTCCTTTTACACCATTCACTTCAAGCTCCCATGGATAAAAGTACAGCATAAACTGAATTTTGTTTACCCTTTGGATAAAGAACCTGATTAAATGATTTTGCTCTAGCTTGGAAGGAATATTTTACAAAGCATTACCTCTAAGATTTGTAAGTAAAAGGGAGCAATGAATAAGACTAGAGAAATAACTGTGTGTATAGATGCTTAGACTATAAAAATCTATAACCAAAGTAAATAAAAAATGAGTGGATGAATGAACAGGTCTTCAAGAATAGATATTAACTACGATGACTTTTTTCTCCAATGCCTGGTACTTCTCCTGACGTGGGCATTTTGTTCACATTATAGCCTGAATCAGGTGCTAAGATGCTCTGGTAATGTAATCTATGTTACATAACATTTTAAATGCAAGTCTCAGCAGGCTCACAGCTTTTCAAATTCTCTGACAGATAGTTATGTTGACACGAGACTGCGTGATCAACCCAAGAAAGTGACAGGAAGTCTATTAATACCTGGGGAAAGCATTCATAAGGGAACATAGTAGGTCAGGAAGAGATTCTGAAAGTAAGAAACTGCCCAAGAATAGACTGAATTTGATTTGGTCAAAACTGAAGGAAAAGTTTGAAAGAAGAGGGGAAAGGGTTGGATAGTAAAGACTAGCACAGACATAGTCTTTGTTTGAGAAGTTGACTCAAGAAGGAATAAATTAAACTAACTAAATAAATAGTGATTCTATTTGTAAGTCTACAGAGAGGAAAATTATTATTGTGGGAACGTGGGGGTGGGGTGGGGTGGGAGTGTGGGGGAATAGATGAAGCCCAGAGGTAATATAGGATGGATGAGGGGCAGCATACAGAGAAGTGAGTAATTGTTAGCTAAATATGCTTTGGCCAGAACGGTGTTTAGAACTTAAAACATTTTCACTTCCTCCTAATGATATACAATATTATTTATTTTTCTCTCAATTTGGATGTCATTTGCAATCATCATTGTAGGGAAGTCCCTCATCTCATAAGGTTGTCATAGCATAAGGTAGTAAATGTAATTGAATATGGAAAATATAAGCTGGTAAAGAAATTTTGTAATAATCATGGCAGAAATAATTGTGTATATGGATACTTAGATTCTAAAAATAAAAAAAACCAAGGTAGATCGCCCCCTCATAAAGGAGAAAGACAAATCAATAATGCAGAGAGACATCACCGCAGTGATCCCTTGGTCCAGGTGACACGTCATCATATTCCTGAGCTGTACTCTAAGCCCTCAGTGAGGAAGGCAATGGGTAATGTGTTCATCAGCTACTGAGTGTTACATTTTTCTGTTGCTGGATTTTGTGAGGTCTTCTCTCAATCCATCCGTCACAAATAGACGCTGGAGAGATGGATGCTTTCTGTTAAAAAAAAAAAAATTAAAATCTATTTATCGCTCTAGGCATTGTTTACTTTGTTGTTTTGTCTCTCTTGTTTTGGTGGTTCATAGTTAGTGGTTTCTCAGTCAAAGCTGTGACTGAAAATAATGATGCACCTGGAAAAAGGAAAAGCTATCTGGATATGACTGTAGTTCATGTTTTTGATGCTGTACTTGATGACAACTTATTTTTTTTATTGTAACTCCTGGGAGTGGAGAAGCACTTAATGGGGCTTGGTGATAACTATTGCATTCAGTGTTGTCTTTGACATTGCTTTGAAGTTGTAAATATTGTTCCTGTTTTTGAAAAAGGCATATCAGCCATAGACAGACTTAATGAAGGCCACACAATAGGTAAACTGAGATGAGTGACTTACTCTAATTTCAATGCCGTGTCTGGATTCAAGGTTGTTGAATGGGAAGCTTACATTCTTTTGTTACTTTGCAGTCATTAAGAGGTGACCTCACCAGATTTGGGGCTGTGGTGCACCGATGTTCTTAAGGGTTTCTACCTGAATCCAAAAATCCACACTTTGTAAATAAATTTATTGTTGACCTTAAAGTTTAATATTGAGCTTTATGGAAGAATCAGTGATGAGCTAAAAATTAAATCTGGATGTAATTATAAT